>NC_134358.1:294392974-294700943 GCF_048569485.1 Anomaloglossus baeobatrachus | reverse complement strand
CAAAATGAAAGCCCTGGATAGGTATCGTCTCAACAAAATGAATACATGAGTTATCTTCTCAAAGTGGAGAAGATTAAGGGGTACTTTGCACGCTGTGACATCGCTAGCCGATTGTAGCGATGCCGAGCGCGATAGTCCCCGCCCCCGTCGCAGATGCGATATCTTGTGATAGCTGCCATAGCGAACATTATCGCTACGGCAGCTTCACACGCACTTACCTGCCCTGCGATGTTGCTCTGGCCGGCGACCCGCCTCCTTCCTAAGGGGGCGGGTCGTGCGGCGTCACAGCGATCTCACACGGCAGGCGGCCAATAGAAGCGTAGGGGCGGAGATGAGCGGGACGTAAACATCCCGCCCACCTACTTCCTTCCTCATTGCAGGCGGGACGCAGGTAAGGAGATGTTCCTCGCTCCTGCGGCTTCATACACAGCGATGTGTGCTGCCGCAGGAATGAGTAACAACATTGTACTTGTTGCTGCAGCGAAATTATGGAAATGACCGACACTACACAGATCACTGATTTACGACGCTTTTGCGATCGTTTATCGGTGCTTCTAGGCTTTACACGTTGCGACGTTGTTACCAGCGCCGGATGTGCGTCACTTTCGATTTGACCCCGACGAGATCGCAGTAGTAATGTCGCAACGTGCAAAGTACCCCTTAGACCAGGTATAACAAGGATTGGCAAAAAAATTAATTTGTGTCCCTGAATTGGCAGATGACACCAAAGGTAGAATGCAGAACAGAATCTTGCCTCCTACAGGCACACACATATTTTTCATCGACAGTCACTCTTGTGCAAAAGCTTACCGGTTTCACCGATAGAGACAGTCGCGTTTGCTGTCACATTTACAACTCGTAGTACTGTAATTAAAAGTTGCAATGGCCTCTGATTGGGTAGGATTTGCCTGTATGTCAGTGATTTAATTCATCATCCTTTATTGTATATTTTCCAAAATGGGATTACTTGTCAGGGTTTCTGCTGTTTGGGCACCTCAGGGGTTCTGAAAATGCAGCAAAGGTCATGTATGCAACAAAATGGACCGCTGCCTCTGGTTCTAAGGCATATGCTGCTGTCTCAATGTGGTCTAGTGTTTGCAGAGGACTGACAGTGTTGGAATTGTTTCTTCAGAAGGGCTCAGGTAACCTATTTTGCTAACTTATTTGGTTATTGTGTGGCAACGCTCTGATCCAGGGTGTGGATCAGATATCATATAATTCAACTTGTAAAGGAGTCAATGGATTTCTTTTTTAAGTTGGCAACTCGAAAAGAAAATTAGGCTATTATAATTGGTAAGTTTTGTGGAGAGATCTGTCTATCTGGGGTGTTCAGGAAGCTTATTTTTATTAGATCATGGTATACAGTGAAGCTTAAGATCAGGATGGTGTTACTGAGAGCTAAAAAAAAAAAATAAGGAGGCTGTCTAATGGGAGCAGGGAATGAAGCGCTCCTGGCTGGCATGTGTTAACTCCCACTGTCAGTGATCTACCCGCCGCTGTTAGAGGCACATGTTGGCTGATCAGATCAACCGACATTTGCCAGGAGATGTGTGGGCTCAGCATGTGAGCCCGCATCAAAGGGAGCAACACAACCTATGATCTACTGGTACATCATAGGTCGTGAACTGGTTAATGAATTAGGTGAATCTGGTAACCAGCGTACACCACCACCAGAAATGTACGCACTTGTATACACTTCTAGAGTAAATTACTATGGCATAACTTTTTGGGAATGTGAAGTTATGTCTCTTGATGAATTTGATAAGAGGGCGCGACCACACCCCATCCCACCCAAGCCATGCCCATATTGGCGTAGCTATCCGGGACTGTAAATCCCAAAAGTCACAATATTTTTGTGCAACTGTTGAGTTGCTCAAAAATATTATGATGTTTACGCCAGATTTCTAACATCTGCACCTTGATGAATCGGCCCCAGAGTCTGCAGATGAGAAGTAGACTGGAATGATGGGATTTCGATTTGATATGGATGCCATTTTACTTATCTTCCCCTTTGTTGCCTTATATGAGGCATGAGGTCAGAGTTAAGTTTTATATATGTAGATAAATCTGAAAATTGGCTGTTAAGCTTTTATGTGATTTCTTATATCCATTACCATGATAGCTCCCCCTTTTTTGGTAGGTTTAATCAATAAATACCTCATATTTTTAGGTCCAATAGTGTGATTTGTTCATCTTGGTTGTCACCAGATTTTTGTCACCTAATCTGAGAGCAGCATAATATAGGGACAGAGACCTTGATTTCAGCAATGGGGCACTTACTGGACTGCTTCCTAAAGTTTTGATAAAACTACTGTTTTTTTCATCAGCAGATTATCCCTATTTTTTGCCATGTAATCTTCTATATTCGTGGGTTCTGTATAACCCCGCTCCAACCACTGATTTGTAGCTTCATGCCTTTGCATTGTGTAAGTGGATAACTGTTAGTCAGTGGTGTGAGCGAAATTATACAGGGTTCAGCATTCAGAGAAGTGGTAGATCTACAGCAGATAACACTGATTTTATCAAAACTGCAGAAAGTAACCCAGTAAGTGATACATGTCTAAAATCAGAGTCTTTGCCCCTCCATCATGCTTCTCTCATTTGGGTTAGCACAATCTGGTTTCAGATTCCCTTTCAGGTGATGTTTTGTAAATTGGCGCAGCCAATGTTTGTCCAGACCCTTATTTATATACCTACTAGAAATAGGCCCGATGCTATCGCATTGGGAGTGTGGTGAAATGAAAATCTGTGTATGCTTAGTGGTGCTGACAGGAGCAGTTGGCATGTGTCACACTGTTTGTGCTTTGCAACATATGTGTTGTATGTCATCCCTCTGCATTTGTGTATTGAATGTGTTGCGTCATTTGACCTCTTTCACCCCTGTGCACTGTCTCTTTCTTGTGTGCTGTATATTGGTATCTGGTGTTGTGTTTCTCGAACTGTGTACTGTTCACTATGTGATGTCTCCCCTGTGTGCTGTGTGTGTGATTACACTATATTGTCTCTTGTAAGCTGTTGTGACTATAATTAGAGGTGGTACGTTGTTTTGTGCAGTTTGATGTGTATGTGATTGTGTTGCATGCTGTCCTCCCCTGCATCTGGTGGACTCACACATCAGAACACACACTCACACATCAGAACACACACATCGGAACGCACACTCACACATCAGAACACAGACATCAGAACGCAGACATCAGAATGCACACATCAGAACGCACACGCACACATCAGAACGCACACACACACATCAGAACGCACACTCACGAATCGCACATACCGGCACACACTCAGCACATTGAGTGATACCACGAGCTTCTGGACATCTGATCATCCTGCAGGTCCTGGAAGCTCAACGCACAATGCACAGCGTTGCAGGTCCTTACGCCGCCGAGAAGCAAGCGATATCGCTGGATGTGGTGAGTGTGTGGATGCGATCTGTAGTGTGATTGTGTGTGTTTGTGATCTACTACAGTATGTGACTGCTACTGCGTGTGTGTGGGAAGAGCGGTGACGTCACTATTAGTGCTGCGGTGCGTGCCGGAATAGGGTGACAGACACAACTGGCAATTATGTATGTAGATACATGAGGGCTATGACTCTGTGGTGTGATATTTTCTCTAGGGGCTAAGGTTTCTGGCTGATCTGAAGTCTAAGGATTTTATTGTTGGTGGAGATGAGTTCCTGTTATGGCTGATATAAGTAGATATGACTCAGACTAGTCGTGAGCCTTAAGTCAGACGGAGAGGTAGCATCTGTGTAAGCCTTTGTCAGTCAGAAAAAAATTAAAGTAATATAAAAATTAGTAGTAGTATAAGTACTGTATCAGGGTCTTGAGTTCAGTGGGTGTTAGGGCGGCTTTGCACGTTGCGACATCGCACTTGCGATGTCTGTGGGGTCAAATCGAAAGTGACGCACATCCGGCGTCACTTTCGACATCGTACTGTGTAAATGCTAGATGATACGATGAACGAGCGCAAAGCGTCGTTATCGTATCATCGTTGCATTCACCGACATTTCCATAATGCCGGTGCCCGCGACAGGTACGATGTTGTTCCTCGTTCCTGCGGCAGCACACATCGCTGTGTATGAAGCCGCAGGAGCGAGGAACATCTCCTTACCTGCCGCCGGCGGCTATGCGGAAGGACGGAGGTGGGCGGGATGTTTACATCCTGCTCATCTCCGCCCCTCCGCCGCTATTGGCCGCCTGCCGTGTGACGTCGCTATGATGCCACACGACCCGCCCCCTTAGGAAGGAGGCGGGTCGCCGGCCAGAGTGACGGTCGCAGGGCAGGTGAGTGCATGTGAAGCTGGCGTAGCGATAATGTTCGCTACGCCAGCTATCACACGATATCGTACCTGCGACGAGGGCGGGGACTATCGCGTGCGACATCGCAGCATCGGCTTGCGATGTCACAACGTGCAAAGCCCGCCTTAGTGTATGGGATGAGATGTTGACTATCAGGTTTTGGTTCTTACTTGGGACTGGGTGTGAATTAAATTTTCTTTGACTTTGGTGTTTTCTTCTGGTATGCTGTTTCAATTTCTACCTACTTATTCCACCTAAAGAAAACGTTGGTTAGGTCTTGGATTAGAGATTTCACTGTTGTAAGACGTGGAACGCTGGCTATCATTAGGACGTGCATTTTTTATTTTATTCTATGCTGGAATATCTTGCCATTGGTATAGTTTGGTGTTCAGGTTGTCCTCAGTATTGTAAGGACTTGTCTTACAGGCGTCTTTCTTCTGTTTTGTGACATATCATAATGTTTAAACTGTTAAATTTCAGATAATTCCGATTTTTGTTTGGGTTTATCATAGTGGGCCTGATTGGCATGTATTTATAGTTCACTTTCATTACCCGATTTCTGAAGAAATTCAATAGCCAAAACTATCAGATCCAAGTAGTACTCATTTAGGATACTTTGGGGTTTTGTTGCAATTGTCCTAATTGTTACTAAAAAAAAGTACACATCTAAAGTTGGTCTCTGTAGGCAATATCTTTCTCCTTTTCATTCTCCATTCCTACTCTTTCCATATCCTTTGGATGTTTGTCCGGTCAATAATTCTGAGCATGTGCGGTTCTGTCATACTTTCACACATTCCCAACGATTTATACTTATTGAAATTATGTACAAATCACTTCCTCGACACGCGCCAGTTCCTGGTGCAGATGCAATTCGCCTACACACCCCATGGAACCTGCTGCCTCCATGGCCTTGAACCTGAACCTAAGTGCAGATTATTCTTAAGAATGTCCTTATATATAATACATGTATATTCATTACATCACCTGTGAGTACTGTGAGACGGGATATAGCTCAGCTGGGATCTTTGCTTTGGTCCAAGCGAGTGGCTATGGATTCACAGATGACAGCAGCAGACTGGCAGGTTCCACACAGATACGGCCACTGCCGTGTTTATTTGTGTGCACTTATGCCTCAGTGTTACACATGCAAAAACAGGAAAATAAACGTCTAAGGCCCTGTGCGCACTGGAAAATAGAATTTTCTCAAGAAAATTCCGCAGGCACTGAAAGATTACCGCACCCGCGGTAAAAAACCGCGGCAAACCGCACCCGAAAACCGCATGCGGTTTGCTGCGGTTTTACCGCGGTATTGTTCGCGGTATTGCCGCGGTTTTGCCGCGTGCGGGTTGGTACATGTGCTTATTGCATTCAATGCAATAAAGCACATTGACAAAAAAGAAAAAAAATAATCATTTCCTTCTTAGATAGTAGATAGATAGATAAAGAGACAGAAGAATAGATAGAGGGATAGATAGATAGAGGGATAGATAGATGGATAGATAGATAGATAGAGGACAGATCGCTGCATTTCCCACGGTCGGCAGTGAGTTCACATTACCGGCCGTGGGAAATGACCGGTAATTACCTCTGCTGTCTGCTGCGAGGCTGCATTCATTCAGCGCTGTGTCAGTGACGGCTGGATGTAAGCAGCGCAGGACCTGTGGATTATGCTGGAGCTGTGGATTACGCCGGAGCTTTGTTTCGAGAGGGGTTAATAAAAGGGTGAACGAGGCTTGTTTGTGTTTTATTTAAAATAAAGGATTTTTCTGTGTGTTTTATTCACTTTACTTACGGGTTGATCATGTGAGCTGTCTCATAGACGCTGCCATGATCAAGCCTGGAGTTAATGGCGGTGATCCACCACCATTAACTCCTTGTATTACCCTGACTGCCACTGCTACACGGCTGCAGGAAGAGCTGGGGACACTCCGGTACTGCCGCATAATGCATGCGACAGTGCCGGGGCAGCTGCGGCTGATATTCTCGGCTGCGGGAGTGGGAGTGAGGCGGGGGACATTAACCCTGCCCCTCTCCCTCCCCAGCCTGAGAATACCGGGCCACTGCTGTGTGCTTAACTCGGCTGGACGGTAAATATACAGCGGAGCCCACGTGTTTTGTTTTCTATATTTCCGTTTGCTTTCTATGTGTGTTTTATGTGTCTGTGTTTATGTGTTCTGTGTCTGTGATCTGTGTGTTTGTTTACTCTCTGCACGACTTCCTCTTCCTGTAATGACATCACTTCCCTGCAAAACCGCAGGCAGCGATGTACATTACCGGAGGTAAACCGCGAAATACCGCAGGGAATAACGCAGGAAAACGCAGTGAACCGCACAGAATTTGCTGCCTGCGTTATTCCCTGCGGGATGTCACGATTACATTGCAGTCAATGGAGGGAAATCCCGCAGCGACGTGCCGAAAAGAATTGACATGCAATTGTTTTTGCTGCGGGAATCCCGCAGCAAAACATGCAGCTGTCAAAATCCGCCTAGTGCGCACAGGATTTTTTTTTCCCATAGGTTTTGCTGGTGATTCACTGCAGAGATGTTATGAACATTTTCTGCAGCGAAACATGCAGCAAAACCGCAAAAAAATCCGCGGCAAAATACGGTAAGTGCGCACATAGCCTAAAGGCCACTTTACACACAGAGATAAATCTTTGTCAGATCTGTGGTTGCAGTGAAATCATAGACATATTGTTCCATTTGTACACAGCCACAAACCTGGCACTGATTGTCCACAATTTCACTGCAACCACAGATCTGCCGCAGATTTATCTCTGTGTGAAAAGTGGCCTTTAGGCCATCTGGCCACTAACTACCAACAGAATGCTAGCTACAAAATAAACCTATGTAACAAACAAAACAGTATTCTCTTACTGTGTCGGTTCCTCAGCACAGCAAGTGGAGGTATGGAGTCTCAGCACTAGCAGCCATGAGCCTGTACTGCTCTCCTCAGCAGTCTCTTTGTTCTGAATGCCTCCTGATTATTTCAGCTGATCCAGTGACCAATCAAAACCTGGATTGAATGTGGAGACTGGAGCAACCAGTTCCACTGCCATTCCTACTGATTGCTCCAGGAAAAACCGAACCCAAAATTACACTGAAATAAACAGGCTTCAGTGACTAACTTATTGCTGAGCCAGATATAACTTTCCCAGCTTTTCCCAGCCCATTTGCATGGGCCAACCGCTCCACAGTCAGTACATGCAGTCATATGAAATGAACCGAGGGGAAACATACCTGTTCTCTAGTACTTCTCTCCTCGGCATCTCACGGTACATTATCCTTAGATCTGTTTGGTGATATTTAGATCACATTACTTTGTTATACACAGAATATTGAAAATGGCACTACTTTTAGAGATGGATTATACATGTGTTTCCACCATAGATGGCTCGTGCATGTTGTGCCTAATTGTGGCCTCATAGTATTCACAACACACCTGGCATTAGTTCTTTACTTAGCATGTAACATAGTAAAGCTATGTGCTCACGCTGCATCTTTGTGGTGACCAGAAAGATGCACATTTTTTACCCCAAAAAACGCACACGTGACAAAAACACATCCAAAAAAACGCATGCGTTTTTGCCACGTTTTTATCCAATGCATTTTTTAAGTGAAGTCTATTGATAGAAAGAATAGATAGAAAGGACATATAGAATAGATAGAAAGAAAGAACAAATAGAGTAGATAATAATAAACAACAGATAGATACGAAGAAATAACAGAATATCTCAATAAATAGAGCGATAGCTAGCTTGGCCAGCTGTTTTTTAAATAGCAGCCTGCAGATGCCTCAGAAGTGGCACATCCATTAGATGGGCCAATTTTGGCGCTTTATCTGACCCTTACCATTGCCCTGGTGCAATGGCAATCGGGGTAATAAGGAGTTAATGGCAGCTCACAGCTGCCACTAAGCCCTAGATTAGTAATGGAGAGGGTCTATGAGACCCCCCCATCACTAATCTGTAAGTGAAACTAAATAAACACAAACACCGAAAAAATATTTATTTGAAACAAAAAACACCCTCTTTCACCACTTTATTAACCCCCAAAACACCCTGGTAGATCCTGTGTAATCCACATAAGGTCCCACGATGCTTCCAGCACTGCTACATCTGAAGCTCACAGCGAGCACCATAGAACGTGACTGCCCGCTCCATGCAGCAACTGAAGTGAGCCACGTGATCAGCGGTGACGTCACTCAGGTGATTTGTGGTCACAGGTGGCGGACTTCAGCTGTGGCCGCGACAAACCTGAGTAACGTGACCACTGATTGCAGCTCAGTGGTTGAATCTCCTCGTGGGAGCTTGTTTGGATTACGTCAGATCTGCAGGGGTGTTTAACTCCTTATTACCCTGATTGCTAACACACCAGGACAATTGGGAAGAGCTGGATTAAGGGCAGGGACTGTTGCACCTAATGGATGCGGCAATACCGGGGGCTGCAGGTTGAAATTTTTAGACTGGCAGGCGCCCAATGATTATGGGTATCCCCAGCCTAAGAACACCAGTCCCCAGCTATCAGGCTTTATCTGTGCTGGTATCAGAATATGGGGGGATCCTGCACCAATTTATTTTATTTATTTATTTTACTGTACAATATAGACCCGCCCACTGGTGTCTGTGATTGGAAGCTTCAGACACACTGTCACTCAGCGTGGGGGCTCGTCTGACTGCAACCAATCACAGACGTCGATGGGCAAGGGAAACAGTGAATATGTATGACCTAGGAAGAAGAATGAGAGGCCGCGGGAGCAGCTGCCCGGTGAATTGGTAAGTATGAAGCACTTGCTCCTACCCCTTTGCACCGGATTCTGGCCCCCATAGACTTTATCTGTGGACCGACATCTGGCCAGGTACCAGGGATCAATCTGCTGGAGACACCAAGTCAGCAGGAAATTGATCTGCCACGCCTCCAAAACGCAAAAAGAATTGACATGCTCCATCTTTGTAGTCACCATAAAGATGCAGCCAAAAAAAACTGCAACGTGCGCACAGCAAAAATTAAATCTCAGACATTGCTTGGGAAGGAAATACATGCAGTTTTGGTACCAAAACCGCACCGAAAAAAGTGTCAAAAAATGCAGCGTGCGCACAAGGCCTAATTATACCATGTACTGCATGTATTCACAGACTATGTACGACATTTTAGGCAAATACTTTTCCCCTGTGATGATTACTTCTGCTCATGTCTGCAATTCTATAAGAAAAAGCTTTGAATGTACTGAAAACACCTCTTACTTAATGTCACAACATACCGTATTTATTTTTTTTATAACTTAGATGATCAAAAACCCTTTGTGTTTTACCACTAAAATTCTAAAGGGGGCTTTACACGGTAGCGATATCGCTAGCAATTTGTAGCGATAGCGAACGTGTAAGTACCCGCCCCCGTCGCGCATGCGATTGTTTGTGATCGCTGCCGTAGCGAACATTATCGCTATGGCAGCGTCACACATACTTACCTGGTCGGCGGCGTCGCTGTGACTGCCGAACAATCCCTCCTTCAAGGGGGAGGGACGTTCGGCATCACAGCGACGTCACCGCAACGTCACTAAGCGGCCGGCCAATCAAAGCGGAGGGGCGGAGATGAGCAGGACGTAATATCCCGCCCACCTCCTTCCCCCCCGCATTGTGGCCGGCGGCAGGTATTGTTCCTCACTCCTGCGGTGTAACACATAGCGATGTGTGCTGCCGCATGAGCGATGAACCACCTGGATAAACAACCCTTACCGATTTTTGAGTTTGGGACGACCTCTCCATGGTGAACGATTTTCACCATTTTTGAGGTCGCTTAAGGTCGCTGGTCAGTGTCACACGCTGCGATATCGTTAATGACGCCGGATGTGCGTCACTAACAACGTGACCCCGACGACAAAACATTAACGATATCGTAGCGTGTAAAGCCCCCTTAACACTAGAAACGTCAAGTTTTGAAGTGCACTGCAACTTCTATAAATCTACACTGTGGGGTTCGTTCTCTTATGAGTGTTATTGAGCCTCATACACAAGGATCGCAGTCTAAATCCTACAATAATAACTTATTAAACAAATCCTCATTGTATACACTGGTTCTGCTACTATAGTGAGGTAGCTATGACTAGCATGATTGTATTTTTCATGAATGAGAATAAGTAGGAACTTTGTACCTAATACACTATGTAATACACTGAACAATAAACCCAACACTTTTGCTTTCCTCCCATTTTCATGAGCTTAACTCTAAGATCGAAGACTTTTTCTATGTACATAAAAGGCCTTTTCCTCTCAAATGTCGTTCAGAAAGTTGTTTAAATCTGTGATAGCGAGCATTTCTACTTTGCGGAGATAACCCATCCACCTCACAGGTGTGGCATATCAAGATGCTGATTAGACAGCATGGTTAATGCACAGGTGTGCCTTAGGCTGGCCACAATAAAAGGCCACTCTAAAAGGGACAGTTTTACAATATTCGGGGGGAATGGGTCAGAAAACAAGTCAGTATCTGATGTGATCACCATTTGCCTCACGCAGTGCAGCACATCTCCTTCACATAGAGTTGATCAGGTTGTTGATTATGGCCTGTGGAATGTTGGTCCACTCCTCATCCAGCGGCTGTGCGACGTTGCTGATTATTTAACACACTGTCATATACGCCGTACAAGAGCAGCCTGAACATACTCAATGGGTGCCATGTCCATAGAGTATGCTGGCCATGCAGAAACTGTGATGCTTCCAGCTTCCAGGAATTGTGTATACATCCTTGCAACATGGAGCCTTGCACTATCATGCTGCAACATGAGGTGATGGTCGTGGATGAATGGCACAACAATGGGCCTCAGGATCTCATTTGTATGTCTGTGCATTCAAAATGGCATAAATAAAATGCACCTGTGTTTGTTGTCCATAATGTATAGCTCTAGCAAAAATTAAGAGACCACTTCCAAATTTTCAGTTTTCTAATTTTTCTCTTTATAGATATATTTTTGAGTAACATGTAAATTGTTCTTTTATTCTATAAACTACTAAGAACATGTCGCCGAATTTCCAAGGAAAAAATGTTAGATTTATTTTCTGAAAATGAGAAATGGTCAAAATAACAAAACAATGCATTGCTTTCAGACCTCAAATAATGCAAAGAAAACAAGTTCATAATCATTTAGAAACAATACTAATGTTTTAACTCCGGAAGAGTTCAGAAATCAATATTTTGTGGAATAACCATGATTTTTAATCACAGCTTTCATGCGTCTTGGCATGCTTTCCACCAGTTTTTCACACTGCTTTTGGGTGACTTTATGCCACTCCTGGTGCAAAAATGTAAGCAGTTCTTCTTTGTTTGATGGCTTGTGACTATCCATCTTCCTCTTGATTACATTCCAGAGCTTTTCAATGGGGTTCAGGTCTGGAGATTGGGCTGTCCATGACAGAGTTTTGATGTGATGGTCCTTCATTCACACATTGATTGACCTAGCTGTGTGGCATGGCGCATTGACCTGCTGGAAAAAACAGTCCTCAGAGTTGGGGAACATTGCCTGAGCATAAGGAAGCAACTGTTTTTCCAGGATAACCTTGTATGCAGCTTGATTCATACATCCTTCGCAAAGATGTTTGTTGAATTTTCTTTACCTCATTTTTAGCTTTGCCCAGTACCTGGTTGTCTAATGGTTAGACGGAGACCTGGAGAGGCATAAAAGCCTCAATGTCTTGCACTCACTGTGAAATTTGGTGGAGGATCAGTGATTTAAGGATGATTCAGCAAGGCTGGAATTGGGCAAATTAATCTTTGCAAAGGACTTATGAATCAAGTCGCATACAAGGTTATCCTAGAAAAACAATTGCTTCCTTCTGCTCAGGCAATGTTCCCTAACTCTGAGAACTGATTTTTCCAGGAGGACAATGCGCCATGCCACACAGCTAGGTCAATCAATGTATGGATGAAAGACCACCACATCAAAACCTTGTCATGGCCAGCCCAATCTCAAGACCTGAACCCTATTGAAAACCTCTGGAATGTAATGAAGAGGAAGATGGATAGTCACAAGCCATCAAACAAAGAAGAACTGCTTACATTGTTGCACCAGGAGTGGCATAAGGTCACCCAAAAGCAGTGTGAAAGACTGGTGGAAAGCATGCCAAGACGCATGAAAGCTGTGATTAAAAATCATGGTTATTCCACAAAATATTGATTTCTGAACTCTTCCTGAGATAAAACATTAGTATTGTTGTTTCTAAATGATTATGAACTTGTTTTCTTTGCATTATTTGAGGTCTGAAAGCAATGCATTTTTTTGTTATTTTGACCATTTCTCATTTTCAGAAAATAAATACAAAATGTATTGCTTGGAAATTCGGAAACATGTCAGTAGTTTATAGAATAAAAGAACAAGTTACATTTTACTCAAATATACCTGTAAAGAGAAAAATTAGAAAAACTGAAATTTTGGAAGTGGTCTCTTAATTTTTGCTAGAGCTGTATGCCTGCCCATCCTACAACCCCACCGCCACCATGGGCCCCATGATTCACAGTGTTGACGTCCGCAAACCACTCATCCATACAACGCCATACACACAGTCTGCCATCTGCCCTGTACAGTGAAAACTGGGATTCATCCATGAAGAGAATACCTCTCCAACGTGCCAGACTCCATCAAATGTGAGCATTTGTCCACTCAAGTTGGCTACGATGACGAACTTCAGTCAGGCGGAGACCCTATGAGGATGACGTGCATGCAGATGAGCTTCACTGAGACCGTTTCTGACAGCTTGTGCAAAACTTTTTGGTAATGCAAACCGATTGTTGCAGCAGCTGTCCAGGGGACTGGTCAAAGATGATCTTGGAGGTGAAGATGCTGGATGTTGAGGTCCTGGGTTGGTATCACACTAGGTACGGCGAAATACCAAGCAAGCAGCGAAAGGTAAAGGAAGGGGACACCTGCATCTAGGGAAGGGGGAGATGGTGACCCCTGACCAAACATACAGCTGGTCCCTGGGCTCCCTCACCACCCTAGATAGGTTGCACACATATGCACCGAGTTAGATACATGACCCTAGGTATCCCTAGTGCTGGACCCTAAATAGGGAACGAGTGGGATAAGCTCTTCGTCAACCCCACTAAACGCTAAAGGAAGACACAAGGAGGACACCTGGAAAAAGCATGAACTACGTATCCACAGATTACTCAGGCAGGAGTTTAGCAAAGCTTCAGCAACAATACTACAGATGAGAGCAAGTCCACCTGCTTGCAACCAGAGCTAGAATGAACTGAACAATATCATCACCACCAGTCCAGGGAAGAAGGGAGTGTTTAAGCAACAAGAGGATACTGATAATCAGCAGCGAGTTCCTGCTGGGTCCTAATGGACGAGAGCTGAAAATCCAGCAGGAAAGCTACCTATTACAATGAATACTGACAGCAGCAACAATAGAAAGTCAGAGAGCATTTTGCGCAGCCAAATGCTGTGACCTTCTATTGCCAGAAATCACATGACTGTCTGTCAGCCGTGACACACCCGTGACAGCTGGTGTTGTTACACGTGGTCTGCGGTTTTGAGGCCGGTTGAATGTACTGTCAAATTCTCTGAAACGCCTTTGTAGACTGCTTATGGTAGAGAAAATAACAGTCAATTCACAAGCAACAGTTTCGGTGGACATTCCTGCAGTCAGCATGCCAATTGCGTGCACCCTCAAAACTTGCAACATCTATGCATTGTGCTGTGTGATAAAACTGCACATTTCAGAGTGGTCTTTTATTGTGGCCAGCCAAAGGCACACCTGTGCAATAATCATGCTGTCTAATCAGCATCTTAGTATGCCACACCAATGAGGTGGATGGATTATCTTGGCACAGTAGAAGAGTTCACTAAGGGGTGCTTCACACACAGCGAGTTCGCTGCCGAGATCGCTGCTGAGTCACGCTTTTTGTGACGCAGCAGTGACCTCATTAGCGATCTCGCTGTGTGTGACACTGAGTCAATATATGGTTTAGCTGCCAACCGACTTACTCACCTTTTTGTGATTTTAGGTCATTCTTTTATTCATTTACTTCAACATACAGTGTTCCTGGCTGCACAATACATTAAATGAATTCTGGCGGATGAAATTGATCTTTTACTGTATGAACTGCTTTATGGATCATGAACAATAATTTGGAAGCGTTTCCCCTTTCGGGATGAAGATAACATCTAAACAACCACCTTACTGTTTGATATG
The DNA here is from genome assembly GCF_048569485.1 of Anomaloglossus baeobatrachus. NCBI lineage: Eukaryota > Metazoa > Chordata > Amphibia > Anura > Aromobatidae > Anomaloglossus > Anomaloglossus baeobatrachus. The sequence goes on along the minus strand of NC_134358.1, from coordinate 294,686,442 downwards.
ATGATATTAAGTATGTTATATATTCTAAATAAAATCAATGCTGGACCCTGTACTCATTAATGGTATTCATGAGGGATTATCCTCTAGAGGTCAGCATTGAGCAATTGTCCGCCCCTATATGGGATGACATACTGAGTTATGTATGTATTTACATCTAACATATCTTTACCATAATGCGTCCAGAATCCATTCATGTATAACTTATGTCTGCCTTATTAGCTTGTGTGTCAGGCTGTCTGAAATTATATTATGTATGTTGCCATTACTTGTGCCCTCTTCTAACATGGCTGCTGGCCGGACTGACGTCAGTGCGCGCGCTGCATGGTGGTGACCGCCTCCCCTCCCTGGCCGGCGCCCAATTGAGAGACGCTTACTGTGCATGCGCACAGCGTCTTCCGGGACGCCGGCTGCGGTGGATGACGCGGCTTCCGGCCTGCGGCGCGCGCCATGGAGAACATCAGGTGCTCTTTGCACTATATAAGAATGACCATTAGACTGCCCCAGCACCTCCTGACGAAGCGGAAGCGAAACGCGTCGAGGTGCTGGGCAGTGTGGTCTGATTTCTGGGCTGTGCTTCTAATTTCACTTGCTGGATTATAGGTGGCTGACTGTAAAAATTGATCCCGGTATTTCCTTCATAAACTTCACTAAAGAGGTATATATGTATATAATATGTGGTTAGGACAGGTGATGATATTGTTTCCTTTGTGCCTTTAATTATACCGGGTCAGCCACCCTATACCCCCCTTGCACTATGCACTTTATGCTATTTATGGAATGATTTGGACCAGCAGTTATGCTATATGGTTGATTATAGTCATACCCAGAGCTCTCAAATGTGCAATATTGAATTTCTTCATTGAATAATTACAAGTATTTTTCCACACTGCACCAGTTTTTGTTTTATGGATGTTTTTATGGGGTAGGGAATTTTAATGTCTGTGGGTACCAGCACTTTATTTTTGTATCTATGATGTATCTATGATGTAATAAAGATATTTAACATATACAGAATTTCTGTTGATGATTTATATGATGGTTGTGCAAACTCAAATTTTGGTTCTTTTTTTTCTTTTTGTGACGCAGCAGTGACCTCATTAGCGATCTCGCTGTGTGTGACACTGAGCAGCGATCTGGCCCCTGCTGCGAGATCGCTGCTCGTTACACACAGCCCTGGTTCGTTTTCTTCAAAGGCGCTCTCCCGCTGTGACGCACACATCGCTGTGTGTGACAGCGAGAGAGCGACAAATGAAGCGAGCAGGGGAGCAGGAGCCGTCATCTGGCAGCTGCGGTAAGCTGTAACCAAGATAAACATCGGGTAACCAAGGTGGTTACCCGATATTTACCTTAGTTACCAGCCTCCGCAGCTCTCACGCTGCCTGTGCTGCCGGCTCCGGCTCTCTGCACATGTAGCTGCATTACACATCGGGTTAATTAACCCGATGTGTACTGTAGCTAGGAGAGCAAGGAGCCAGCGCTAAACTAAACGGTGTGCGCTGGTAACTAATGTAAACATCGGGTAACCATACCCGATGTTTACCTTAGTTACCAGTGTCCGCAGCTTCCAGACGCCGGATCCGTGCAAGCGCAGCGTCGCTTGCACGTCGCTGCTGGCTGGGGGCTGGTCGCTGGTGAGATCTGCCTGTTTGACAGCTCACCAGCGACCATGTAGCGATGCAGCAGCGATCCTGACCAGGTCAGATAGCTGGTCGAATCGCTGCTGCATCGCTAAAGTGTGAAGGTACCCTAACACAGATTTAGACAAATTTGTGAACAATATTTGAGAGAAAAAGGCCTTTTATGTACATAGAAAAACTCTTAGATCTTAAGAGTTCAGCTCATGAAAAACGGGAGCAAAACCAAAAGTGATGTGTTTGTACTGTCGCTCAGTGTATGTATAGAGGCCTTCTGGATTTCCACTGATGATAAATGTAAACATGATCAGGCATGTTGGATTTCAACATGCCTAATCTTTTCCTGCGGTGAAGATAAGCTGGTGCACAAACGGTTTGCTATCTGATTATTTCACTCTCTCAATTAAAATAACATGCAAGCTTGCCAAGGAGCGAGGAATAGCTGTCGGCTGAATAAGCATTTGGCCAATTTATCAAACTATTTACTCATGCATATACTTTAATTTACAAGCAATTCTTATGATACAGCAGTGCATTATGTTTAATACCAGACATTTGGTTTAAGGATGTCAGTTACAGCTTTTAAAGGATAACTCAGTTAATATAGTTTTTCTTTACACAGCTAGTAATACATATGGATTCCTTCAGAGCAATGAACTGCAAGAAACTTTTTTTGGCTGCATGTAGCCAGAAATGTGATGTCTAGATGTGAGTGGATCAAACAATGTTCGAATTCACCTTTTGGCGCAAATTTTCCTGAGAAATTCCATTCAGAAAAAAATGCCTAATTCACTTCTAATTCATTGCATGCTTATCCTATTATATATGTTCAATCAGATGATTATTTCATAAAGAACAGCTTAAAATACTTTGCATGAAAACCTTTATTATGAAGAATAAAGCAGTAGGTCAATGAACTGCAAACTCCAAAAAGGCATGCCTGGTGGAAAAAAGACGTGTAAATATGTGCTTAAAATGTAAAATTATGGTGGTGGTGGAGATGTGGTGGCTTTGAGAAGGCCAAGGCTTCGGCGGGCTTTACACGTTGCGACATCGCTAGCATTTGCTAGCGATGTCTAGCGCGATAGCACCCGCCCTGTCACACATGCGATATGTGGTGATTGCTGCCGTAGTGAACATTATCGCTACGGCAGTGTCACATGCACATACCTGGTCGGCGACGTCGCTGTGACTGCTGAACAATCCCTCCTTCAAGGGGGAAGTGCGTTCGGCGTCACAGCAACGTCACCGCAACGTCACTAAGCGGCTGGCCAATAGAAGCGGAGGGGCGGAGATGAGCGGCACATAACATCCCGCCCACCTTATCCCTTTTGCATTGCCGTCGGGACGCAGGTAAGGAGATGTTTGTCGCTCCTGCGGGTTTACACACAGCGATGTGAGGAGCTGCAGGAACGACAAACAACATCGTACCTGCGATCGAACCGACATTATGGAAATGAACAAAGTTACACAGATCAGCGATATTGTACGCTTCTGTGCTCGTTCATCGTCACACCTAGGATTTACACGTTGCGATGTTGCTACCGGCGCCGGATGTGCGTCACTAACAATGTGACCCCGACGATATATCGGTAGCGATGTCGCAACGTGTAAAGCCCCCCTTAGCCACCAAAAAAAGTGTCCCATATGACCATGCACCGACATGACTTTAAAGACACTTTGAACCTTTTTTGATGGTTTGGAGGCCCCCTTGTCATTATTAGCAAATGACATGTGACTTTAGAAAAACGATAATAATAGTAATTTTCATAGTTCTAGTCAAATTATTTAAAAAATTGTCTAAATGGCATTCACAGTAATAACTCACTTAAAATAGAAAATGTTTTTGCTTGTTTGTTTTTTTTTGAGTGGCGTTTTGATGTTTTTCAACGTACGGCGCAGATCATCATGAATGAGAAGAGCGGGCTTATGAGGGAGCGTGCTCAAATTGATGTGAAAATGACAAATGTCACAAAATGTTTGTACAAAAATGATTGTTGGGGGAGTTAAGGACCCAGTGTGTTCAATTTTGGACTGCCTAGTCTTTTGTTTTCAGGAGATAAGCTGCCCCCAGACGTCTGCGGCTGGGGCCACACGGGGATTACTGCAATCCCCTCGCATGACACTCGGCTCACACTGGCAGTACAGCAGAGCCGAGTGTCATGCGTGTGTCCCTGCGACTGAGGTCCGACCGTGCGAGCGGACCTCAGCTGCGGGGGGCAGGCCGGTACTGAGGAGGGGCGGGCCAGCACTGAGGAGGGGAGGGATTTATCTCCCTCTCTCCTCCGTTGCCATTCTCGCACTGCACTCGCAGTAAATCGGTGTACCGCGAGTGCAGTGCGATTTTCCTCTCGCCCTATACACTTGAATGGGTGCGAGAGAATGAGTCTCGCATTACAGTCGCAGCATGCTGCGATTGTTTTCTCGGTCCGAATAGGGCTGGGAAAATATACGCTCATGTGTGCTGACACATAGGCTAATATTGGTCCGAGTGGAATGCGATTTTTTTTTTTTTATCGCACTCCACTCGCACCGATTTTCATGCCGTGTGTCTTAGGCCGTACCAGTGACTCCCTCATAGACTGTACATAATAGCTTGGCCAAAGGAGTGGTCCTGTGTATCGGAGAGATGGCTAAGATAGTTGCCAGCTGGGCAGCCATGTGCATGGAGTGATTTATACATGTCCCCTAATTGTGCTATCAGGAGGAACAAGGATTGAGCGTTTTTAAAATCTCCCCAGAGGATCATAATTGCTACTAGACACGTCTGGCATGTGCTTACCTCATTTCTCCTATAGCAATAAAATTGCAGACTCTGCAGTTTTTATATGCATTTTTTTACAACCAAATTGCCTTGACTAGTGATGAGTGGACTCGCAGATAACCAGGGCCGGCGGGTCCATGTTATCTTGTTTTTAAAATCTGGTTTCGGTCTGGATTCTGATCCCCATATAAGTCTATGGTGACCAGAATCAGGGGATTTAAAAATGTTGGTAGAAGGGATAAGAGCGTGCGCTTTACATAACAAGCGTCCGTCATGGCGGTACACTGCTTCCAGGCTGATCATTCACTTCCCAGACCAATAATAAACCCACTGTAAATATTCATTGCTTTCCCGCATACCGGCACCTATAATTAGTTGCATTCAGATGTGCTCCCACCCTGAGTGGCAGCATATTAGCTGACTGCTTTCAATCACAGGCACTGTGTGCATCAATATATTATACTGTGTGCACCTATATCGTACAGTAAAAATAAATTAAAAAAATTTGCGTAGGGTCCCCCTGTATGATATCCAGCACAGATAAAGCTCACTGACACAGGCTGCAACCCCCAGCCATGCGCTCATCTTGGCTGTGTATCAAAAGAGGAGGAACCGAATGTGGCTTTTTAAATTATTTAAATGAATAGTTTAAAAAAACGATGTGCGATTTCCCCCTCCCACCCCCCAATTTTGATACTCAGCCAAGTCAAAGCCTGACAGCTGGGGGCTGGTATTCTCAGGCTGGGGAGGTGCATGGTTATTAGGCCAGACACCAGCCTAAAAATAGCAGCCTGCAGCTGCCCGGGATTGTTGCATCCATTAGATGCGACAAACCTGGCAATTTACCCGGCTCTTCCTGACCCAGTAAGTGAAGAAGAAGCTGCGAGAGCAGTGTACAGCCGCAACGGAGCCTCAGTAAGTATGAAGCGCTCACTTCGTTCTTATTTTCTTTATTTTTCCTTTTATTTTTTTAATTTCTTGAGTACTGAATCCATATCAAACACACGAAATCCCGTGCCCTGGTCCAGCACCCAGGTACCAGGATGAGCACAACAGAACAATAGCACCAGAGTATAGGGTGTAACCAAGCTTGACAACTGGCAACTCCCAACAGTATGCTGGGAGTTTAAATAAAGTGTGGTACTGTCCTTTTGACCATAGTAAGGAGCTCATCACATCTCCTGAAGTGATAGACAGCAAAGTCTTTCATTTTGTCTTGATGAGCAGCTACACCAGCATTCCTGGACAAAGAGGGCATCAACCATCCAAAGATATTGGTCATAACGTCTCTTCCATCACTTATGTAAGGCTGTTCTCACCAAATTAATTGGGGTACCCTCGCTTGGCTGCTAGATTAAAGCACACAAGAACGGTATTCTATTTAAACAGTCCAGCTGGTTTATTCACACACATAAACCAGCACTGCAGCAACATAACAAAGGCCTCTTAGCCAGTGTATCTTCAGGTGAAGTCTGCAGCTAGCTCTACACCCACATGGACTCCTCACAGGGTGCCTCCAGGAAGTAAACTGCTTCCCAACACTTAGAGACCAAGTAACCAAACAATCATTCTTATATATCAGACTAGACATACCCATGGGTGGAGGTATGTGAATAGGCAGAGCCACCCAGCACGCTGACAATTCTTACACCTAGCCCATAATACATTTAACCACCCATAGTATACATTTCAGGTTTTACATTGCAGAGGTTCTCTTCCACTGCGATAAGCGATCATTTACACTTATGACACCCACAGAGTGGCTACAACAGTGTTTGGTGATAGACGCAGCTGTCTCTCGAGCAGGTCCAGGTAGAGATGTAATCTGTCTCTTTTTCGTGCTGACCACTTATTGCAATAACTGCGTTCTTTATATGTTTGTAGCTTTATCTAAAACGAATGCCTGGCACACACTGATTTCAGCAGGAAGCTAAGCTTCACTTCATTACATCTGTGCGGTAAAGCAGATCAAGGTTACTCATTCTGTAGGTGAAGCTGGGAGGCATTCTCCACTACTTCTCTTCTTGTTAGAGACATTCAGGTATTGTTAGTCTTGCTGATAGTGGCCTTGAAATACAGCATTCATACCTAATGGAACCCTGCTGGGCTGAAGACAATTAACCCCTTCATCAATAAAAGGCCTCAGAACACACAATACCAAGTAGAGATGTTTTCTCAATGATTGATTTTCAGCCTTGATTTTTTATCTCTGTTGTATAGGGTCTATTATTATTCTTTCAGTGATGCAGTAAATTGTGTGAGACATTATCCTCCCAACTGAGACCATGTTTTATACCAACCTTTGTATAAGAGTTTTGACATATATGAATTACCTGCAACTGACCTATTTAACCGGAAGGCTGAGGCACTCTATCTAGAGATAGAGAACTCTTTCGAACATGTGTATATTTCAAACAAAAAAATCTATATTTTTTTCCTTTATTGCCATACATATTCAGTACTATGGGAACTTATTTTATAATACCTTATGTTTACATATATTGTATAAGCATTTGTGGTGCACAGATATGAGGGTAATGGGCAAGTGGTGATACCTGAGTGCAATGGTGGTCGTGCCTTCTATTTCACGTAATCGACAACATAGTGGAAAATAGAATTGTGTAGGAAACACCACGCTGTACTGTATCCTCCGGTACCGCAGTGTGGTGATAATATCTTAAATATGGGTTCAAAAGAACAGGAGAGAAAAGTCAAACTTCAATTTACTGGTTGGGTGTATCATTCAGAGGTTGGTGGACTTCAGTGCAGTCTATCCCAAGGAGAGGCCTCAGGCTTTATATCTACGTCCTTGGTGTACTCTTAAGGCCCCATTACACGCAACGACGGATCTAACGATATATTGCCGGGATCATGGATTCCGTGACGCACATCCGGCATCGTTAGCGACGTCGTTGCGTGTGACAGCAAGGAACGACCGTTAACGATGGAAAATACTCACCTTATTGTCCATCGTTGACACGTCATTCCTTTTTAAAAAATCGTTGATTGTTGAGCACGCTGGTTGATCGTCGTTCCCGAGACAGCACACATCGCTACGTGTGACACCTCAGGATCGACGAACTGCAACTTACCTGCGGCCGCCGTCAATGAGGAAGGAAGGAGATGGGAGGGATGTTACGTCCCGCTCATATCCACCCCTCCACTTCTATTGGGCAGCCGCTTAGTGACACCGCTGTGACGCCGCATGAAACGCCCCCTTAGAAAGGAGGCAGTTTGCCGGCAACAGCGACGTCGCTAGGCAGGTAAGGATGTGTGATTGCTCCAAATGATTTTGTGTACCAAAGGTAGCGATTTGCCCGTGACGCACAAACGACAGGGGCGGGTGCTGCGTGTAACACCCCCTTAACTGTTCCCTTAGTAGTTGCTGCTTTATCCACTGAAATATAGGGCAGTTCCCTGTGATCAATCTAGCAGTTCCCCATTTCAGAGGGTATGCAGTCTTAGCTGAGGGAATTATGCCTCAAGGTTTTCAGACTTGACTGCTGTTCCTGCAAATTTCTGCATTTCATGATGAACTACTCTCAGCACTGAGCTTCTTTTGTTCAAACTGCCCTAAGCTCTATCCAGTGGCTGGAGCCTATATAGAATGTTAACCGATCACATTGACTAGCAAATTCTATTGTGTCTGTATATAAAATTAAAGTAAACCTGTCAGGCCCCCTATGCACCCAGTACCCCGAGGAGTTCTGGGTGCATACACCTAATCCCTGCCTAACAGTTCCAGCATCTAGTAGCATCCATAAAGAGATCTTTAGAAAAAGTATTTCTAAAGATCCTTTATGTTATGCTAATGAGCACAGGGACTGGTCACAAGGGCATTATATCCCCTGACTAGTCCGCCCGTTTAGCATGTTAGCACGCCCACAGGTGCATCTTGGCATGTTAGTCAATGCCCATTGCCCAGTGTCATTGGCAGTGATGCGATTACCTGTGTCTGTTGTCACTGCCGGGTTTAGCGACAGTGCGTATTATCAAAAGTCCCCAGCACTTCCGGTCAGGCACATTAGATCCCTCTGAAGCCGAGACGCGTACACCAGCTTCATAGTGCGCACAACCGGAGGTTCGGTGACTTCTGATAATGCGCACTGAGCCTAAACCATGTGTCTGAGGCTGTAAAAACACACACACAGGTACACTACTAATAACGCTGGGTGATGGGCATTGAATAGCATGTTAGCACGCTGCTGTGGGCGTGCTAACATGCTAAGAGGGCGGACTAGTTGGGCGAAGTAACACCCTTGCGAGTTCCTGCGCTCATTAGCATATCATAAAGGATCTTTAGAAATAATTTTCTAAAGATCTCTTTATCTATGCTACTAGATATAGGGATGGTTAGGCAGGGATTAGCAATATGCACCCAGAACTGCTCCTGGTTCTGGGTGCATATTGCACGAGACAGGTTCCCTTTAAGGAATTTTTTTTAATTATCTCTGTAACACTGCAAAGTCATGTACAATTATTGTGAACCATACCATTATAACGAACAGTACTTATGTACATTCATACAGAGCAGTGCATACTTAGGGATTGACCACTAATGGACAACCCCTACTTAATCACTTTGGGACACCATTTAAGAAAATGATATACTCCCCTTCCGCAGAGGTGCCATTCCATAGATGCTGGTGCTATTACCGGTGGGTCATGCATCATTATGTCACGAGACTGCTCCATCTAATGAGCGTCTGGTAATTAGCTGTAGCCTTTATTTTTGCTCTGTGGACGTAACCTCAACTAATGGACTATTGACTGGTTAATGCAGACCTGTGACGCAATGTCGTGTAACCCACCAAGAATAGTGGCGCCGATATCACTGTAATAGCACTACTGCAAGATGTTAGTATCCATTGCTTTTATTTTAATTGGCCCTGTAATGATTAAGCTGGAGTAATCAATAATGGACAACCCCTTTAAATAAGGAGTGCAAATCATTAATGCTTGCAAAGTATTGTAATACTCATATTTGGTATATTACACCTTCTTAGTTTGGCCCTGATGATGGACAGCTCTGCTCACTTCTCTAGGAATTACATCCTAATCCTAATCACTGGTGTAGCCAATCACATTCGATTCAGGACAATCTTTAAATATGTCTGGAACTAGAGTATTAAAATATTCTACTTTTCCTGACGCATTAATATAAATTAGCTACATATTTACTTACCATGTAATAACATTAGTTCCGATGATAACCAAATATGAAATCGTTATTTGGAAATGTAAGTTCGGTTTGTCCTAATCATAGGAAAGGCTCAGGTCACTGCCGCCCACACATTTGCCATCGCTCAGTGCAATAATCTCTCTAAACAGTCAGGCTGCTGTGAGCATTCTTTGTCTTATTTGCTGCTAAAAATAGATTAAAAGCTTGGAACCTGTTAGAAGTAAGAGTAATACCAGCAGGAATTACATCCGTGGCCTCATTCCACTTTGTAAATGGGATCATTTTCTATTTAGCACCCACGATAAAACAATGAAGTCAGAAGTAGGATAGAAAAGTATATGACGCATCAATTAAAGATGCATCACACTAACACACTACAGAACTTGTACTGAACCGTTACTAAATATCATCTGCAATGCACTTCTCTCATCCAGATGGAATCTGTCACCAGGTTTGTGCTATGTAATTTGAGAGCAGCATGCTGTAGGGTCTGATATCACTAGTTTGTCACTTGCTAGTCTGCCTGCTGCCATTTTGATACAAGTACAGTTTCCTCTGCTGCAGATCTAGCAGAATGCTAAGCCTTGTATAACACACACCACTGATTGACAGCTTTCTGTGTACTCTGTACATTGACAAAAAGCTATTATTTAGTGGTTGGGTGGAGTTAGCAGAGCAGTTGGCAAAGAGCCACGACCCCTAATCCTGTTTCGATAATCTGCTGATAAGGCTGCTTTGACACTTCCGTTTTTTTCCATCAGTCACAATCCGTCGCTCTGAAAAAAAACTGAATCCTGCAAAATTGCGACTGAAGGCCTTGCGTTGCATCCGTCCTGCGACGGATCAGTCATGGAATGAGTGACCGTTGGGCAGAAGCAGCGCACAATGCAATGGTTTTTGTGTGGGCAGAAGCAGCGCACAATGCAATGGTTTTTGTGTGCGCCGTGTGTGCGTCGTCGTTTTTGTGTGCACCCCTCCCTCCTTCCCTCCCTCTCTTTCCCTCCCTCTCTCCCTCTCTCTTCCTCTCTCCCTCTCCCCCTCCCTCTCTCCTCCCCGGGATGGGTTCATTAAATTTTTCAATGACAGATAAGAAATGACAAAACGGATTGTGCAAAAAATGGAAGTGTGAAAGCAGCCTAACACACTGATTTTATTGACACAGCAGCACACAGCCTAGTGACACATCACAAGTTTCAGCCTCTACATCATGCTGCTATTAGATTACAAAGCAAAAACATCCTGAGAGATTCCTCTTAAAGGAACCAGTCATGATAAAAATGATACCTGATGTGTAAACAGAATGTTCTAGAGCAGGAGGGACTGAGCACATTGATATACACTTTTGTGTGAAAAGTTTCAGAAAACCTTGATTTTTATTAATTTGAAATCCCTGTTCTTTGTATCAATATGGGTCAAGTGGGCGGTCCTACTCAGTGAATGGCAGTCTTTCTCCATAGTCTGATAAAAATATATCAATGTTCCCATTTTAATTGAAAACAATTAATTGATGTGATTTGTCATTTAACCCCGTAGTTACAGAGACAATTTTGACCTTAATGACCAAGGCCAAATTTTCCAATTTTGACCACTGTCATTTTATGATGTAATAACTCTGAAACGCTTCTGCGAATCTTAGTGATTTTGATACATTTTTTTAGGGACATATTGTGCTTTATGTTACAAGTTTATTAAGGATGGTGTTTTTTGTGTTTATTTGTGAAAAAATCAAACATTTGGTGAAAATTTCACAGACCACAGAGTTAGGACACACGAATAGTTAATAAATGACATTTCCCACATGTCTAATTTTACATCAGCACAATTTTTGAAAAAAAAAAAAAAAACAAACAATTTTTTATTAGTAACTTAGAAGGGTTCAAAGTTCATCAGCAATTTCTCATTTTTACAACAAAATTTGCAAAATCATTTTTTTAGGGACCACATCACATTTGAAGTAACTTTGAGAGGCCTAAGTGACAGCAAATACCAAAAAGTGACAGCTTTCTAAAATTTGCCCCCCGAAACTGCTCAAAACCACATCCAAGATGTTTATTAACCCTTCAGGTGCTTCACAGGAATGAATTCAAAGCGGAATGAAAAAAAAAATAAATTTACATTTTACCTAAAAATGTTGCTTTACCCTCAATATTTATTTACTTTTAAAAGGGATTGCGCAGCAAAATGGAACACAAATTTGGCTAAAATAAAATAGACTGCGAGCACCATATATTATTTGCAGAGCCCCTGAGGTACCTAAACAGCAGAAACCCCTCACAAATGACCCCATTTTAAAAACTAGACCGCTCAAGAATTTTATCCATGGGTATGGTGAGCATGTTGAACATACAGGTACTTCACAAAATTTGATAATATTTTTTTGTCTTATTGAAAATTTTCAACAAAAATATTGTTTTAGCACCAAATGTCTCACTTTTACAAGAGGTAACACCAAAAAGTGAACCAAGTTTGTTACCCACTTTTTTATGAGTGCAGCGATACCCCACATTTAGTCTAAAAGTTTTGTTTGGACAAATGGGAGGACTCGGAAAGGAAGTAGCAATATATGAATTTTTTAAAATCTGAAATAGATTGTGGGCACCATGTCACATTTGCAGGGCTCCTATGGTACTTAAGAGCAGAAACCCCCCCCACAAGTGACCCCATTCTGGAAACTGGACCCCTCACAAATTTTATCCAGGGGTATAGTGAGTATTTTCAACCAACAGGTGCTTCACATAATTTGATAACAGTAAGTCTTCATATTGAACAATTTCTTTCTCTTTAACAAAAATGTTGCTGTAGCACCACATTTCTCACTTTTAGGCTATGTGTCCACGTTGCTTTTTACCTGCTTTTTACCTGCTTTTTCAACTGCAGCGTTTAATGCCAAAATGGATGTGTTCTGCTTTTCAAGCAAAGTCTATGGGAATTTGGGTTTCTTGTCCGCACTATGCTGTTCAAAAAGGTGCCTTTTTGTGGCAGAAATTTGGGCAAAAACTCAGCTTTGAAGTTCAAAACTCAAATGGCAAAAACAATTGACGTCAATTGTTTTTGCCATTTTAGTTTTGAACTGCAAAGCTGAGTTTTTGCCCAAATTTCTGCCACAAAAAGGCACCTTTTTGAACAACATAGTGTGCACAAGAAACCCAAATTCCCATAGACTTTGCTTGAAAAGCAGAACACATCCATTTTGGCATTAAACGCTGCAGTTGAAAAAGCAGGTAAAAAGCAGGTAAAAAGCAACGTGGACACATAGCCTTAGGGTTCACTCACATCTGCGTATAAAATCTGCCAGTGCAATGAGAGAAAACATCGCATTGCACTCACACCAATTTTAACCAATATGGCAGAGCACACCTGCGAATATTTCCTTTTCAAAATTTGGCGTGGTGGGTAAATCTCAGGATTGATAGAGAGATAGATGTAAAACACCTATATAATGTCCCACCCCCTACATATTCTAAGCTTGCACCCTTTTGTGCCTTTCATGTGGAACTAAAAGGAGTTTAGCTTTGTATTTTACCAAAAAAATAAATAATTTAAAAACTGATGTGGGGTTCCCCCTATTTTTTATAGCCAGGTAGAGTATAGCATACAGCTACAGCTTGCCGTCCGCAGGTGGCAGCTTTACCTTGGCTTGTAATCTAAAACAGAGGTCACCCCAAGCTGTTTTTTTAAATAATTTACTTATAAATATTTTTTAAAAAAGTGTGGTTTCCCCCCAAACTGGATCACTAGCCAAGATGAAGTAGACAGCTGCAGGCTGGTATTCTCAGAGTGGGTGGGGCCCTTCCCAGCCTAAAATTAGCAGGCTACAGCTGCTCCAGAACTGGGGCCTCCATCAGATGCGCCAATCCTGGTGCCTTGCCCTAGCTATTCCCATTTTCCATTGTGCGGTGGCAATCATAGATATATATGGGGTTGATGGCAGCTATATAATGTCAACTTGGCATCAGGCCCAAGGTTTAGTAATGTTGAGGTGTCTATTAGATACCCGACATTACTAACCCAGTCAATAATAGAAAAAATAAATTGAAAAAACACTTTTTAACACATTCACTCTTTCACCAATTTATAAAGAAAATCCCAATGAAAAAAAATCCAGCTATTCCAACAGTTCACCAAATCCGACGTAGTCCACAAAAGCGAACCTGCAAGACATAAAATAGAAAATTAGTAAAAGAATGAAACCAAGAGAAACATTTCTTCACCAATTTCTCTGCAAAATCCCTAATCGTGGTCTGCCATAATCAATATTGAAGGTCTGACGACTACTCAGTCTTCCAGTATATGGGGGAACGCTCAGAGAATGCAGATAGAGCAGGCATTCTGTGTGCAGTGTGACTGCAGTGACGTCAGTGAGGTTACTGTAGATCACACTTGCCGGGTAACACAGAGTGCAAGTGTGAACTGCGGTAACCTCAGTGATGTCATCGCAGTCACACTCCTTGCAGAGTGCTGGGTGAGAGCCAGGCATGCATGCAGTGTGCATGCGCCCACCATTTTTCAAGAGGAGAAGGGTGCTGCCAGGGACTCCACTCTAATGACGGTACTGGTGGGGACCAGGAAGGACTTTTGTCTCTCATTTGAAATGTTTTACCATTTTAAATGAGAGAGAACTTAAGGCACATTTCGTCAGGTGCACAAGGCATGCACCTGCCATTTTACAAGCTACTGAGCTGGAAGGAGGCCGAAGGGACTTTTACTGGACTGGGTCAGGACATTTCTCTCCCATCTGAGACATGTTTGATCACACCAGTTGATAAAGAAATATTTTTTTTCCTGGAGCTGCATTTTCTTTATATATGATCGCCGTTAAACGGAGTATAACAGCAATCACGTGATCGGAGACCAGAATCGTGATCGTGATCTCCCGGGTCTCAGCTACACCCAAGTGTTGAAATCCTGGAGATTTTGAGATACTGGGGGGCATTACAGACTTAGGCTATGTGCGCACGTTGCGTCGGAGTACCTGCAGTTTATTCTGCACGTTTTCCTTCCCTTGGTTTTTGACCAAATGGCTTTTGACCATTTTTTAGCGCTAAAAACGCATGCGTTTTTATCGCGTTTTTAGTGCGTTTTTAGCGCTTTTTACATGCGTTTTTCTTCAAAAAAACGCATATGCGTTTGTCATGTTATTGGACTCAAAAATAAAGTTAAATGATTCAAATACAAAAATGTCTGCCTTTCCTGTCTAGTTTATGTTAATTTGTTATGATGTCATTTCCTGAAGCAATGATAACTCTAAAATCATCAAGTTTGAACATGAAAACACTTCATATGTAGCAAAATTAGAGTATACAAACACAGATTTTGGAGCAAAAAATTAATTTATTTCTTTACAAAGCTTTATTAACGTCATAAAGCCTTTTTTAAGCACATTACAACATATGTGCAACATATAATTTATATGTATGAAGAATACATAATTTTTTATAAACATCACACAGAAAAATAAGATTAGAACATTATGAAATTAATGATCTGAAAATAATTGGCTACTGAAATATCCATGAGGTTGTTGTTGTGACTGCAAATTTACATTTAACGGGGGTTGTATATTCATTTGGCTAGATTGGGGGTTTTGAGTTTGTATGGCTTGTTGCAAATATTGTTGGTGCACATTTTGATTATAGGTATTTTGATTTAGAGAATAAGGTTTTGGTATGTAGATTGGGTTTGGGGCAATAGTTGCAGTATTCTTTTGGGTTGGTGGGTTTTTGACTTCGTCAAAAATCTGTTCGATTTTGGAAATTATGGAGCCTGATGAAGGGAAACTACCCTCTTCCTCATAGCAAGTCAGCATCCCACATATGGCTGCCATGCATGTATTTTTTTTTCTTAACATCTTTAATTTTTCTAATTCTACCTGCAATAATAACAACAATGTAATTTATTGTGATGATAACATTATTTTTATAAAACAATGTTAACATACTGTTACATGAATACTTACTCTCTAGTTTTCCGACTTGTGCATAAAAATGACAGTTCATCATAATAGATAAAATTGGGTTTTTTCGGTGAACTGCCACTTTTCATGCCTTCATTCCTTAGCTTGTGAAATCTGTCCTTAACAGAACGCCACCTTTTCCGCACGTCAAGCTCTATTTTAATTTTGCAAGTAAATAAAAAACAAAAATGAAAAATTAATTCTAAAAATTAGAGTAAAATTATAAATTAATTAATTTAAACAACAAATATACCAATTTTATGTTGTAAGGCTGCATCAGCCTCATGCCATTGTGGGAACAGTTCTGCACAAATTGTTCCCCAACAGTCCATCCTCTTGTTTTTTTGCATATATTCAGGGCATGTAGGATCCCATAGGCATGGCATGGATTCAACCTGTTACATAATTTTAAAAAATTGTAATGAAGTGATTACTAAATTTATAAGATTATAAAGCTTTACATTATCATTATAACATTTGTGTAGCAAAATCAAGAAACAAACATCATAGCACATATACAACAATTAAAGAAGGTATGTATTTCTAACATGTTAAACACACTAATTACTTTAGTTGTAGGATTGCAACAATTTGTGTAGTTGTCAAGGAATATTAAGTTTATTTTTAAAGGCATTTAGCAATAAGTTTAAAACTATATTTAAAGATAAATATGTATAAAAAAGAAAATAAATCATGTACTTACCATAGCAATTAATTTAGCAACATCTATCTTCATTCGCTGGAACCAAGCCATTTTATATTTCAGTAGCTCAAAGTATTTATATTATGAGAAATCACAATAGTAGCAGGCACTGAAACCTACTCAGCTCTGTATTTATAGTAAAAAGGAAGTGATGTAGGTAATGACGTTTGTGCCTGGGTTCTTTCCCTACTGCACCTGCATTTTTGATCAGGAAAACGCTGGTAAAAAGCATGTAAAACGCACATTAAACGCAGAATATTCACTCCAACATGCGTTTTGCCATTTCTCATTGACTCCAATGTTAAGGAAACGCTGCAGAAATGGCAAAAACAACTGACATGCTGCTTCTTTTTCAGCATGGTTTTTGACCAAAAATATGCAAATTAAACGCTGCTGAACAAAAAGCAAAGTGCAGACAGGATTTCTGCTTTTCCCATAGACTTTGCTGGAAATCAAAAACGCATGCGTTTTTGCGCAAAAACGCTGCTGCCAAAAACGCTGCAGAAACGCGGAAAAAAACGCAACGTGCGAACATAGCCTTATTTCTCACCACCATTTTAAAACGGCAGTAAGAAATAAGTACCCTTAACTGCCACCGTTTTACAACGTAATGCAGTCGTTAAGGGGTTAAAATCATTTGTGTGATATAGCTGGAAATGTTGGGTATTATATATGTCACCAGTGTCTGTACAGTTCTTTTTTTACCTGAACCACATACAACTAATGGCAAAGGAAAGTGATGAAAGGGTGTGATCTGATGCTACGATACAAAACTGTTTATCAATTATTCAGAGAATAAAACAATGGCCTTGATTCATCAAACCAGCATTTTTCTTGATGGTTTGTGGAGAAGTCAGATGGTCCAAATTCATTAAATGGCTCATGCCACTTAATGAATCAGGTACGTCTGACGAGTTACGTGTGCCTCCATGCACCGTGCCACAAATATTACTCCAGTCTTAGACTGAAGTAAGATTTCTGTTTTAAAGTACGCCAGAGCTCGTCATGACCTGCCCCATCCCACCTCCGCATTGCTCATTTTGCCAGAGCTTGAAGAAACTTCCATTAAAACATCAAACCTTGTAATTTTTTTGACACCTACGAATAACTCAAAAATCTTGCAAAGGTCAATGTGTGTACCTTTTATATGTGTGAATGTACCTTTAACTTGTTTTCATGAACCATAGAGATATTTTCTCCTATAAGCCTCTTCTTTCATTATATTAATCAGCAGATGTCAATGTTTTTGTTATGTTAAAGGGAGTCTCCAATATAAGGTGAAGAGAGGTTCAGAGAAGTTGAAACATAGTATAGAAGGAGTTACTTTAAACCAGGGGTCTCAAGCTCGGCTGGGTGTATGGGCCGCACATAGAAAAAAAAATATTTGGGGGGCCGTATTCTTTGCAGGACAAAGTGACATTTTTAGTAATACCATATAATTTTTTTTCTATACACCTTAGAATCACTTTTTTTAAAAAAAAATTCTATCATATTTTTATAATTGTTTGTTATTTAAGTTGATATATAAAAAAGCATTTTTAACGGTAAAAAAAATTCCATGCTTTTATTTTGAATTGATTTTTCTTTATATTTTATTTCCTTTTAGTAAGTATTATTGTTTTACAATTGCACCATATATCAATTTTGGCCAACATCTTGTGGTAATTTTCCCATGGGGTCCTCATCTGGTACTACTGTCCCCATCCTGTAATAATGTGTCCTGTCCTAGTCCCCATCCTGTAATAATGTGTCCCATCCTAGTCCCCATCCTGTATTGTGCCCATCCTGGTCCCCTTCTTGCAGTAATGTCCCCATCCTAGTCCCCATCCTGTTCTAATGTGCCCATCCTGGTACCCTTCCTCTAGTAATATACCCATCTTTGTTCCCATCTTGCATTAATAATCCCCTCCTGGTGCCCTTGTAATAATGTGGCCATCTTTGTCCCCATCTTGTAGTAATGTTCTCATCCTTGTCCCCATCCTGTAGTAATGTGCCCATCCTGGTCTCCTTGTAGTAATGTGCCCATCCTTGTTCCAATCCTGTAGTTAAATGTCCATCCTTGTGCCCATCCTGTAGTATTTTCCCCTTATATGCCGTTCTTCATATACACATAAAAAAAATCTTCTTACTTATCCTCCGTTCCCTAGGTTTCCTCTTTTCTGCTTCTTCTGACTTGCTGGCCCATGGACCACGTGACAATTGCATCTGGTGCCCCCAGTTGTCAGCGCTTTATTTCATTTGAATGGACTGCTGGCACTGTGCAGAGCTCTCTGCAGCCCTAAACCAATGGCAGCTACCGGCCAATCATAGTCCAGTACTTGACGTCATATCACTACGTCAGCTGCTAGCCTGCTGTTATTGGCCGACTGCTGCCTTAGGTTTAGTTCAGCAGAGAGCTCTGCACGGCGCCAGCAGTTCATTCAAATGAAATAAAGCGATGACTACTACAGGCAGTGACCACGATCATCACGGGGTACACGGGCCGGCTGACTGCAAGAAGAAGCCTGAGGGACCGTATGCGGCCCACGGGCTGCGTGTTTGAAACCTCTGCTTCAAACCAATTCACAATCCTAAATTACCTACACTGTGTAGTAAAGCTTGCTTTCATTATATGTTTCATTTGATATATTCCTAGAGCATTTGGATAAGCTAAGATTATGTAGATGATTTCATTATCACTTTATTTTTAATTATGCTTTAAATTATTCATGTGTTTTAATATACTAAATTAACGCACACAGATGCCTAGGCACAATGTCCTGATAAATATTTAGCATTGTGAATCACATTGTTTGAAGGTTATTGATAGTGTTCTGTATTTTTATTCCTTTAGGGTCGCATCTGCAGAAAAGCTGGAAAATCTAAAAAGGCCTTTAGCCGCAAAGAGGCAGAAGCAACATTTAAGAGTTTGGTGAAGACCCATGAGAAATATGGTTGGGTTACTCCGCCAGTATCTGATGGTTGACGTATATCACCCTGGTAAATAGACTTCAAGACAGGTGGCAGAAAACCACCTCACCGAGAGAAAAATTAAATATATATATAAGAAAAAAAGTCACCATGCCATCTCCTCAGTGCTGTACATCATACATCATCCATCTGTCTTTTTCTACTTCAGCTTCAGTTTAAGAATGTGATTGACAGAAAGACCTAATTTATTTATGTTCAGAAGTGTTTACACTGGAAGACACGGAGGAAGAAAAAGTGCGTGGCACAGAATGTCGTGTTACAGTCATTCTTCAAGACTGATGACTGAACATCTTCAGGTCACTGTAGAGAGGAGTCGGAGATTGCTTCATTGTCCATCCTAGACGCATGGTTTTTCGGCTTCTTCCATTGACAGCAGCGCCAAAAAGCAACAGTGGATGTCCTAGTCACTGCTGCTCAATCTATGTAAATGTACATGAAGCCTTTAATATTTAATAGGCAAGCAGTGCATTGCAGGTCCATGTTTGCTGTGCTGTTTATCTTTGTCTCTTTTCCTGGCAGGTCAACACAACATTGAAGATTTGTCTTTATGTGGAGCTGTGGTCCGCTGTGACTCAAACTTTAGACCTCATTTGTGTTCGATGTGATCTGTGTTGGATAACTGACGAAATATAACAGTGGAAAAAAAATAAAGAGTTATAGTGTGGAACTATTGTAAAATAAAATCATTTCAAAAGTGTTTGCAGATTTCTTCTGATTGTAGCCACCACAATGAGCCGCAGCCAGGGGGTCGACTTCTAGGCTTTCATGCCATTAGTAAAGGTCCCCCTGTCTCCTCAAATTGACTCATTACTACAGTAATTAGATGTACCCTGGCGGGATTCTCAGCCTGACATTTCTCTTAGCTCATTATGAAGTCTGCTACCGTGTAATGTAAGGTGTATATTTGTTTCTTTTCTGTCCCTGTGTGTTTCTGTTATCTTGGCTGATGGTAAAGTGTTGTCTATTTACAGCGAATATGAATACAGACTTTGGCTTCCATTGTTATTCGTAACAAACAATGATATATTAAAAAAATAAGTAAAGTCAAATTAGTCCAAATCACAAATTATGTGCGATTTTACAGTCAACATGGAGTACTTACAATCAGATTTCAGGTTGTCATCACTTTGTCGTTATCCTACAGCATATACAGTAATGTCACATTCAATCTTATCATTTTACCGTTGTTGTTTTTCATAATATTTTTGTTTCTATAATTTTCATAGTTAATGAGAGTCTATCAGCACAAGATGACTGTTCAAACCAAGCACAGGCACTCTTGTTCCCTGGCCATACAGTTCAGTGCACCTTCCCACTTACTTGCATTGCATATATCGCCATGCCTTGATGATAGCCACAGAAATTGCTCTGAACTTTTTGGCCATGACAAGGGATCACTGAGCACCTGTGCTTTGTTTGAACCGTCATTTTGTGATGACATTACTTTTTAATTCTAAAACAGTATCTGGTCTGAGTAGATGCCTGTATCTGGCATAAAGTGATTCTAAAATATATTTCCTTAAAACTCTGCATTCTGCCATTCTTCACCTGAAAACGTATCAATACATTGAAAATTATAGGGACGACTCCTAGAGATTGGTGTAATACAAGCTCGTGCTATGCCAGTGTTGCTGGAGTAGAAGATGCCAAGTTCCTTAAGAGGCGCATACTACTTAATGAATTTGGCACTTCTGAGTGATGTGCTCTTCTGTGCGACAAGCCAGAAATGCTACTCCAGTCAGCGACTGGAGTGTCAGTTCCGGCATACAAAACACCAGCACATTTGATGAATATGACGGGGAGGTCATGCCCTGCTCCTTTCCCAACTTCACCCATTTTGGCGGTGAAGATTTGTGGTGATTTAATCTACTGTGAAAACGCCAAATGTTCCAAAATTTTTGCTGAACTCCCCATTGCCCATTAAATTTACCACTTTCAACGTTGTCGGCCAAATTTTAAAAGTAAGAGGTTGGATGAATTAGTCCCTATATATCGCATTCTTGTTAGTAGTTTGTCCCTACACAGTCTGACTATGGCAGCACTGATTGCACAGTGTCAGAGTGTATATACTCCACTAATCCCTATTGAATTACCTCCCCTAAAATAAAGGTGTATAAATGGGCATTAGTGGTCCTTCTAAATAAATATAGAAATACTTTTTTCCCACTTATTTCTCTCGAGGCAGTTTAGGCGGGGTTTTCCACACAAGAGTGTGTAAGTTCTACCGTTTACCAAGACACTAGTAATAATCAATTGACTATTTAATCATACATTTCCAGTAACAGTAACACCATAATGGCTTAAAGTTTTAATAGGAGATGCTTCTGAAATTTTATTTTATGCAGAATGCAAGTATTTGGTACAACAGATGTATCAAGTAAAGTTCAAAAGGTAGGCATAATTTACTACATGTATATCAGACTTCCCACAAAAGTGGGGTCAAAATGTTTTAGTGCATAATTCAAATAAAAGTTTGGCAATCTCTTCCTTAAAATCTTATCTTTCTCAAAACCTGTAGTAAAACCACCACTGATCTATGGCCCATTACTCCTCCTGTAAGAGAGCTGCCGCCAGACTGTGCTTAGAGAAAGAAATGATCGGCAGTCCGAAATCGGATCCTTCTGTCCCCCGACATCATCTGTTGGACAGACAAGCCTGGAGGCCTCATACACATTAGTCTATCAGCTGAACCACGAAAAGTCACAATAAATTAAACAAACTACATAAAGGTGACTGTAAAAAAAAGGGTGGCTTGTATATCTGTTTAATACCCAGAGTCTGACCCTATTCGGCCCTGCCTGTCCACGGAGTTTTTATGCACCCTAGGATTGCGATGGTGCCCCTGTTCTTCGATGGCCTTTTTGAACCTATTGCACACTATTTGAAATGTAGATATTGGGGTAAGAAAAAGAGCTTAGAGTCCTCTTATAACAGGTACTACACCAAAAAGCAAAGTGTGTACTTTAATAAATAATCCTAGTATAGACTAAAGTGTGGGATATTATTTCTAGTCCATGTCAGGGTGAGGGTCTATCCCCCTGCCAGACACCCTATTATATTAGGAATGTCAAACAGGTATATACAACCAACATTTAATGTGTGCACACCCATGTGCACACTACCTGTGTTACTCTTGCAGCCTTAGGATGTTTACATTACTATCCTACCTACTGGTGGTAACAGCATAGCATTAGCACACAATGCGGAAGACTGTACCCAGTTTGAATATCTGACTATACATCTGCCACTCCTGATGAACCCAAAGCAGGCGGAACGTGTCGAGTGAGATGAGCACAATAATATATAAATAGATGCCTTTGTTCTGATCCTTTATTGATATGGATTATATATGTAACAGATACTAGGTGGGAATTTGACCCACAAATCTAAATAGTTTGAGGTGCAACACGGTTGTTTTTCTTTACCGATTTTTACATGTGTGAGTTTTTACTGCCAGTATATACATGAATAGAGGATATTAAAGGTTGGTTTTATATACCCGTTTGACATTCCCAGTATAATAGGGTGTCTGGGAGGGGGACATACCCTCACCCTGACATGGACTAGAAGTAATATCCCACCCTTAAGGTGGCTTTACACACTGCAACATCGCAAATGACATCGCTGTAACGTCACCGGTTTTGTGACATAATAGCGACCTCCCCAGCGACATTGCAGTGTGTGAAACACATCAGCGACCTGGCCCCTGCTGTGAAGTTGCTGATTGCTACAAATCGTTCAGGACCAGTCTTTGGTCCTTTGTTTCCCGCTGTGCAGCATGATCGCTAGAAAGTCTCAGTGTGTAAAGGGGACTTAAATGTGCAGGCAACAGGAGCCGGCTTCTGCGGACACTGGTAACCACGGTAAACATCGGTAACCAAGAAGCCCTGTCCTTGGTTACCCGATATTTACCTTCGTTACCAGCCTCCGCCGCTCTCACTGTCAGTGCCGGCTCCTGCTCCTTGCACGTGTAGCAGAGTACACATCGGGTAATTAACCCGATGTGTGCTGTAACTAGGAGAGCAAGGAGCCAGCGCTAAGCAGTGTGCGCTGCTCCCTACTCTCTGCACGTGTAGCTACAGCACACATCGGGTAATTAACCCCATGTGTACTGTAGCTAGGAGAGCAGGGAGCAGCGCTAAGCAGTGTGCGCGGCTCCTGCTCTGTGCACATGTAGCTGCAGTACACATCGGGTAATTAACCCGATGTGTGCTGTAACTAGGAGAGAAAGGAGCCAGCGCTAAGCAGTGTGCTCTGCTCCCTACTCTCTGCACGTGTAGCTACAGCACACATCGGGTAATTAACCCGAGGTGTACTGTAGCTAGGAGAGCAGGGAGCCAGCGCTAAGCAGTGTGCGCTGCTCCCTGCTCTCTGCACGTGTAGCTGCGTGCGCTGGTAACCAAGATAAATATCGGGTTGGTTACCCGATATTTACCTTAGTTACCAAGCGCAGCATCGCTTCAGTGCGTTGCTGCTGGCTGGTCACTGGTTGCTGGTGACAGCTCACCAGCAACCCATGTAGCGATGCTCCAGCGATCCCTGCCAGGTCAGGTTGCTGGTGGGATCGCTGGAGCGTCTGACTGTGTGACCTCTCACCAGCAACCTCCTAGCAACTTACCAGCGATCCCTATTAGGTTGGGATCGCTGGTGGGATTGCTGAAAGTCTCAGTGTGTAAAGGGGCCTTATGTCTATACTGGGATTATTTAGCATAGTACACACTTTGCTTTTTGGTGTAGAACCTGTAATAAGGGGACTCTAAGCTCTTTTTGTTACCCCGAAATCCAAACTGGCATTTTAAAATAGGGTGCAAAAGATTCAAAAAGGGACAGCCATCGAGGAACGGGGGCAACATCTAAACCCTAGGGTGCCTAAAAACTCTGTGGACAGGCAGGGCCCAATGGGTCAGGCTCAGGGTATTAAACAGATAAACAACCCCCACTTTTTTTTATAGTCACCTCTATGTACTATTTGTTGAACTTATTGTGATTGGTATAGTCGTTCTAAAGGAAATAATTAAAAGGTAGATTAAGATATTTTTTTTGGTGAATTGAATAGAGTTTCAAAAATATACATGGTATTGCTATATGGTGAAGAACCAGGAAACATCAACAGATTCATCCGTTTGTAATGTGTTAGGGACCTGTATTTAGGTTCTCGCAGTATGATTTTGCAAACATCTGTCTTGTTATCCATATATTATGATAATTGTGAATTTTTTTTGCACACAAATTATTTGTTTGGGGTTTTTTTTGTTGTTTTTTGTTTTTACAAAAATACCTCATTTCAGTTTATGGGCTATATTATTGCATTGCAATAGTAATGATTGGAACTGAGCAGCAATAACACAAGTCCTGTAGAGTAGCACTGTCCTTGGCAGATATATGCTCACTTGAAATCAAAATATAGCTGCTAAATGTAAAAAGTGTACGGTATTCTGTATGTACCAAATAGCCATAACATTAAAAATACCTCCCTAATATTGTGTAGGACCCCTCTTACCACTAAAAAATCTCTGACTTGAGGATTGAACTCTATCCAAGCTCTGAAGGCATCCTGTCTGAAATGTATAAAATATATATATATATATATATATATATATATATATATATATAATATAATATAAATATAATAATTAATATAATATATAAAATATGATATATCGCTACACTGATACACAGTGGTTCAATTTAAGGATTCGCTCACACTTGCCTATAAAAGCGACCAGTGCAATCCGATAAAAAATTGACAAATGTTATTCAATGAGTCAGTGCTGATCTATGATTTTTTTTTTCTTCTCAACTGTATTTGACCTGAGGAAGAAATCACAGCATGCTGTATTTGGTCTTGTAAAAATGCAGATACTCGCCAATGGAAGGCAATGGGTGCAAGAAAAAAAATGGACAGCCCACGGACCTTCTGTATGCCATCCAATTTTTCTGGATACATTATACCATTCTGTAAATAGAACACTGTAAACGGTCCTAAAAATGATTAGTAGAATCATAGCTACTGAGAAAAAACATGAACTGTATACGGATGGTAGGCGAGAAATAATCTGGCGGGACATATGGAATACCAAATAAATTTCACCTGTCCAACTTTTCTGGATAAAAATCAGACCAACTTTTTTATATGCAAATATGCGTGACCCCTAACCTGCTGCCCCAAGATTCCTGCAGTGTCAGTGTATGAGTGCACAGCTGAGTTTTCATTACAGACAGTACTTAATCTGTCAGTCAACAAAGGGTGAGTGGGCAGAACGGTGAACTGAGAGTTTGGCCACATAAAGAGTGCACCAAGTTCCACACATGTGCATAATTAATAAATTTAGCTTTTTTGGGGGGGATAACAATATCCATTGTAGTTTAAATTGAGTTTTGTGGCTGACAGATTCTTACAAAACCATACCTGAACAGTTTTTGCAGTGTGACAGACAGAGAATATCGCCGTCAGGAAAGTATTTCACAGGGCATCATACCTCCCCTGGTTAAAGTTCTTTCCATACTTCATCCTGGTGCCATCTCTTCCCAAGGTAAGTAACACACTTGCACTATACAGTCCACATGATATAAAAAAAAATGTGATTTATACCACTAAGTCACCTTCCATCGCTCCATGGTCCAGTTGATACCTATTGTAGGTGCTTTGCTCAACTATGCAGCCCACAAGCCGCAAACTAGATACACATTGTGTTCTGGCACTTTACAATCATAGGCAGCAGTAAGTTATTTAAGCTTTAGGGTAAGTTCACACAGTGCGTTTTTCGCAGCGTTTTTGCGCAGTTTTCGGGTGCGTTTTTGCTCAGAAAACTGCATGACTTTGCTTCCCCAGCAAAGTCTATGAGTTTTCATTTTTGCTGTCTGCACACAGCGTGTTTTTTCAGCTGCGTTTTTGTGGTGCCACAAAAACGCAGCATGTCAATTATTCCCGCGTTTTTCACTGCGCTTTTCATCCATTGAGTGCAATGGGATGTTGAAAGACGCAATGAGAAACGCAAATAGCTGCGTTTTGGTGCGTTTTAGTGCGTTTCTAAGACCGAAAACGCAGCTATAAACGCAGGAGGTGGGTCGTAACATGTACAGGAAGAGGATTACTTCTGTCAGCAAATACAGAAGCGTGAATCCTCCCGGTACCGTCACCGCCGCTTCCACCTCCCGTCCTGTGCATGTATGCTGCCGTGCGGCGCCATGTCTGGCCGGGAGGTGGAAGCGGCTGCAAAATCAAAAGTGAACAGTAGAAAAAAAAAAAAAGTTATACTCACCTGTCTGCAGCCTCCCGGTGCCATGCCCGCTCCCATCTCCTCTCACGGTATCGCCACCCCCGCTCCGGCTGTGTGCAGACGCTGGTGCTGGTGCTGGGACACCTCCGATAGATGCAGGACCTGGCGATGGATCACCTGATGCAGTCACCTGACGCATCAGGTGATCGTAAGTATCGCGGTGACGCGGGCGCCCTGCCGGTTTAAGCTATCAGCGGATGCATCAGGAGACTTCATCCCTGATTACCGGCAGCTGCTGCAGCGATCGGACAGGATCAGACTCCCGCCCCATCGCTCCAGGAGCTGCCGGTAATCAGCACATAAGTGAGTATTTTTTTTTTTTTTTGCACCGATGCATCTGCCGATTGTATAAACGGCTTTTATACAATCAGCTGATGTGTGATGTGATTCAGCCCCTAGAACCTGACACATCATCTGATCGCTTTGCCTTCCAGCAAACCGATCAGATGATATTGGATCCGTATTGGATGGTGCGGGACCCTTGACCCAGGATTACTGTGGAGGGGGGTTCTTTATTTCAATAAAGATGGAGTCACTAATTGTGTTGTGTTTTATTTCTAATAAAAATATTTTTCTGTGTGTTGTGTTTTTTTTTTATCTTTACTAGAAATTCATGGTGGCCATGTCTAATATTGGCGTGACACCATGAATTTCGGGCTTAGGGCCAGCTATACAGCTAGCCCTAACCCCATTATTACCCAGCGAGCCACCGGGCATCAGGGCAGCTGGAAGAGTTGGATACAGCGCCAGAAGATGGCGCTTCTATGAAAGCGCCATTTTCTGGGGTGGCTGTGGGTCTGCAATTCACAGCGGGGGTGCCCAGAAAGCATGGGCACCCTGCACTGGGGATTCCAATCCCCAGCTGCCTAGTTGTACCCGGCTGGACTCAAAAATTGGGCGAAGCTCACGTCATTTTTTTTTTAAATTATTTCATGAAATTCATGAAATAATTAAAAAAAAAAGGGCTTCCCTATATTTTTGGTTCCCAGCCGGGTACAAATAGGCAGCTGGGGGTTGGGGGCAGCCCGTACCTGCCTGCTGTACCCGGCTAGCATACAAAAATATGGCGAAGCCCACGTCATTTTTTTGTTTGGGGGGGGCAAAGAAATCCTGCATACAGTCCTGGAAGGAGGATGCTGAGCCTTGTAGTTCGACAGCTGCTGTCTGCTCTCCTGCATACACTATTGGATGGAGGATGCTGAGCCTTGTAGTTCGACAGCTGCTGTCTGCTCTCCTGCATACACTATTGGATGGAGGATGCTGAGCCTTGTAGGTCTGCTCCCCCTGACTCTCCCTCAAGCATACAGTCCTGGATGGAGCATGCTGAGCCTTGTAGTTCTGCAGCTGCTGTCTGCTCTCCTGCATAGACTATTGGATGGAGTATGCTGAGCCTTGTAGTTCTGCAGCTGTCTGCTCTTCTGCATACACTAGTGGAGAATGAAGAACACATTGAAGAAGGAAATGACATCAGACCTTTTTTTTTGTTCACTGATAAAAAACGCATAAAGACGCAGTGAGCAAAAACGCAGCAAAACGCACCAAAAAAACGCACCAAATCGTGGCGAAACGCGTGCGGTTTTTGCCGCGTTTTTTTGCTGCGGGTGCGTTTTTGTGCGGTTTTTGCCGCAGAAAACACAGCGTCAATAAAACGCAGTGTGTGAACCTAGCCTTATTCCACAGTACTACCTCAAGCATACATTGCCCATCATGGTAACGTCACCACATGAATATACCATCTTATCAGGTCCCAGTCTTTGCGGGTCATTTAAGGGTCATTTACATACAAGGTTGCAGTGGTCATCATCTGCCTGGAAGCTAAAAATATGTAGGACAGGTCTTTATGACAAAGGCCTGAGGCCATCTGTCCATACCAAGCACAGATGTACCTTCAATAAGAACACAGAGATTCAGATAGATTATCACCAGAACAATGCAAAATGCCACAGGGGTTACCAATGATCAACAAGTTAATCCAGTTAATGTTCAGCATTCCTTGTGTAATGCCTTGTATTGTCTATTTATGACCCACATCAGCATGCTTGCTGTCCATTTCATTAATAATTGCCAATACCTGTTTTTGCAGTGGTCATTACTGGGACTTATTATTCAGTCCTGACTTTTTACAGCTCTTAGGAATAAATAAATAGCACCTCTTGAAGGATGAAAGTACAACTACAGTATGTCAGCTATGTATTATAGCTGCATCGGTCCTGATCGTTTTTAGTACTGGTCAGATTGAACACCGGAGATGTTACTGTCAATCGCAGTAGTGGCTACTCTGGAACTATATCAAGACCCCGTACTCAGAATTGCAGATCCCAATAATTACCAAGGTAACCCGAAGCCACGTAATGACCTCAGAGTATGGTCTAAAAGGCTGTGTCTGACCAGTACAGAAGAATTGTATTCTATGTAACCAGCGATTAAATTAAAATATTTAAGTCCAATGCTGAGGCTAAGTGTAATAATCTAAAAAATAATATGTAAAAAAATAAAAAAAAATGTAAAATACTGTTTCTCTACTAAAAATTCTGCACTTGTGTACAAAAAAGTAAAAGCAATCACAAAATTGGTATTGCCACATCCAGAAATAACTAAACTGTCACATTATTTATCCTGTACATTAAACACCTTAATAGAAATGAAATTACAAAATATAGCTTTTCCATCACGCAAAAAATGGCAAAAAATGTTTTAGAAAAAAAAAATGGTATCGCTGAAAATACCATCTTGTCCTGTAGAATTAAGCACTCACTCAGATCCATTGGAAGAAAAATATTTTTAAAAACTATTTAAAGTTTAAAAATAAAAAAACAAATGTGATACCGTGTTTCTCCGAAAATAAGACCTCACCCGAAAATAAGACCTAGCTGCGGTTCAATAATGAAGTGTCCGTGCAGCAGTAAAAATGTTAAAGACACTTCATTATAGACAGCGGACACCCACAGAAGAGTGAAGATAGAAGAAAGAAGACCCCCCCATTCATACTCACCAGACGCCGACCGGGAGCAGGGAAGCGCATCAAGGTCCTACGGCAGAACACACACACATCAGATCACATACACACACACATGAGAACGCACGCACACACACACACTACAGATCGCATCCACACACTCACCACATCCAGTGATATCGCTTGCTTCTCAGCGCGCGTAAGGATCTGCGACGCTGTGCAGTGGATCTTCCAGGACCTGTGGGAGGATCACATGGCCGGAAGCACGCGGTATCTCCAGATGTTGTGATTGTGTGCGCACAATGGTACAGGTATATGCGATATCATGAGTGTGTGTGAGTGTATGAGATCGGATGTGTGACTGTGTGTTCTGATGTGTAAAGGCCCATTTACACGCTACGATATCGCTAGCGAGCGTACCCGCCCCAGTCCTTTGTGCGTCACAGGCAAATCGCTGCCTGTGGCGCACAATATCGTTAGTCCCCGTCACACATACCTGCCTAGCGACGTCGCTGTTGCCAGCAAACAACCTCTTTGTTAAGGGGGAGTTTCGTGCGACGTCACAGCGAAGTCACACAGCGGCCGACCAACAGAAGTCGTTCCCGGGGTGTCACATGTAGCGATGTGTGCTGCCTCAGGAACAACGAACAACCTACATCCACAACGACCAACGAGATTTTTAAAATGAATGACATGTCAACGATTAGGTGAGTATTTTTGATCATTAACACTCGATCAGAGCTGTTACACGCAACGACGTCGCTAACGACGCCAGATGTGCATCACGAATTCCGTGACCCCGACGACATATCGTTAGCGATATCGTTGTGTGTAAATGGGCCTTAGGCTATGTGCGCACTAGAGCTTTTTACCCGCGGATTTACCCGCGGATTTGCCGCGGAAATTTCTTGAGAAATGTCTGCAATCTTTGTGCAGACATTTCCCAGCAAATTCTATGGAAAAAAAAAAAAGCTGTGCGCACTGGTGCGGATTTTTCTCAAGAAATTTCCGCGAGAAGAATTTCTCGAGAAACTTTCTTGAGAAAATGAACATGTCCATTATTTCCGCAGGTACCCTGCGGATTTCAGCAGTACAGCCTGCAGAAATCCGCAGGGAACCACCCGCGGGAAAATCGCGGCAATTCCGCGGCAATGTCGCGGCTAATCCGCGGCAAATCCGCGTCAAATCCGCATGCGGATTTGGTGCGGATTTTTTCCGGAGGTCCGGAAATCTTTCACTCCCAGAAGTTTCTCGAGAAATTTTCTTGAGAAACTTCACATTTCTAGTGCGCACATAGCCTTAAGTGTTGGCTGGATGCAGGGGAGTACGGCGTGCAGCACAGCTGCTGGGAGTGCCCACCGGAGATCACAGGGAGAAATGATGTGAAATCTGATGTGTGTGTGTGTGTGTGTGTGTGTTTGTGTGTGTGTGTGTGTGTGTGTGTGTGTGTGTGTGTGCTATCTGATGTGTGAGTGTGATCTGATGTATGTGTGCCAGCCATATGCAGGGGAGGCGTGCAGCACAGAGATCCCAGGGAAGAATGATATGGAATCTGATGTGTGTGTCTGTCTATATGAGTGAATGCTATCTGATGTGTGTGTGTGTGTGTGTGTGTATATATGTGTATGCTATCTGATGTTTAAGTGTGTGTGTATGTGTGTATATTATCTGATGAGTGTATGTTCTGATGTATGTGTGTCGGCCAGACGTAGGGGAGGGCGACGTGCTGGGAGATCTGGAAGCCACACAGACGCCCGGGGCTGGTAACTATGATGACCCTGGGAAGGGGGGGGGGTCTGCTTTTTGTGGGGGGTAAACTTACTCCAAACCATGTCTCCTCGAGAATAAAACACCCCCTGAAAATAAGACCTAGTGCTTTTTTCGAGGCAAAAAAAATATAATATAAAAATATTTTCGTGGAAACAGGGTATCACTATAATCATATTGACATGGAGAAAATAGCTGTGTTATCACTTTTACAGCACTGTGAATGCTGTAAAAAAAAAATAAAAACAATTCCAGAATTTCTTTGTTTGTTTTATTCTGCATCCAAAAAGATCTGAATAAAATGCAAACAGTAGAAATAAAAAGTTCAAATCATCCCTCAAAACAAAAACCTTCATAGTGCACCCTCTGATAAAAACTAAAGTTATAGCTCTCAGAATAGGAGAACAAAAAATAAATTTCTATTAAAAATTCATTTTTAATGTGCAAAAGTAACAAAGCATAAAAAAGTCAGTTTATAAATCTGGTATAGCTGTAATCTTACTATCCAAAAGAATAAAAACATCTTGCTAATTATGCCATATAGTGCTAAAAAAAAATAAAAACAATTCTTGAACTGCTGTTTATTTGTTAATTATGCCTCATCAATTTAAGGCTTGGTTTACATTTATCCAGTGCTCTACACAAACAGCATCCTCATGAAACTCCCAATAGAACTATTGAGTTTAATAAGGCAGATGGAGACACTTCGGACTCCTTCTGACCTCTATGTCGGCAGTGTCCATCTTTTCAGCCATATTTTTAGCTCACAGTTGGGTGAATGCCAAAGAAAGATGAGACACTTCATGAGCAGAGGCCAGACAGAATCGAAAGTGACTCCATCTGCCTAATTTTTTTAAAGGTTCTGTTGGCGGAATTATTTAAATATACATTTTTGGGGATTGAGACCTAAATCACAGAGTAATTGTTCAGTGTAGAGCACAAAATCTGAATCTAGCCTTAAAAACAATCAAACAATGTTATTTATCCCAAAATACTATACATAAAAACCTCACCTCATCCTGCAAAAAAAATAGAAAAAAAAATGTCTCTACTCATATTCTGTTATCCCTTATGAAAATGACAAATATGGACTAAAACCAAATTTTTGTAGATAAAACACAATTTATCGTTTTCATGCCTAAATATTGTAAAGTTCTATGAGCCATTTTTACACCTTCATGACCAGGCTAAGGCTGCTTTCACACTACGTTTTTTTAACATGCGTCCTGAATGTTTTTTTAATGCAAAAACGGAACCAGTGCAAATGCGTTTTCATTTCAATGCATTTGCAATGGACTCGCGTCAACATGCGTTCACCAGCGTTTGCGTGCGTTATAGTGAGGATCCAGCGACTTGCAGATTTTTAACTTTTTTCAAAAACGCTACTTGTAACATTTTTGAGCTGTGTCCAAATACTGCAAATTGCTGGATTGTGACTATATTGCACGCAAACGTATGTGAACGCTGGCATTCTGATAGACAGGATCCTGCTTGCTCTACTGAGCATGCCCAGAAACCAGCCTGCTGTGATCAGTCTCTCTCTCCCCCTCCCTCTCTCCCCCTCCTGAGAGCTGCGGAGGCTCGTAACCAAGGTAAACATTGGGTAACTTGCTTGGATACCCGATGTTTACTTGGTTACGTGTGCAGGGAGCCCGGCTCCTAGCAGCTGCAGACGCTCGTAACCAAGGTAAATATCGGGTATCCAAGCAAGTTACCCGATGTTTACCTTGGTTACGTGTGCAGGGAGCCCCGCTCCTAGCAGCTGCAGACGCTCATAACCAAGGTAAATATCGGGTATCCAAGCAAGTTACCCGATGTTTACCTTGGTTACGAGCCTCCGCAGCTGTCAGATCCCGGCTCCCAGTCTCACGTTCAGTTCCCCTCACTCCCGATCACATGACTCCAATGCCCGCCCATAAACTTCAAGTGACAGGATCCTGCAAAATAACACATGCGTTTGCATGCGTTTTTCTCTGCAAAAACAGGATCCGCTTTTGCAGCAAATAAACGTTCATGACGCATGCTAAAAAAACGTAGTGTGAAAGCAGCCTAATTTTTTTAATTCTAGTGAACAGTGTAATTTTATGATGTAAAAACACTGGAACGTTTCAACGGATCCCAGTTATTCTGAGAATGTTTCTTTGTGACCTATTGTATTTCATGCTAGTTACATTACATAGCATTACTGCTATAGGGATACTATGAACAATGAAAAATATATTTAGCTATCTGGAAAAAATGAAATACATGAAAAATGGTATTGCAAAACTGCTATGAATACTTGAAAGTAATAGAGATGTTTAGCAAATGTATTGATCAATGCAAATGAGCCCGAAACTAATGACAAGGTAATCTCTAATTTTTTGGGAACCTATTCATGATCTTATATAGCCCGGAGCCTGTCTGCCCATATTTGCAGATTTTTAATAACACTTTGAGAGGCATTAAGGTTAGGTTCCCGAAAAAATCATATTTTTATAGTGGTTAGTGTGCAGCTTATTATCTTTATTATAGTCATGTTTTTTTAAACTAGCAACTAATTGACACATATAGGTGTTTCGGACAGTCTTTTTTCTTAAACCAGAGAGTTCTGTCCTACAAAATAGTTTATAAATAACATTTCCCACATGTCTATTTTACATCAGCATAATTTTTGAAACATCATTTTATTTGTTAGAAGGGTTCAAAGTTTATCATCAATGTGACGGGGTCCTTCTCCCATTCTCCCATATCACAAAATCAACAGAGCGAGGGATGATGAAACAATCCAAAGAACATTTATTCCAAGCAAATCAAGTGGTCCATAACATAATCCACCATACAGAGGGTAAAAATAGTCCAGAAACACGAATATAGTTCAGTAAGCGATAAATGTCCAGGTCTCTCTGGGGAGCCACAGCTACTGCCCCAGAGGATGACTCATCCTGCTTCTCTTAAAGTTTTCAAACAGACTGACCAATTCTTCAGGTAAGCAGAAGGTTTAGGTGGATCCCAGGCGCCCCTCCCCATGACCTACGGACATAAACACTATAGGGGGTGATTACCTACAGACAATATAATGTACACACAAGGAATACACAGAATGGACATTGAACCACACCTAAAATACGAACCTACACAACATGATACACAACCCCGCATATTCACCATCACAATCAATTCCTTTTTCTTCCAACAAAATCAATTTTAAAGGACCACATTACATTTGAAGTGACTTTGAGGGGCCTATGTAATAGAAAATACCCCAAAGTGACACCATTCTAAAACCTCCCAAAACCACATTCAATAAGTCTATTAACCCTTTAAGTGTGTCACTGGGACTACAGCAATTTGGAAAGAAAATATTACTTTTTCAAACAATAATGTAACCTTAGACCTACATTTTGCAATTTCAAAAGGGTAACAAGAGAAAATGCATCATACCATTTGTTGTGAAATTTCTCTTTAGTACACCGATAACACATGTGAGGAAGAAATCTACTGTTTGGGTGCATGTTAGGGATTGGAAGGGAAAGCGCACCATTTTAATTTAGAGTGCAACATTATCTGGAATAGATAGCGGATGCCCCTGAGGTGCCTAAAAAGTGGAGCTTCCCCATAAGTGACCCAGTTTTATAAACTACAGCATTCAAGGAATTTATCTAGATGTATTGTTGTTTGGTGAGCACCTTGAACTGCAGGTGCTTCACAGATTTTTATAACATTGAGCCATGAAAATAAAAAAAAAGTTACCACAAAAATGTTAATTTAATCCCAAATCTTTCATTTTACAAGGGTAACAGGAGAAAATGTACCATACAATTTGTTGTGCAATTTCTCTTGAGTACGCCAATACCCCATATGTGGTGGAAATCTACTGTTTGAGCACATGGCAGGGCTTGGAAGGGAAGGATCATCATTTGACTTTTTGAATGAAAACTTTACTGAAATCATTAGCGAGCACCATGTTGCATTTGCAGAGCACCTTATGTGCCTAAATGATGGAGCTCCCCCACAAGTGAGCCCCTTTTGAAAACTAGACCCCTGAAGGAATTTATCTAGATGTTTGGTAAGCTTCTTGAACCCCCAGCTGCTCTACAGAATTTTATAGCGTTAAACTGTGGAAATAAAAAAATACATTTTTACCAGAAAAATGTTGCTTTAACCCCAAATCTTTCATTTTCACAAAGGTAACAGGAGAAAATGCACCCTACAATTTGTTGTGCAATTTCTCCTGAATATGCAGATAGCTCAAATGTGGGGGAAATCAACTGTTTAGGTGCATGACAGTGCTTGTAATGGAATAAGTGCAATTTGACTTTTTGAACACAAAATTGTCTGGAATTATTAGTGGACGCCATGTCGCATTTGGAGAGCCCCTGATGTACCTAACCAATGGAACTCCCCCACAAGTGACTCCATTTTGGAATCTAGACCCCTCAGGATATTTATCTAGATTTTTGGCAAGCACCTTGAATTCCCAGGTGCTTTACAGAATTTTATAACGTTAATCCCAAATCTTTCGTTTTTGCAAGGGTAACAGGAGATAATGCACTGTATAATTTGTTGTGCAATCTTTCCTATGTATGCCAATTCCCCATATGTGATTTAAAACTACTTTTAAGGGACAGTACAAAGTAAAAAAGAGAAGGAGCATTTGAGTTCAGATTTAGTTGGAATAGTTTGTGGGTGCCATGTCAATTGGCAAAGCCGCTGAGGTGCCTAAACAGTGGTGTTCCCTCACAAGTGCCCCTCAAGCAATTTATCTAGATGTTTGGTGAACACCTTGAACCCCTAAGTGCTTCACAGAATTTTATAACGCTGAGCTGTAAAAACGAAAAAAATACATTTTTGACCACAAAAATGTTGCTTTAATTTCAAACTTTTTAAATTCACTAGAGTAACAGTAGATAATGGACCATAAAATTTGTTGAGCAATTTCTCCTGAATATGCCAATACCCCATATGTGGCTGAAAACTACTTTAGAGGCACATTGCAAAGTGAAGAAGGGAAGAAGCACCATATTTAAGTTCAATTTTAATTGGCATGGTTTGCAGGTACCATGTCACATTGGCAGAGCCCCAGAGGTGCCAGAACAGCAGGAAGCCCCCACAAGTGAATCAATTTTACAAATTGCACCCTTCAAGGAATTTCATCCAGGTCTGCAGTGAGCATATTGACACTACAGGTGTGTCACAAAATTTTATACCATTAAGCAGTAAAAAACAAATTACATTTTTACCACTAAAATGTTGTTTTAACCCCAGATCTCCAATTTTCACAATGGGAATAGGTAAAAAAGACCCCCTTAATATGTTACACAATATCTCCTGAACATGACTATACCCCACATGTGACTGGCTACACGACAGAGCTTGGGAGGGAAGGAGCGCCATTTGATTTTTGGAGCACAGATTTTCCTAGAATAGTTTGTGATCTCCGTTTTCAGAGCCACTAAGTGCCAGAACAGCAGAAACCTCAAATGACAAAATTTTGGAAATTAAACCCCTCAATGAATTCATCTATGGGTGTAGTGACAATTAGCCTTTGGAACACACCCATGGAGTCAAACGCAATAACTGATGCAGAATTAAAAATGACAAATAAACCCTTGTCACGCCCAATACATTGTAGTGCCCGTATATTGTGCCTAGCTCATGCTTCTTGAAAACTGCAGCCCATAGAATTAAATGGATTCTCCTCACTACAATAATACCAAACATGTGGATGCTTTCTGGAGTGCAGGTACATTGTGAGGCTCAGAAAGGAGGGGGCATTTGGATTTGGGAGCAAAGATTTTGCTGGTTTTCTTTTTTGCAGGGAGCCATGGTGTTTTTCCAGAGCCTTTGTGCTACCAGTAACATGGAAGCCCCCCTATATTTCCGTTAACAGATGATGGACCTGAGTGGGGACTTATGATTTTGTGGATTGTGTTGAATGCTATTTGGTAGCAATTTGGGGTATAGAATAATTTGATCAGTCACATTTGTCCTGTGCTCTGTGCTGAGCACTTATAGCCAGGTTTCCACCTATATCTCCGAAATACATGATTTAGGTGAAGTCCCTGTATCGGCAGAGTTAATTCAGACTCCATTCGGACACCTGTCCGTGGTGTCCGTCTTTTCAGAGGTGAACAACACTTTTTTTTGATGACTACACATTTCTTGCATGCCTAAAAACATGCGTAAAAAAATGGACACTGGATCATAGGCCACACGATCACAGGAGTTTAAAGTAACTCCATCTGCTTAATTACAATTAATTTTCCATTGGGAATTTTCTATGAATCACATTTTTTTAGAGATTTACATGCAGACATGTAGTCTCCAGTTTAAGCACTCAGCGTAGAGCACAAGATAAATATGAGCCTCAAAATACTGCGATCTTTGTGAGACAAAATTAACAAATCAACAGGTGTAGAA
The DNA here is from genome assembly GCF_048569485.1 of Anomaloglossus baeobatrachus. NCBI lineage: Eukaryota > Metazoa > Chordata > Amphibia > Anura > Aromobatidae > Anomaloglossus > Anomaloglossus baeobatrachus. The sequence continues at coordinate 294,648,831 of NC_134358.1, read as the reverse complement.
GAATTGCCTGTATTTTTTATTCTGTTGACCATATGGTATAAGTGATTTAGCGCTTTTATTCCTCTAGTCAGTATGACTACAGCGAAACCAGATTTATATAATTTTTTTTAGGTTTGGCTATTATCACACAAAAACAACAGTTTTTTACAAAACAGGCTTTTTGCATCACAGAATTTTGAAGGCTATAGCCAGAGTCATGTGAGGACTTATCTTTTACCCGATGAGTTGGAATTTTTATTTGTACCATTTTGGGCCACATAATAGTTTTTGTTCACTTTCTATTCTGCTTTTTGTGAGGCAGAATAAAAAAGCAGCAGCAATTCAGGAATTTTTTTTTCACGTCGTTCAGTAGCTTCATTCAGTACAATTACAGTGGTACCACATTTATATAGTTTTTTATGTTTTGCTGCTTTTACACCATAAAGACAATAACATAGAAAAAATAATTTTTGCCTTGCTGTATTCTGAGCACTATAGCTTTTTGATTTTTTTGCTGATAGGAGTGTATAGTGGATAGTTTTATACCGGATAAAATTATATTATTTCTCTTTTTTGTTCGCTGTATGATGAAAAGATAAAGTTTTGACTGTATTTTTTATTTATTTTTTTTACAGTGTTCACTGAAGGAGTTAACTACATCACGGGGATACTGATTGGAGGAGAGAGGGAGCACGATCCCTTTACCAATCCCCCAAATGCTTAGATCGATATTTCTCACAGCATTCAGAGGGTTAAACAGCCAGGGATGGCGCGATGACCATCCCTGGCTGTGAGACTCTGGGGGCTCGGCTGTTGGGAAAGCCAAGTCCCCAAGAGCAATCACGCTGGGCACAACTCCTGTGCCCCTGCTATCGCCAGATGCAAGACTCCATTACTAAACAAATAAAATGTGACACTGTATACCAAAAGGTACTACATATCACCCCAAAAACACAATACCAATAGTGAATTTTGGAGGTGGAAACATCATGATGTGGAGCTGTTTTTAAGCATTGGGCACTGTCAAACTTTATATTAAAGGAAGGATGAATAGACAAATTTACCAAGCTATTCTTGATAAAAAATATGCAGTCATCTACCAGGATGATGAAGATGAAACGAGAGTGGACATTTTAATAAGACAATGATCCTAAACAAAAAGCCAAGGAAACTCTCAATTGGTTTTGGAGAAAAAAAAAACTACTAGAATGACTGACTCATCCAGTCACCTTGGGGAGATAAGGTATGCACACCAGTGACTATGTAAGGGGAATACATGAAATAGCAGAAACTGCTGTGTGAATACTGACTTGAAAAATCCAATAGCTATATGCAAGAGTGAAAATGTGAAAAATGGAATCTGCATTACTGCCATGAACATATGAATCAAGAGAAATTTAGCTACTGAATTGATCAATGCAATAGAGCCCCAACACTACGCCAAAGTATTTCTCTACGTTGGGGTCCCTAGCTTGTGTGTGTCCTCTCATGCAGTTTAAAAAACTTACCGTGTATGGGAAGCTGAGACCCAGGCTATTTATGCGTATGATATGGATTGGCAATAGGTGTGGTTGGGGAAGGTTCACAAACGAAAAACTATTAACAAATAAGGAATAACGTTTGGAACACCATTCTAAGTCCGAACTGGGTGCAAAAACCTAAAAAAACATCACTATGGGGAGATAAGGTATGCACACCAGTGACTATGTAAGGGGAATACATGAAATAGCAGAAACTGCTGTGTGAATACTGACTTGAAAAATCCAATAGCTATATGCAAGAGTGAAAATGTGAAAAATGGAATCTGCATTACTGCCATGAACATATGAATCAAGAGAAATTTAGCTACTGAATTGATCAATGCAATAGAGCCCCAACACTACGCCAAAGTATTTCTCTACGTTGGGGTCCCTAGCTTGTGTGTGTCCTCTCATGCAGTTAAAAAACTTACCGTGTATGGGAAGCTGAGACCCAGGCTATTTATGCGTATGATATGGATTGGCAATAGGTGTGGTTGGGGAGGGTTCACAAACGAAAAACTATTAACAAATAAGGAATAACGTTTGGAACACCATTCTAAGTCCGAACTGGGTGCAAAAACCTAAAAAAACATCACTATGGGGAGATAAGGTATGCACACCAGTGACTATGTAAGGGGAATACATGAAATAGCAGAAACTGCTGTGTGAATACTGACTTGAAAAATCCAATAGCTATATGCAAGAGTGAAAATGTGAAAAATGGAATCTGCATTACTGCCATGAACATATGAATCAAGAGAAATTTAGCTACTGAATTGATCAATGCAATAGAGCCCCAACACTACGCCAAAGTATTTCTCTACGTTGGGGTCCCTAGCTTGTGTGTGTCCTCATGCAGTTTAAAAAACTTACCGTGTATGGGAAGCTGAGACCCAGGCTATTTATGCGTATGATATGGATTGGCAATAGGTGTGGTTGGGGAGGGTTCACAAACGAAAAACTATTAACAAATAAGGAATAACATTTGGAACACCATTCTAAGTCCGAACTGGGTGCAAAAACCTAAAAAAACATCACTATGGGGAGATAAGGTATGCACACCAGTGACTATGTAAGGGGAATACATGAAATAGCAGAAACTGCTGTGTGAATACTGACTTGAAAAATCCAATAGCTATATGCAAGAGTGAAAATGTGAAAAATGGAATCTGCATTACTGCCATGAACATATGAATCAAGAGAAATTTAGCTACTGAATTGATCAATGCAATAGAGCCCCAACACTACGCCAAAGTATTTCTCTACGTTGGGGTCCCTAGCTTGTGTGTGTCCTCTCATGCAGTTAAAAAAAAACTTACCGTGTATGGGAAGCTGAGACCCAGGCTATTTATGCGTATGATATGGATTGGCAGTAGGTGTGGTTGGGGAGGGTTCACAAACGAAAAACTATTAACAAATAGTTTTTCGTTTGTGAACCCTCCCCAACCACACCTATTGCCAATCCATATCATACGCATAAATAGCCTGGGTCTCAGCTTCCCATACACGGTAAGTTTTTTAAACTGCATGAGAGGACACACACAAGCTAGGGACCCCAACGTAGAGAAATACTTTGGCGTAGTGTTGGGGCTCTATTGCATTGATCAATTCAGTAGCTAAATTTCTCTTGATTCATATGTTCATGGCAGTAATGCAGATTCCATTTTTCACATTTTCACTCTTGCATATAGCTATTGGATTTTTCAAGTCAGTATTCACACAGCAGTTTCTGCTATTTCATGTATTCCCCTTACATAGTCACTGGTGTGCATACCTTATCTCCCCATAGTGATGTTTTTTTAGGTTTTTGCACCCAGTTCGGACTTAGAATGGTGTTCCAAACGTTATTCCTTATTCATCCAGTCACCTGACCTGAATCCAATTGAAAATTTATGGAAAAAGCTAGAGCTCTGAGTTCACAGAAGGAGCCACAGAACCTTCAGGATTTGAAGAATGTTTCATGGAATAATGGGTCAAAATTACACCTAAGCAATGCATGTGACTAGTTTATCCATACAGGAGTGGTGAAGCTGTCATCACCAATAAAGGATTTTGTACAAAGTACTAAATACATTTCAGTGAGCCTGTTCCATACTTTTTCATATATAATTTTTTATTATTACACATCACTTAATTTATGGACATCTATGTTTAATTTCTTTGCCTGTGTGGATTAGAGTAGATGAGTTGTTACTGACACCTGGTGAAAAATACATGTCAATAGCACCTTTAGAAATAAAATATATATATATAATATTCGAATTCAAGGTGTAACTGACGCTTGGTCAGGTTTATTGCAGTGAAGTATAAACAAAAGAAAAACACCAACAAAATAAATCCTTGCCTGTCCAGCGCTAACTATACACGGTGATATCCTAACTACAAAATGGAGGGCTTCTCCCTTCCAGCTAAACCATACAGACATCAAGCACTGCCCCAACTCACAAGTGTCTCCTACACAGACAGGCTGTCTGTGCTCCCAGATGGAGACCCTCCTTCAACTTCTCAGACTCCTTTTACATCAGTCCTTCACCTCCCATTAATCCATTAGCAGCCAGGTGTTCCTGACCAGGCTAAGTCACATAGGACCGATACCGGGGTGAGATATACCTGCCCTCATCCACTAATCCCACATGAGTCTCACAATATACAGTTAGGTCCAGAAATATTTGGACAGTGACACAAGTTTTGTTATTTTAGCTGTTTACAAAAACATGTTCAGAAATACAATTATATATATAATATGGGCTGAAAGTGCACACTCCCAGCTGCAATATGAGAGTTTTCACATCCAAATCGGAGAAAGGGTTTAGGAATCATAGCTCTGTAATGCATAGCCTCCTCTTTTTCAAGGGACCAAAAGTAATTGGACAAGGGACTCTAAGGGCTGCAATTAACTCTAAAGGCGTCTCCCTCGTTAACCTGTAATCAATGAAGTAGTTAAAAGGTCTGGGGTTGATTACAGGTGTGTGGTTTTGCATTTGGAAGCTGTTGCTGTGACCAGACAACATGCGGTCTAAGGAACTCTCAATTGAGGTGAAGCAGAACATCCTGAGGCTGAAAAAAAAGAAAAAATCCATCAGAGAGATAGCAGACATGCTTGGAGTAGCAAAATCAACAGTCGGGTACATTCTGAGAAAAAAGGAATTGACTGGTAAGCTTGGGAACTCAAAAAGGCCTGGGCGTCCACGGATGACAACAGTGGTGGATGATCACCGCATACTTTCTTTGGTGAAGAAGAACCCGTTCACAACATCAACTGAAGTCCAGAACACTCTCAGTGAAGTAGGTGTATCTGTCTCTAAGTCAACAGTAAAGAGAAGACTCCATGAAAGTAAATACAAAGGGTTCACATCTAGATGCAAACCATTCATCAATTCCAAAAATAGACAGGCCAGAGTTAAATTTGCTGAAAAACACCTCAAGAAGCCAGCTCAGTTCTGGAAAAGTATTCTATGGACAGATGAGACCAAGATCAACCTGTACCAGAATGATGGGAAGAAAAAAGTTTGGAGAAGAAAGGGAACGGCACATGATCCAAGGCACACCACATCTTCTGTAAAACATGGTGGAGGCAACGTGATGGCATGGGCATGCATGGCTTTCAATGGCACTGGGTCACTTGTGTTTATTGATGACATAACAGCAGACAAGAGTAGCCGGATGAATTCTGAAGTGTACCGGGATATACTTTCAGCCCAGATTCAGCCAAATGCCGCAAAGTTGATCGGACGGCGCTTCATAGTACAGATGGACAATGACCCCAAGCATACAGCCAAAGCTACCCAGGAGTTCATGAGTGCAAAAAAGTGGAACATTCTGCAATGGCCAAGTCAATCACCAGATCTTAACCCAATTGAGCATGCATTTCACTTGCTCAAATCCAGACTTAAGACGGAAAGACCCACAAGCAAGCAAGACCTGAAGGTTGCGGCTGTAAAGGCCTGGCAAAGCATTAAGAAGGAGGAAACCCAGCGTTTGGTGATGTCCATGGGTTCCAGACTTAAGGCAGTGATTGCCTCCAAAGGATTCGCAACAAAATATTGAAAATAAAAATATTTTGTTTGGGTTTGGTTTATTTGTCCAATTACTTTTGACCTCCTAAAATGTGGAGTGTTTGTAAAGAAATGTGTACAATTCCTACAATTTCTATCAGATATTTTTGTTCCAACCTTCAAATTAAACGTTACAATCTGCACTTGAATTCTGTTGTAGAGGTTTCATTTCAAATCCAATGTGGTGGCATGCAGAGCCCAACTCGCGAAAATTGTGTCACCGTCCAAATATTTCTGGACCTAACTGTATATATATATATATATATATATATAAAATTAACTGGTTCTGGCCACTAGAGGTGGTGGTGCAACAGGAGCTGAGTTCAGCTCCACTGCACTGTTTCTGTAACTCCCACAAAAAGTAATGAGAGTTACAGAAACAATACAGAACAGTCATAATAATCATACAGTAGTACTTGGACCACAAGTGTCACCCGAGTTGATCAAAAATATTTGCAGAACTCTGGTCTGACATCCATGTCTATAATTTGTAACAGCCACATCCGGGGAGTGCGGACTTTCTCAACCGACACTCAAATGTCAGCGTTCTTATGATTACTTACATGCCCCTTGCAACTTTTTGACATTACGGCGTGAAGCATTTCATGACTTTTCATGATACCTTGTCACTGGTTACATGAGGCTATGTCTTGCAGATATGAAGTTCTAGTAATTAAAAGTAATTCAAGTGCTGACCTAAAAAATGTATACTACATTGATCCGGCTGTCACAAAGCAACAACATGGACTCATTTTGTTCAACTCTGCTTGTTACGAATCTACTTGCTTTTGATAGTGTTCTTGTAATGCTGCCACCAGGGGGAGCCAGAGCTCTGTAGCATAATACACTACACAGAGCAATGAGAACCAGGAAGTGAATTCACAGCGTTCTCATGCATTACCTCAAAGCACAGCTGAGAAGCAGAGCTGCAGAGCATGCAAGGAATAGTCAGACAGGCTGGGTCAAACACCGTATGGGCAGAAGCAGGACCGGAGGGACGAGCAAAAGCGGAGTCAAAGTCAGGCCAAGGTCAGTACTGGAGGAAGCAACCGAGTGGGGAAATAAGAGAAGGGACAGAGGACAGGAGGGACGACCAGGGGATGGAACACAGACAAGGGCACGGGGGCACAGGAACAGACAGATCAGGATATCACTCACAGGACCAACAATCACAGGCAAAGCAGTGCTAAGCTTATAGCCAGCACTGATTCACTGGAAATGCCAGCTTTTAAGGCATCCAGGGTCTGGAAGTGAGGCTCGAGAGAATGCTCCGCCCCCTAGCCATGTGGACAGGGAGGCAAACCATGACAGTTCTGTCCATTTTAACTTCCTACATACTTTATGGGCTTGGCTAAGGGTAAAGCACCTCTGAATTAAAGTTTACCAGATGAGTAGGATACTCATATACATAAAAACAGACTGATGGATCAAAGGTCTTGCTAAGCAAGAAATTAGCCAAGAAAAGTTTACCGATGTATGGTTCCTTTGCTTGACAAGTATTTTTCCTCTGGGCAATACACCAGACCTTCTAATACTAGGAGATAATTATGAAGCTATTCAGCTACTGGGAGTTCCTTAATCTCTTTCTCTCCTTTTTTATTGTTAGCTTTGGTCATCATTACATATTGTAGCCTGTTGACTATCTTAGCCTGAGTTCACATCTGTTCCAGAACATCTTTTGCAGATTTGTCATATTTAACAGGAAAAAGAGTGCAGCATGTATAGCTATTCTTCCTGTAATATTAAAGACTCTCCTACAAAACTCAATAGACCCCATTACATTAGAGGCCATCATGTGACTCATTCAGTACTTGGCCATTATAGACTTTCTGCTCCTCTGATTGAACAGAACATTAGAAATCACAACGCAGAAATAAACTTTGCTGTACATGGGTAATTCACCGTAAAATTGTTGATTTAGTGATAAAACAATATTTCAAACAACTTCATAACAAGACAATAAAAAAGTGCTAGTCAAAAGAACATAAAAAAAAATGACAGACATTGAAATTCCAACCTAATATGGTTGGGATAATAAATGAAAATGCTAAAACTATGGCACAGCTATGATGCTACTTAACGCGAGGTAGATAAAGGAACTTGAGGATGATTAGGGTGCACTACTATCTTGGAAATAGTTAATCTACGAGTTATATCAGTATATTTTCTGTAAGCTCAACTCTCCAACATTTTTTTCCTTCTCCCAGGATCCCACTATAATTATCCTCTTAGCAGGGCAGGTGTACAGATTCCTGAAGGCACATGTGTGGTGTGCATGCCAATGAAGGATCAGATTGCATGATGTTTTAAGAATACTTTTATGACTGAACTCTAACACTCTCACAAGGATTTACAAACCAGGGTAGCTGTAAAACCAGAAATCCTCAGGTCCGAAAACAGACTATTACTTGCCCTTTACCTGATCCTAATTTGTCCCTGCTTGACAGCAGAGATTGGCACCCTAAGATCACTTAATGGTAACCCCACTCATCGACAGCTGAGCCTGAGTGTATTTAAGTGCACCCTAAGCTAAACCAAGTGTAACACAAAAATAACAATAAACATAAATAAAAAGCACACAAGCAGATGTGAGACACAGGGCTAGGAAAGTGCAATCACAGTTGCACAGGAATGATGGAATACAAGAAACCAGAAAGAATAACAGAATACGTGGAAATCCTCCCAAACCTAAATGAAACAAAATAGGAGATAATTGGGAAAGGAGTGACACAAAAAAGCTGCAGGGAATTGTGATGAGTGAACCCTAAAGGCAAAGTTTGGCATTGGTACCAGACACCTAGTCTCCATGTCTCCTCAGGGAAGTCCATGTTCAAGTTCAGTGTTCAGAGGCCAAACAGTTTGATTTTTAATTATTGTAGTGATAAGCAATATGGTAACAATGTTTTGAACTTTTGACTTTCTGGCTCTATATCTCACCATCCACTACAGCTTTGACTAAGAGACTATCTTCATCTTATAGACAACCATCTTGGCTATTGTGAAGACACAGCCCTGTAAAATGTCTGTCAGGGATTAATGTTCTTAATTGCCCATACATGGATCCCTGTGGTCTGTGGTGTGTTAACTAGAGATGAGCGAACCGGTCATGGTTCGGCTCGAGTTCGGTTCGTCGAACGGAGGTCTCGTTCGAGTTCAGTTCGTCGAACGTTCGACGAACCGAACTCGAACCGCATAGGAAACAATGGCAGGCAATCACAAACACATAAAAACACCTAGAAAACACCCTCAATGGTGTCCAAAAGGTGACAAACAACTCACAACACAACACAAACACATGGGAAAGTGACAAGGACATATACTCATGCGAAAACAAAAGAGCTGGACAAGGAAAAAGAGGAGGAGACACAGATATAGGCATGGCACGTCCTTCTAAAATCATGTAAAACACCGCAAGGTGACTTCAAGCGGAGTCTCCCTTTTTTCCAAAAATTGGGCCACACACACACCCACCCCTTCAGTGGCAGCACTTGTGCCCCAGTTGTTCACTTCACAGCTAGATTTGCATCAAGCACATTAAAAAATACACCATCCTTAACCGTCCCCAGGATGACACCGGGGTAGATAGCTAAGTCTTTCCTGATCCCAGCTCTGTTCATCTTGGCTCCTTTTTAAAAACACTGTAAGCAAGGGTTACTCCAAACGGAGTCTCCCTTTTTTCCAAAAATTGGGCCCCACACACACCCATCCCTTCAGTGGCAGCACTTGTGCCCCAGTTGTACACTTCACAGCTAGATTTGCATCAAGCACATTCAAAAATACGCCATCCTTAACCGTCCCCAGGATGACACCGGGGTAGGTAGCTAAGTCTTTCCTGATCCCAGCTCTATTCATCTTGGCTCCTTTTTAAAAACACTGTAAGCAAGGGTTACTCCAAGCGGAGTCTCCTTTTTTTCCAAAAATTGGGCCACACAGACACCCCATCAGTGGCAGCACTTGTGCCCCAGTTGTACACTTCACAGCTAGACTTGCATCAAGCACATTCAAAAATACGCCATTCTTAACCGTCCCCAGGATGACACCGAGGTAGGTAGCAAAGTCTTTGCTGAACCATGACTTGTTCATCTTGGCTCCTTTTTAAAAACACGGCAAGCAAGGGTTACTCCAAGCGGAGTCTCCCTTTTTTCCAAAAATTGGGCCCCACACACACCCACCCCTTCAGTGGCAACACTTGTGCCCCAGTTGTACACTTCACAGCTAGATTTGCATCAAGCACATTCAAAAATACGCCATCCTTAACCGTCCCCAGGATGACACCGGGGTAGGTAGCTAAGTCTTTCCTGATCCCAGCTCTGTTCATCTTGGCTCCTTTTTAAAAACACTGTAAGCAAGTGTTACTCCAAGCGGAGTCTCCCTTTTTTCCAAAAATTGGGCCACACACACACCCACCCCTTCAGTGGCAGCACTTGTGCCCCAGTTGTACACTTCACAGCTAGATTTGCATCAAGCACATTCAAAAATATGCCATTCTTAACTGTCCCCAGGATGACACCGGGGTAGGTAGCAAAGTATTTGCTGAACCATGACTTGTTCATCTTGGCTCCTTTTTAAAAACACGGCAAGCAAGGGTTACTCCAAGCGGAGTCTCCCTTTTTTCCAAAAATTGGGCCCCACACACACCCACCCCTTCAGTGGCAGCAGTTGTGCCCCAGTTGTAGACTTCACAGCTAGATTTGCATCAAGCACATTCAAAAATTCGCCATTCTTAACCGTCCCCAGGATAACACCGGGGTAGGTAGCAAAGTCTTTGCTGAACCATGACTTGTTCATCTTGGCTCCTTTTAAAAACACGGCAAGCAAGGGTTACTCCAAGCGGACTCTCCCTTTTTTCCAAAAATTGGACCCCACACACACCCACCCCTTCAGTGGCAGCAGTTGTGCCCCAGTTGTACACTTCACAGCTAGATTTGCATCAAGCACATTCAAAAATACGCCATCCTTAACCGTCCCCAGGATGACATCGGGGTAGGTAGCTAAGTCTTTCCTGATCCCAGCTCTGTTCATCTTGGCTCCTTTTTAAAAACACTGTAAGCAAGGGTTACTCCAAGCGGAGTCTCCCTTTTTTCCAAAAATTGGGCCACACAGACACCCCATCAGTGGCAGCACTTGTGCCCTAGTTGCAAACAGGATGTTTTGATTTGCATCAAGCACATTCCAAATCCACAAGCATTTACTCTCCCCAGGATGACACAGGGGTAGTAAATTCCTTGTGGATCCATGACTTGTTCATTTTGATGAACGTTAGTCTGTCCACATTGTCACTGGACAGACGTGTGCGCTTATCTGTCAGCACACACCCAGCAGCACTGAAGACACGTTCAGAGACAACGCTGGCAGCTGGACACAACAAAATCTCCAAGGCGTAAGTTGAGAGCTCTGGCCATTTTTCAAGATTTGAAGCCCAAAATGAGCAAGGCTCCATTTGCAAAGTCATGGCATCAATGTTCATTTGGAGATACTCCTGTATCATCCTCTCCAGCCATTGACTATGTGTCAGACTTGTCTCTGGTGGCCTTGCAAAGGACGGTCTAAAAAAATTATGAAAAGATTCCATAAAATTGCTGTTACCAGCACCAGATATGGTGCTACTGGTACGGGTAGACTGTTGAAGATGACGAGACCGTCCCATGTTTGTCAAGTTACAACTGGGAGATTCACTCCCTGCACCTTCACGGTTGTTTGGTGGAAAAGCCGAGCTAAGATCGAGTGACAGCTTCTGCTGATACTCCTGCATACGTGCGTCCCTTTCTATGGCTGGAATTATTTCACAAAATTTGGACTTGTACCGGGGATCTAATAGTGTGGCAAGCCAGTAGTCATCATCACTTCTAATTTTGACAATACGAGGGTCATGTTGGAGGTAGTGCAGCAAGAAGGCGCTCATGTGTCTTGCGCAGACATGCGGACCAAGTCCACGCTGTGTTTGTGGCATAGAGGTGCTAACCGTTCTTTCTTCCTCTGACATCTCCCCCCAACCTCTTTCAACAGAAATTTGACCAAGGTCTCCCTCATCCGCTGAGTCTTCCATGTCCATGGACAGTTCGTCCTCCATTTCTTCATGTTCTCTTGCACCTTCCTCAACATTTCGCCTGCTACCATGCGCCCTTGTTGATCCCTGTCCCCCATGGTCCCATACCTGCCGCGTTGGTGATGATGAATGTCTGGACCTTGGTGATGTTGTTGTGTCTTGCGCATATGAATCCTCCTGTAGTTCCTCCCCTTCCTGTTGTCTCACCCCCTGACTCCGAATAGTGTTTAGCGTGTGCTCCAGCATGTAAATGACTGGAATTGTCATGCTGATAATGGCATTGTCAGCGCTAAACATATTCGTCACCATGTCGAAACTGTGCAGAAGGGTGCATAGGTCCTTGATCTGAGACCACTCCATCAGGGTGATGTTCCCCACCTCTGCATCTCGTTGTCCCAGGCTATACGTCATGACGTATTGCACCAAGGCTCGACGGTGCTGCCACAGTCGCTGTAACATGTGGAGAGTCGAATTCCAGCGTGTCGCCACATCGCATTTCAGGCGATGAACCGGCAGGCCGAAAGACTTCTGGAGCGATGCAAGTCGCTCAGCTGCGGCGGTTGAACGGCGGAAGTGAGCAGACAGTTTTTGTGCCCTGGTCAGAAGGCCATCTAGGCCGGGATAGTGTGTTAAAAATTGCTGGACAACAAGGTTCAACACGTGAGCCATACAAGGCACATGTGTCACCTTGCCCAGGCGAAGGGCCGCACCCAGGTTTGCAGCATTGTCGCACACGGCCTTACCAGGCTGCAGGTTGAGTGGAGACAACCATTTATTAAACTCAGTCTCCAGAGCTGCCCACAACTCAGCCGCTGTGTGACTCCTATTTCCAAGACATGTCAAGCTAAAGACCGCCTGATGCCGTTGCGCTCTGCTGCCAGCATAGTAATGAGGTGTGCGTGATTCTTTCTGCGCAGTGCGAACGCTGGTGGCCTGACCAGGCAGGCTTGGGGCGGAGGTGGAGGACCCAGATGAGGTGGAGGAGGCAGAAGCACTGGCGGAACTTGGACAGACAGAGGATTGACACACAAGTCGTGGGGACGGCAAGACTTGTGCAGCAGACCCTTCACCATCTATCACCATAGTTACCCAGTGCCCAGTCAGCGACATGTAACGTCCCTGTCCATGCTTACTGGTCCAAGTATCGGTTGTGAAATGCACCCGTTGACACACAGAGTTTCTCAAGGAAGCGGTGATGTTGTGTGCGACATGCTGGTGTAGCGTGGGCACACCTTTCTTAGAGAAGTAGTGGCGACTGGGCATCTGGTACTGGGGAACAGCGACAGACATAAGGTCTCTAAAATCCTGTGTGTACACCAGGCGAAAAGGCAGCATTTCGGTAGCCAAGAGCTTACAGAGGGATAAATTCAACCTCTTAGCTTTGTCATGGGTCGCAGGAAATGGCCTTTTATTTGTCCACATCTGAGGGACAGAGATCTGGCTGCTGTGTGTAGATGGTGTTGAGTAGGGTGTCCCTGGAAAAATGCAGCTTTGTGAGGAAAGTGCAGGCGTAGACATGATGTCGCCTTCATCCAACGTTGATGCTATCGATGTCTGAAAGAGCTGTACACACATACTTGTTTCCCCTTCCAAACCAACTGACGACCTACCAAGCAAACTGCCTGTTGCGGTTACAGTGGTGGAAGTAGTGCGTGGAAAACCAGGTGTGACAGCTGTCCCCACAGTCCTTGAAGATGAAGAGCGCGCGGATGCACTAGAAGGGGCAGGCGGTGGATGGTTCGCTCCGCTAGGCCGCATTGCAGCACGGTAAGCTTCCCACCGGGACATATGATATTTATTCATGTGACGATTCATGAAAGAAGTTGTCAAACTGCTGAGGTTTTGCCCTCTACTAACAGAATCATGACAAATTTTACAGATCACAAAATTTGGGCGATCTTTTGCTATGTCAAAAAAGGACCAGGCTAGGCAAGGCTTAGAGGGCATGCGACCTGCTGATCCACCCCGACTAGTGCTCAGAGGCACAGTAGTGGCTGAGGATGCAGTTGTAGACGTGCTACCAGTACTCCTACTCTGTCCAGGAAGGCGCAAGGTAACTTCGTCGTCAGTTGCATCCTCCTCCACCGTCTCTGTTGACCTCCTCGAGGGCCTGACTAAGGGTTGACAGTAGGTGGGATCTAGAACTTCCTCATCAATTGTTGTGTTTGCACTCCCCTCACCCTCAGACCGAGCCTCTTCTTGCCCTGACAGAATATTTAAGTTTTCATCCCAATCTGGTATCTACGTCTCATCGTCATCAGTATGTTCCTCATTGTCTATAACAACAGGTGTTACAGTTTGTGAAAAAGGGTCAACATTATGCTCAGAAACGTGGTCCTCACGGCCTGAATCAGAGTCACAAAGGTTCTGGGCATCACTGCAGACCATTTCCTGGTCTGTACTCACTGTAGCTTGGGAGCAGACCTCTGATTCCCAGGCTATAGTGTGACTGAACAGCTCTGCAGACTCAGCCATCTCAGTTCCACCATACTGTGCAGGGCGGATGGAGACTTCAGAGCTGGGAGAAAGCAAGTTTGATTGGGATGAAAACTCAGAGGACTGGTGTTTTTTGGATGCGGTAGTTGAGGTGGCGGAGAGGGCACTTGTTGGACCACTTGAGATCCATTCAAGCGATTTCCTTTTTTGGCCATCATCTACCTTTGTTCCAGTTGTTCGTGTCCGTGAAAAAGGGAGCACATCGGATTGTCCACGGTAAGTAGTAGACATCTTACTTTTGCTGGAAGATGGTCTATCTTCAGCAGATGTTAATGGAGCTTTGCCACCTTCCCCACGGACAAACCCTTTTATTCTTTTTCCAACACGCCTCTTCCCTTTCCACCAGCATCTGTCATTTTGCCACTCATTTTGATTGCGACAAGATTGTGCACTTAAAATGTGGTAGTAAAAATTGAGAGGTGGTGTAGATTTCAGCGGTGGTCTAGCTTTATTAACAGCAGAATAAACAACAATAATTATCCCTGACAATGCAACTAGGCCCTTAAACTGGCAGAATAGTTTGCTAGTATAATGGCTTAATAACAATAAGTTTGAGTGTGCAATGCAGGCAGACGTGCTGCAAATATCTTGGGTTGTGGGTCTCTGGGTAGAGGAAAGGAAGCCTGCCTTTCTATCCCTCTTAATGGGGAAATGCAGCGAGGAAATCCCTGACCTTAGCTACACAGACGCTGTCATCTTGTGTAGCTGTTAAACTCTGTTTTCACGGACCTGTCACCTATGGCTCTGACCCTGCCGGTATTAGCCCTTAAAAGGACTGATAGAAAATGCTATCCCTATTCTGTACAGCGCTGTGTATAGAGCGTACACAGCAGTATTGGAGATAGGCGCTGCGCCAGCGGTGACTGACACCAAGGGCGCAGAAGAGATAATGGCGATACTCGTTTTTATAATGCAGGGACATGTGACATGGACATCCTATCACACATGCCGTTGCTTCTCTGGCTAAAAGTACACTTAGCTGTGTGTGTGTCTGGGATTGGCTGACATGCTGGCCCGCCCCACTTCACGCGCGCGCTTAAGGAAGGAAGACAAGGAAAAAAAAAAATGGCGATCGCCATTATCCATACAGCAGTGATCTGAAATCGCTGTTCCCGCACACTGTACACTGAAATTTCATAATAGTGTGAGTCACAGAGTGACTTACACTATTACAGCGGAAAGCCAGCTATTAGTAATTAGCTGGTCTTTTTGCTGCTAGAACCGTTCTCGAACGTATCTAGAACTATCGAGCTTTAGCAAAAAGCTCGAGTTCTAGTTCTATCTAGAGCAGCCCCCAAAATCACTCGAGCCGCGAACTGGAGAACCTCGAACCGCGCTCAACTCTAGTGTTAACTAGTGTTTGTTGAGTCATTGTTTTCCCCAGGACTATAGGAGCAGTCCTATTGTCTGAGAATGTGGATTGCTAAATTAATGTAACTTCCGAAGCCTCTCTGTCTACCTAACTCAGATGAGAATTAACTGTGCGCATTGAAATGCCACCCAATAAAAGCATATCCTTATTCCACCAATCCGTTAAGACCACATTCTCTGGAATGAGTACCCAGGAGATATATAAGGGGTCTGTTGGAGCCAGTAGAAGGGTAAGACTCTGTTGCCTCTTACATCGTGTGATTTGCATGTTTTTTGTGTTATATGCCTTTGACTGTTGGGGATCCAATAAAGTCTAATTATTGTGGCTCCCGTATCCTGTGTTGTCTGAGTAGTGCTCTGCCCATGTGTAAGGAGTTCAGGCGTTCAGTTGGGATGAGCCCTGTTCTATGCGGTCTTTCTAAAAGTGGTTGGGCCTTCGGACAAGAGCACCCACTGACCCCGTGTCTCCACAACTATCTCATACATAAATTTGACTTGTAAGTAGTTAGCATATGATTAGTTATGCAAATTCTTGTCACGTTATTGCATTGTTACTGTTTTGCTCCTAAACATCAACATTTTTATTTTTACTATTTTGCTAGCATTTTGTCAATTTCTTTTGGATTTCAACACTACCTGAATCCTTCTGGGCATGCTGTCCATCATATTCAATCAAACCTTGACCGAAATCTAATCCCAGGTCTTTGCTACACAGCCCCAATATTGTGGCATAATGGTCAACTTACTTGGGTATGTATACAACTTTTTTTTCAATTCTACCCATAAATGTTCAATTGTGTTGAGGTCTGAGGGCTGTGGGGGCCAATTCAGCACTTCTACATTGTCATTCAGCCATTTCTTCGCCAATCTCGACGTATGCTTTGGGTCATTCTCCTGTTGAAAGACTATACCATCCTTTTCATACCCAGCGCCAGAGTACTCGAGTGTACAAAGTAACTTGTCTTGTAGGATACACACATATAGCTCAACATTGAAACCACTATTGATCCTGATCAAGTATCCAATGCCTTTGGCTGGGAATCACAACATATCTTTAGATTTCCTCCACTGAACTTGACAGTTCCATCAATTTTTAGATTTGTTAGCCTTTTTTTACTTTGTTTCTTCCAGACCCATTTTCACCCATCAGAGCCCAACCTATTGACTTTTGTCTCATCATTCAAATCACCCATTTCCAATCTTCTATTATCCATTTTTCATGACGATTGTTATGATGATATTGAAGTCAAGGCTTTTTCCCCTGATTTCGGGACACCTTTCCAGACTTGTGTAACATATATAGCATGGACATCTGTGACCTCACTATTATAAAGCATATGAGCCACCTCCATGGCCATGTTTTTGCTGGTCTCAGAACCAGGCTCCATAGGTTTAATTAGAGAATCGCCAGTCATTGTGGGATCACTATTCACTATGGATTATATCAGACCAGGATGTTTTTGGGGAGCTAATAAACTGGTGAATGAGAGACTGTGTTTTGTTTTTATTTATTTAACTGCTCTCTTTATGTCTTTTAGGTTCCCATTATTGGACAACATCTGGTTCCATAGATTACGTCTGATCTTCATGTTTCTCTTTTTTGTGTTTAAAAAAATTGCTAAGCGAGAGAGTAGGGGAGTGTTTTATAAAATAAAATATATTTTCCTGTGTGTATGCTTTTCAAACTTTACACTTACCTAGTTAGTAATGAGGGATAGTGTTGAGCGATTAGGTAACTTCGTACTATTCGCTACGAAAAGTACGACTTTCGGGTTACTCGCTACTTAAAGAGTATTTCCCATTGACATTGTGCCCGCCGCTCGCAATGAATATGTGAGAAGCGGACAGTACTTGCTAACAGCATAGCGAGTACAAATAGTTACCTACTTGCTCAACACTAATGAGGGTATCTGATAGACCCTTATACAGTCAGGGCCAGAAATATTTGGACAGTGACACAAGTTTTGTTATTTTAGCTGTTTACAAAAACATGTTCAGAAATACAATTATATATATAATATGGGCTGAAAGTGCACACTCCCAGCTGCAATATGAGAGTTTTCACATCCAAATCGGAGAAAGGGTTTAGGAATCATAGCTCTGTAATGCATAGCCTCCTCTTTTTCAAGGGACCAAAAGTAATTGGACAAGGGACTCTAAGGGCTGCAATTAAGTCTGAAGGCGTCTCCCTCGTTAACCTGTAATCAATGAAGTAGTTAAAAGGTCTGGGGTTGATTACAGGTGTGTGGTTTTGCATTTGGAAGCTGTTGCTGTGACCAGACAACATGCGGTCTAAGGAACTCTCAATTGAGGTGAAGCAGAACATCCTGAGGCTGAAAAAAAAGAAAGAATCCATCAGAGAGATAGCAGACATGCTTGGAGTAGCAAAATCAACAGTCGGGTACATTCTGAGAAAAAATAAATTGACTGGTGAACTTGGGAACTCAAAAAGGCCTGGGCGACCATGGATGACAACAGTGGTGGATGATCGCCGCATACTTTCTTTGGTGAAGAAGAACCCGTTCACAACATCAACTGAAGTCCAGAACACTCTCAGTGAAGTAGGTGTATCTGTCTCTAAGTCATCAGTAAAGAGAAGACTCCATGAAAGTAAATACAAAGGGTTCACATCTAGATGCAAACCATTCATCAATTCCAAAAATAGACAGGCCAGAGTTAAATTTGCTGAAAAACACCTCATGAAGCCAGCTCAGTTCTGGAAAAGTATTCTATGGACAGATGAGACAAAGATCAACCTGTACCAGAATGATGGGAAGAAAAAAGTTTGGAGAAGAAAGGGAACGGCACATGATCCAAGGCACACCACATCCTCTGTAAAACATGGTGGAGGCAACGTGATGGCATGGGCATGCATGGCTTTCAATGGCACTGGGTCACTTGTGTTTATTGATGACATAACAGCAGACAAGAGTAGCCGGATGAATTCTGAAGTGTACCGGGATATACTTTCAGCCCAGATTCAGCCAAATGCCGCAAAGTTGATCGGACGGCGCTTCATAGTACAGATGGACAATGACCCCAAGCATACAGCCAAAGCTACCCAGGAGTTCATGAGTGCAAAAAAGTGGAACATTCTGCAATGGCCAAGTCAATCACCAGATCTTAACCCAATTGAGCATGCATTTCACTTGCTCAAATCCAGACTTAAGACGGAAAGACCCACAAACAAGCAAGACCTGAAGGCTGTGGCTGTAAAGGCCTGGCAAAGCATTAAGAAGGAGGAAACCCAGCGTTTGGTGATGTCCATGGGTTCCAGACTTAAGGCAGTGATTGCCTCCAAAGGATTCGCAACAAAATATTGAAAATAAAAATATTTTGTTTGGGTTTGGTTTATTTGTCCAATTACTTTTGACCTCCAAAAATGTGGAGTGTTTGTAAAGAAATGTGTACAATTCCTACAATTTCTATCAGATATTTTTGTTCAAACCTTCAAATTAAATGTTACAATCTGCACTTGAATTCTGTTGTAGAGGTTTCATTTCAAATCCAATGTGGTGGCATGCAGAGCCCAACTCGCGAAAATTGTGTCACTGTCCAAATATTTCTGGACCTAACTGTACATTACCAATCTGTGGGCTTGATGCCAGCTTACACTACAAACCTTAATAAAGTAATTAAAGTCTGGCTCAACCATCTGTGTTGGTACTCATAAGTAGACTGACCAATCAAACATCCAAACAACTTGGATAACCACTCTATTCAAGACACAAAAGCATCTAAAGGCCGCTTTACACGCTGCGATATCGGTACCAATATCGCTAGCGTGGGTACTCGCCCCCATCTGTTGTGCGACACGGGCAAATCGCTGCCCGTGCCGCACAACATCGCCCAGACCAGTCACACTACTTACCTGTCCGGCGACGTCGCTGTGACCGGCGAACCGCCTCCTTTCTAAGGGGGCGCTTGGTTCGGCGTCACAGCGACGTCACAACTGCGTCACTGAACCGCCGCCCAATAGAAGCGGAGGGGCGGAGATGAACGGGACGTAACATCTAGCCCACCTATTTCCTTCCGCATTGTGGCCGGGAGGCAGGTAAGGAGAGGTTCCTCGTTCCTGCGGTGTCACACGGAGCGATGTGTGCTGCCGCAGGAATGAGGAACAACTTCGTTACTGCTGCAGTAACGATTTTTGAGAATGGACCCCCATGTCACCGATGAGCGATTTTGCACATTTTTGCGATGATGCAAAATCGCTCATAGGTGTCACAGGCAACGGCATCGCTAATGCGGCCGGATGTGCGTCACCAATTTCGTGACCCCAACGACTTCGCATTAGCGATGTCGTAGCATGTAAAGCCCCCTTTACTGTGTTATTAATCTCTCGAATTATAAACCTAACAAAATGGAACTTGCTTTGCTTTCTAGGGGACTCTCATGCTGTCCTACTAAAGCTCTAGACAAAACTGAACTCTGCAGCGACATGGAAGATTTCCCTTCAGGGAGTGGATGTTCGCCGCCCACAGCGACGTCGCTCATCATGTAATTACGTGTGACGGGGGTTAAACGACTTTGTGCGACACAGGCAGCGATTTGCCCGTGACGCACAAACGACGGGGGCGAGTACGATCGCACATGCGATCGCACGATAATCGCATCGTGTGATGCCCGCATTAGGCTGAGATCTCTAGGAACCTTGTCACCGATCTTCCTTTAGAACAGGAGTTCACTATGACATGGGCTGTTGTGGATCATTTCTGCAAAATATCTCGTTTTGTGCCCCTACGAGGTCTTCCAGTTGCTCAAGCATTTTTTCAAAGAGATTTTCTGGATTAATGGCATTCCAGCTTGTATAGTCTCAGACCATGGTGTACAATTTGTTTCCCGGTTCTGAAGGGCGTTCTATGAGAACGTTAAGATTTCCCTAGACTTGTCCTCTGCTTAACACCCTCAAGGTAATAGGCAGACTGAAAGAGTTAATCAGTCCATGCAACAGTTTTTGAAAATTTTCTGCAACGCCTACCAAGATATTTGGCCAGACCTGCTTCCTTGGACTGAATTCACCCATAATAATCTGTTTCTGAGTCTTACCGGAGATCTCTATTCATTACAGTTGTCAGCCAAGAAACTCATCTCCTGCTACCTATTGCGGCTAAAGGTTTACTTACCCTGTGAACAATGCCTAGCAGAATCTCCATAATATCAGGACTGAAGCCCAACCTAATTTAACTTCAGCTGTACCAAAGGGTTAGAGAAGTGCTGATAGACACCCAACATCACCTTCCTAGATAAGGTATGACTTTCCACAAGGAACATCCGATTGAAAGCTCATTGCAAAAAAAATGACACAAGTTCATTAGTCCTTACTCACTTATTGAGAAAATCAACCCAGTTAACTTTTGTCTGAAACTGCCTCCCACTCTAAGAATCACAAATACCTTTCATGTCGCTCTTCTACACCCCCTGGACCTCAGTAGTTTTACTCCTTTTGTCAAGATTTTCCCTTCTCCTGTTTCTGACTCCAACAGAGTATGAGATCAATCAGATTTTGGACTATAAGAAGGTTCATAGTAACTTTGTTTACTTGCTCTAATACAAAGAATTCTGTCATAAAGAGAGATATTGGGTACCAAAAAGGACTTAAATTCTCCAATGTTCCTCAGAACGTTTCATGAACTATCTGCTTTTTCCATTACAGATTAATCTGGTAGGGGCACACGGCACAAAGAGGGATACTGATACACACTTGTCCAGGATCTGTGCCTTCCTACCCTTACCTTGGTCCACTAGACTGTTGGGCTCCTCATTGGGCTTTGCAGATGGCCTGGGTGATCCCATATGCTTGCTCTGAACACCTTGGCCTTTTCAGCTTGTCTGCAGTCTTCTGGATGTCTTCTGCCTGCTAGCAATTTCCTGCATGCCGCGTGCTAGCAGTTTCAGAATCCAAAATGCCTATATGTATTTTCCTGTCACTCAGCTGTCTGTGTCTTATGTGACCCACCTATCTGCTGCAGCAACGCCGATAGCCCATTTGTCTACCCTGACCTTGGCTTGGATGATCCACCACACTTGGTGAGTCTTACATAAGCACTATAGCATGACCAATACTAACAGCATGAAATATACTCACTGTCAGGATTCAGCTCTACTTTCTGGTTCCAGTAGTCATTTCATAGCCCCTACACTCATATGTAGAGAAGAAAGAACCTGAAATGTAAAGTTCGGTGTTCATACTGTACACGGCCTTTACTAAAAACAGTGTTTGGGTTTGGAGTTCAGGTGCTTTATGTATGCTAACCACTCGCTCTAGCATTGCTGTGCTCGGGTACGCTCAGTGCTCAGCCCAGTATAAGCCACTTAAAGTACTTTAATGGCTCACAGTGGAGATAACAAGAGCATTATCGGATGTAGTGTGCACAGAAAAGTAAGAGAACAAAGCATGTCCACCCTCTCCAGGAAATGTTCTGTCTATTGCTGGCTATATGTGACTTTCAGTGGAGTTCAAGTCAAGTACGGGTCCAGAACCAAACTTTATCTAAAGTAAGGCTGATCCCATGGAACCGAATTTCAATGTGACCGCTCTGTGTGGCCACTCAGCACCAGGCTCTGTGGGGGTACTCTGAAAAAGGCTCTATGTGGCCACTCTGTACCAGGCTCATTGGGGGAGGGGTACACTTAAAAACGTCTTTGTGAGAGTACTCTTAAAAAAGACTCTGTGGGTGTACTCTTAAAAAAGGTTATGTGGGGGTACTCTGAAAAAAAAGCTTTATGTGGCCAGTCCACTCTGCGCTAGGCTATGTGGGGTACACTTAAAAAAGTCTCTGTGGGGTTACTCTGAAAAAAGGCTCTGTGTAGGCACTCTGCACCAGGCTCTCTAGGGGTACTCTGAAAAAATACTCTGTGGGAGTACTCTTAAAAAGTCACTGTGGGTTACTCCTAAAAAGGCTCTGTGATAGTACTCTTAATAAAGCCTCTGTGCGGGTCATCTGAAAAAAGGCACAGTTTTCATTTAAGTCCAGCAGGTTTCTTCCGTCCTCATAAACCATTCATTCCAGTAACATAGATACAAAAATATCCTTTTTTCAGCACAAAGTAATAAACAGAAGGTAAAAAGTCTGACTCTATATCTTTGGGGTTTGCCCACACAGGATTTCATTCCAAGATATCTCACAGGAACTGTTCCAACCTCCCCACACACAGACAGCATATGAGACTACTGATCTCCATTTTATCATATACAACTCTCAAGGGTGGGGTATGTGAGCAGTCAGACCCATCTTTCAGGCTTCTCATAAAACCTAGACTTAATGTGCCCTAAGTACTCTTTTAGTATTAGGTGTACTAGAGCTGGAAAATGAGCTTACATCACAGAGGTTAATCTCTTCTGTGATACATACCTCTCATCTATTCTGTTTCCAGCAGCCATAATACAGGGGGTTCTTTTAAAAACAGGTTCTTAGTTGGCACTCTGCACCAGGCTCTTTAGGGGTACCTTTAAAATAGGTTCTATGTAGACACTCTGCAATAGGCTCTGTGAGGGGTACTGAGAAAAAAAGGCTCTGTATGAGTACTTTGAAAAAAGCTCTGTGTGGCCAATCTGCACCAGGCTCTGTGGGGACACTGTTAAAAAAAGGCTCCATGTGGGTACTCTTGAAAAAGGTTCTGTAAGGGTACTTTGAGAAAAGGCTCTGTATTGGCACCCTGGACTAGGCTCTGTGGGGGTATCCTGAAAAACGTTCTGTGGGGGTACTCTTAAAAAATGCATTGTGGGGGGCTCTGAAAAAAGGCTCTGTGGGAGTACTGTGAAAAAGACTACTCGCTCTGTGGGGGTACTCTTAAAAATGGCTCTATGGACACTCGGCACCAGACTCTGTGTGGTTACACTTATAAAAGGCTTTCTGAGGGCACTTTCCACCATGGTCTATGAGGGTACTCTTTAAAAAGGATGTGTGGGTGCACTCTTAAAAAAGGCTTTCTTTGTGTACCCGTGTAAGTGACAACAACACTGATCTGCCATGGCTGAGCATGCCTCCAGTTTCTTCCCTTTGTCTTCCACCCAGTCCCCTGCTGAAAGCAAAGAGTTTGCACCTGCAGCCCATGTACATTTGTCTTTTAACTCACCCCCCAGCAAATCAAGAAAGTAGTCCGAGCCCCAAGTCATGCAGCAGTCATTTCTGCTTTTTGATGACTCTGCTGGCTGGGGTTCTGTGAGCCATCCACCTAGCCCTGCCCAAGAAGTGGCAGAAATTGAGTGGACTGATGCCGAACATCCAGGAGTTTGCTCATCCATAGTCAATAGCACCATTAAAAATATATTTACTTAGCAAATTGATGATGTGTTCAAAACCCGGTAACAATCGCGGCCGATGCAGGGGCTGCAGCCATCAGAGCTTTATTTCAGATGACCATTTTGCCAGTGCTGCGCAGATTCAAGCTCTCTCTGCACAACTCAATGGCAGCCGCTGGCCAATCAGAGGCAGGCAACTGACGTGTATGACCTCAACTGCTTGTCTCTGATTGGCCAGCGGCTGCTATTGGAATAGTTGTGCAGAGAGGACTTAACTCTGCACAGCACCGGCAAAACGTTCATCTGAATTTCAGATGAAGCGCTGACAGTGGCTGCGATCATTACTGGGTTGCATGAAGCAGAAAAGAGGACACCGAGGGAACAGAGGACCGGTGAGAAGAATGTATTGGTGTGTGTGCGTGTGTGTGTTGCCCTCTGAGGCTGCCCTGGGTAGGGTGTGTGTGTGTGTGGGTGTGTGTGTGTGAAGAATGGCACAATAGGGTACAAGGATGGGACATTGGTATAACAGGTCCAGTAAAGGGGGCATTACTACAAGAAGAAGACCTACATGGGCACATTACTATAAGATGGGAAGAAGCACGGAAACATTACCACAGGATGGACACAAGGTTGGGCATGTTACTACAGGATGGGCACAAGGATGGAGCACATTACTTCAGGGGACAAGGATTTGCACATTACTACAAGGAGATAAGGATGGGCACATTACTACAGAGGACAAGATGGTCACATTACTACAGGGGACAAGGATGGGGCACATTACTACAGGGGACAAAGATGGGATACATTACTACAGGATGGGGACAAGGATGGGCACATTACTACAGGGGACAAGGAAGGGACACATTACTACAGGATGAGGACAAGGATAGGCACATTAGTACAGGGGAAAACTATGGAACACATTACTACAGGATGGGGACAAGGATGGGCGCATTACCATAGGATGGTCACAAGGATGGGCACATTACTACAGGGGACAAGATGGGCACATTTCTACGGGGGACAAGATGTGCACATTACTACAGGGTAAAAGGATGGAGCACATCACTACAGGGGAAAAGGATGGGGCACATTACTACAGGGGACAAGGATGGGGCACATTACTACAAGGGAACAGGATGGGACACATTACTACAGGGAATCAGGATGTGGACATTACCACAGGGGACAAGGATGGGGCACATTACTACAAGGGAACAGGATGGGACACATTACTACAGGGAATCAGGATGGGACATTACTACAGGGGACAAGGATGAGGCACATTACTACAGTGGACAAGGATGGGGCACAATACTACAGGGGACAAGGATGGGGCACATTACTACAAGCAACAAGGATGGGGCATATTACTACAGGGGACAAGGATGGGGCACATTACTACAAGCAATAAGGATAGGGCACATTACTACAGGGGACAAGGATGTGGCACATTACAACAAGCAACAAGGATGGGACACATTGCTACAGGGGACAAGGATGGGGCACATTACTACACGCAACAAGGAGGGGGTACATAATTACAGGGGACAAGGATGGGGCACATTACTACAAGCAACAAGGATGCGACACATTGCTACAAACAACAAGGATGGGGCACATTACTATAGGGCACATTACTACAATATCATGACTTCTGAGGGGGAGAGAAGATAATGACTCCTGGGGAACAGGAGATAATCCCGTGACCCATATATCTTGATAGATCGGGCATTTCTAAATGCGGCAATACCAAATGTGTGTATATTTTTTCGTTTTTAACCCTTCAATTTTCAATGGGGTGAATGGGGGTGATTTGAATTTTTGGGGTTTTTTTTACATTTTTTTAAAACTGTTTTTCTTAATTTTTTTTTAGCACCACTCTGATCAGCAGAAATGCTGCGTTCTTGTTACAGCCTGCGCTATGTCGACTGTAACAGGAACTACGTCATGATAGTGACAGGAGTCATCACATGACCCGTCACTACCATGGCAACCATTGGCTTCCTGTGATTACATGACGAGGCCTCCGATGGCGGCGGGGAAAGGCAATTTCCCCGCCACGGCCCTTTAAATTGCACTATCACATTTTGACAGT
Organism: Anomaloglossus baeobatrachus; assembly: GCF_048569485.1. Taxonomy (NCBI): domain Eukaryota; kingdom Metazoa; phylum Chordata; class Amphibia; order Anura; family Aromobatidae; genus Anomaloglossus; species Anomaloglossus baeobatrachus. The sequence goes on along the minus strand of NC_134358.1, from coordinate 294,623,018 downwards.
TCGATTTAAGGGGTTAACAGGAGCGGGTGGATTGCGAATTCTCTCGCACCTGATAGCCGCACATGTCTGCTGTAGAAATCAGCAAACATGTGCGGGGATTGCCACTGGCTCACCGCAGCAGCCAGCGGTGATCACCCCATCATGATTTAGTGAAGGTATTAATGGCATTATCCTTATGCATTTATTGCAAATACAGTAACTGAGTCAGGGTAGTGGACAACCTCTTTATAGTAAAATAGAGGAAAAAAGCTTGCAAAGTTTGCTATTAAATATAATTTGCAACCAATAAACATAATTTGCAATAATGTGAACTCAGGCCATGCAACTGCTTAGTATGAAAAGATACATGTTCCTTTATTGAAGTCCTAAAGGATATCATTTTATCTAAACATATGTATCTATTTATCTATCTATCTATCAAAAAAGAAAAAAACTGAAGAGCACCTCTCAACAGAATACTGCAAGTGTGAACAGCTGCAAGTTACTATCTCTGCACAATACACAAAGAAGATACAGCAGCACTGTGTAAGCGCTAAGATGTATGCAAACATTGAAGATATGAAATTTGGACTGCATTACTGCAGTATAGAATATACTTACAAAATGAGGGTACTTAAGGCTGCTTTACATGCAGTGACATCGCTAGCGATGTCGCTGGTGAAAGTACCCGCCCCCGTCGTTTGTGCGTCACGGGCAAATCCCTGCCCGTGGCGCACAATATCGCTAGGCTGCGTAACACGTACTTACCTTCCTAGCGACGTCGCTGTGGGTGGCGAACAACCTGTTTTTTAAGCGGGAGGTTCATGTGCCGTCACAGCAACGTCACACAGCGGCCCGCCAATAGAAGTGGAGGGGCGGAGACCAGCCGCATTAACAACACGCCCACCTCGTTGTTGGAGGACACAGAAACGCTGCTGTTCGTTGTTCCTGGGGTGTCACACATAGCGATGTGTGCTGCCTCAGGAACGACGAAGAATCTGCGTCGAGCACCAGCAACAATTTTTTGAAAATGAATGACGTGTCAACGATCAACGATTAGGTGAGTCTTTTTGATTTTAACACTCGCTCATAGGTTTCACACGCAACAACGTCGCTAACGACGCCGGATGTGCGTCACGACCCCGACGACATATCGTTAGAGATATCGTTGCATGTAAAGCCCCCTTTAGCATATTAAATTGGACAATTTATGAAAGCCCACCAGCCACGACAAGGAGTACCTTTCTTTGATGGCATCCTGAACCCAATAATTATCAGACATACCTCTCCTGGTCTAAAAGCCTTCACATTTAATAATTAAGTTACTGCTGCATTTATTTGCTTGTATATATATCAAGCTATCTATCCATCTTAGTTGGCCAATTTATCACTCAGTGATTACTGTAATTTTTTATCAGGTAATATCAAACATCTTTTATTCCGGTGACATCTAACCATTTGTACAATGTGAGTACAGGTTTTGTGTGCAGCTTAAATTAAGCTTTTCGCATAATTAGTGTCACTGTGCACTTATTGATCTTAAATTGCTACTTGCAAGGATGTATAAATAAAGATTTGCTGCTTGAAAGAGCTGTGACAGTTTTCACATAAAAATTACACTTTTAAAGTAAGATTGTAGTATCGTTGTGGCTATTAGTAATCTGTATATCCTTCAAAACTGTCATATATTTTTAAAGATCCTTTTTAAATTGATTGCATATGTACAGAGGATGGGAACATTTTGATGAAAGATGTGCTTATCTTTCCATGTCTGGGCAAAGGAAGTCAGGCACAAAAGCTTTAAGGTTGTCGCCTTCTCATTTCTCTGCATAATGCAAAAAATAATGAGAACTGCATAAAAATGTGTGTGCATTAGCATTTAAATATTAGTTGTACGATAAGCTATGCATGACGTTCCCTCATTATCTCGAGCTCTATAGAAAAGTCTTCTTCCATACGTAGTATATTTATGCTTTAGTACTTCCAAAGAAAAAATTGGGGCCGCTTAATTTAGATTAGATAGATAAATAGATAGATTATATCATATTTGTAGGCATATAATCTGTACCAAAATTATGGAATGACTACACATAAGGTATGTTTACCAAATGTTCTACTTTTTAGCAAATACATGTAGGCCGGTAGTCGTCGGCAAGGGATTGACAAATTACATGAAAGATGTGTTACTGGCTAGGTGTGTAGACTTTTACAAGTGGGGCAGTGTGCCCTTGCAGGCCACATGGTGCCATTGGTTTCAACTAGCGAAGACCAGTTGTTACCCACGTTACTGACAGAGACCACCACTTCTTTAAAAATGTAGTTTTACTACATTTATATACACACAATGGCTAGTACATATCTTTTCAGATGTTTGATTATAAACACAGAGTATCTCCAAACATATTTCCTGTACAATCATGTGCAATCTCACATATTTCTCCCATTTCATAATCCTATTCCACCACCACCCAGCTCAGCTTTACTGCACAGTCGATGAAAGTCATTCTGCCCTCACGGCAGTTCCGCGTCTTCTCACTTTTAAAGGTATAATGCCAATATGGCCGGACTAGGCCTGTAGCCTACTAACACTTTAGGAACTCTCGCCCGGGACACTCTCTTTGTCTTACGTATTATTGCATCTTGGCCCATGACCTTATGCTTTATAAGCTACTAGGGACAAAACTTCGTTAATTGAGATCTCTCTCTCTCTGTCACTCGGTTGCTTTCTTGGTTCTCCAACTTGTCTCTGGCAGAACTCTCTGTGTCTCAGTCTCCTCTCTCTCTTTCAATATCACTACCGCTGTGGTTCTCAGTCTTTTGTCTTTTCTTCAGGACACCCACTGCATGCGGTTCTGCTCTTTAGTCAGACCTCACGTCTGCTACTGCTGCAGGTTTGTCCCTATCTGCACACTAACAGAAAAACTGCCTCTTCCACTGTGCTCCAAGTTCTCCCATAGGGGTTATTCCAACATTAACTGTTTTGGACCTTGCTGTCTGTTGCTGAGCAAAATTAACCTTTCACCCAGTTCGATGAGGCACATTATAATATATTACTAGCACTTAACTCTATGTTATCCTACATATAACACTACAATTCACTATGCATCATGTGGCGCCCCTGACCTGGTCAGGCACCACTGAGTACTGCACCCATGCTGGGGGCAGTACAATACAGGTAATCCAGAAGGCTGACTGAGGTGTGACTACACAGGCGCATAGTAATCAGGTCTCACACATGTACCTTTGGGAGGACTCCTGAGAGCTTCCAGGAGGGGGCGTGGCCTCCATGTCCACTCAAGGGGTGTGGTAGAGAGCCTGGTTGCTAGGTGGCGTAGGCCGTCACGAGTGGGGAAAGGAAGAAAAGAGGAGTGAGCTGAGCCAGTCAGTGAAGGAGTGTCAAGGCAGAAGGCAGTTACTAAGAAGACAGCGGAGAGAGCAGATGTGCAGAACCCACGAGTGAGCTGGTTTAGTGTGCAGCTAAGGGAGAGCAGAAGCAGACCCTGGAGCTGTGGCAGTCTAACAGCGTCCACGCAGTGACTACTGACGGGGGAGACCGGTCACCTGGTAGTGCCGCCCGAAATCCACCCAAAGCTAGAGAGAGCAACGGGGTGGCAAAGTAAGGGGACTGCCAGGGAGTAACCAGACCCAAACGGGTAACAGGTCCCAGTGCAGAGATAGATCCACCTTTCTTCTGCCAAACCTGCCTGAGGGGGCACTTCAAACCCCCAAGACAACACCACAGAGTCCGCAGCCACGTAGCAGAGTGAGGGCCCATAGCTCACAGGAGGCAAGCAGCCGGAGTGACCTGGTCCAGGCTACAAGCAAATGGGCCGAAACGAGGGGAGCAGTAACTTCCCTGGGTGACCCCTGTAGGGACTGCAAGTCGGGGTTACCACAAACCACCAAAGGGCTAAGGAAGGCGAGTCAGTAGCCACCCTCACCAGTTAGCCGGAAGGACACCTGGTTCCAGCCTGGTTCATCCCAGCTACGCCCGGGTTACTCACCCTGCCATCAACAGTGAGTAAAAACCCTGAAAGACATTCTGCTTGTATTGAGTTATTCTGCGCCTTGTGGTTCCACACTCCTACACAGGGCCCTGGGGCTTGCTTCACTCTCAGGAGGCTATTACAACTAACTGCACCCACCATCAGCCCCAGGCATCCCTTAATCTGCAGTGGCGGTCTCCATTGACCGCAATTCTGAGAGTGGCGTCACGACAATCCCAAGAAGGTTCCCTACCTGTGACGAGAACCGTCCCATCACGTGGAGTCGCTAAAGGTAATGCACCGCTACACCGCACCTGTGGGGCTTCACACATCATACCTTCCTTATCTTACTATCCACATGACACATACAGTTCACATTACATTACCTTCACAATAACGCATGACATTATATCACATTACTGGAGCACCCCTGAAGCACCCTATAATCTCATTGAAGGAGTATTGAAATGCTTTAGCATTCTAAAACATTTTGGTCAATTATATGCTTCCAACTTAAGGCAAAGGTAGGGGTAAGGCCTAGTGATGAGTGAGCAAAAAATGCTCGAGTGCTCAGTATTGGAATTGAATAGGTCAGACGCTCGGATGGACTCAACCCGAGTAATGAATACAATGAAAGTCAATTGGAAACTCAAGCATTTTTTCCAGAAGACCCTAACAGGAGAGCTGGGGATGCACTAAAATCACTGGAATGGATGGAATCAGTGCTGAAATGGACTGGGAAAAGCATGAGGAAGATTCCTGGATGCATGTTTAACTCTCAAGTCGCTGCGGGAAACAATCTTATCAGAATATTATGCCACTTTTACTGGCTGATAATAAAACATATACAGTGGAACCTTGGTATACGAGAACAATCCATTCTGGGAGTGTGCTTGTAAACCAAGTTACTCGTCTAGCAAAGCAAAATTTCCCATAGGAAATAATGTAAGCTCAGACAATTTGTTCCACATCTTCTTCAATGTCACATCCTGGTCCCCTATTGTGCCATTCCACACACGCACAAACACGCACAATCACACGTAGTATGCTCACCGGATGTGTATTGGGTAACCATCGCGACTGATGCCGGAGCTCCCGCTGTCTTTGAGAAGCGGCTGACAGCGGAAGTTCCACCATCGTCACGATGGTTACCCGATACACATCCTGTACCGGCAAACTACAAGAACCAGGAGGCCGGCGAGGGAACAGAAAGTAAGGTAAGCATAATATGTGTGTGCGTGTGTGTGTTTGTGTGTGTTTGTGAGGACTGCAAGAGCAGGTCAGAGCGCGGTGAAAGTACAGAACCGGAAGTGTGTGTGGTGAGTATTTGCTCGTACAGCAAAGCATGCTCATAAACAGAGTTACAAATTTACAGCAAGCTTTGCTCGTATAGTGAAATACTCGCACAACAAGTTACTCCTAAACCGAGGTTCCACTGTAAAACAAAAGATCAGATGTATTTTACAGGAAAATATATTAGGAAACATTTTTTCCTGTATAACGACTTGTATATAAGGGAAAATTAAAAAGAAAAAAAATCTCCTCCTCCACCCTTTCATAACCAGGCCATCTCTCACCATATTTCCCTCATCGCCTATGACTACATAGATGACATAGTAAAGGGGGAAATAAAATTACACCAACTGCTAGTCACCGGTAAATGTAATTTTTACATTTTACCAGGTTATCTGGGCATTTGGTGTGTGTGGCATGGTCAGATACAGTTGTCGCGGGCGGAGGAGGGGACGCCACACTCTCCCACTGCTCGGGTCTGGCTGCCGCTGCGGCCTGCTGCTGCTCGGTGGCTCGAGCGATGGGCCGGATCCCGGGGACTCTAGCGGCGCTCCTCGCCCGTGAGTGAAAGGGGTTTGGTTTTTGGGGATTGTTTATGGTCCGTGACGCCACCCACAGTTGTGGTGATTATGTGGACACCACCACTGCTCTGGCTGGGGATCCCGGGAGTGGTGGTATGGAGGAGCCAGTTGTTGATTTGCCCCTCCGTGGGTAGGGGATTGGTGGTCCCGGGGCCCAGTGATGGGGTTGGGATGGTGGACAGGCGGGTTATGGGGCCTGTGGAGGTGCAGGGGCGCAGGGGCAGCGCTGTGCCGCACGGCACGGAGGTACTCACTCAGCCAGTAAACACGACACAGTTCTCGGTAAACAAACGGCTGGTTGGACGGGTCCCTCGGACGGTTGCGGTGCTGATGTTCCCTGCTGTTGACGGTGACGGTCTCTTCCCTGCACCTATGTGTAGTCTGTTGGTAGCGATGGATTCCCACCGGTAACCCGCTCCCCAGCTTGGATATGAGCCGGAGGAGCCCCTCTCTTGCCCGCAGGCGCTGACCCTGGGAAACTGGTGCCTTGGCGGTGGCGTTGTCTCCCCTTAACGGTCGGACTGTTGCCTTCAAACGGGACTTGGTTGTTGGGAGACAGTCGTCCTCTTCACTGACGGATTTGGCAAATTATGGCGACTCCTAGCCTTGCCGGGATCCGAAAGGCCCCTGCCCTGGTGCTGACTGTTCTTTGTATACCGCTCCGGTACCGCCGGGTCACCACCCGTCTGCGGTCCTTTCGGCAACCTCTGAGCAGCCTCTCCTGCAGACGGTCACCGCCATCTGCCAACCTTGCTGTCTCAGTCCGGGGCACACACCCGGACCAACTTCAGGCTTCTTGCTGTCACTTTCTCTGTCACTACTCTCACTTTCCTCCTTCTCCTTCACTGTTTACTCCTCACTCTTTCAACTCTAACACTCATCTGCCTGGTTTTCCCGCCTCCAGGGCTGTAAACTCCTCGGTGGGCGGAGCCAACCGCCTGGCCCACCCCCTGGTGTGGACACCAGCCCCTGGAGGAAGGCAACAAGGATTTTAGTTTTGACTTTGTGTGTACCTGCAGGGAATGTGGAGTGCGTGTGGTGTAGTGACCTGTGACCCCTGGCTTGCCCAGGGCGTCACACATACTGTTTAATTCATAAAGGAAACTCACAAAACCCATACAGACAATGCTAGAACTAGCAAAAATTAGAAGGAAGAGGGACTACGACACCCTGTATTAGACATAATGGAGGGCCTCATACACATTCTGTTAAAAACGTTAGGTAGTGGGACTCCTACATTCAGAAAGCCTATGCATTAAGTGCAAGGGCTGACAAAAATCTGAAGATGGGACTACAATACACCCTGGAAGATACACAGAGGAGGGCCTCAGAAAACATTTTCTACCCATTTTTAGGGAGTGGGATGCCTAGACTGGTAAAACCTATGCACTATGTGCAAGGGCTGAAAATGTTTACCTTTGGGGGAGGATATATATGTATATGTAAGAGAATTGTATGTATATGTAAGAGAATTGTAGAGCTGGGCTTCATACACATCCTGAAAAAAGAAAAAAATGAAGGAAGATATTATACATAGCCTGGAAATAATGACCTTCTAATTATCATGAGTGAGGGCCGCCTGTTTACCCTTTCTAAATTTAGAGCAAAAGCCCCCTGATGACCCTCTAAAAAGTTTGAATGAGAGCCTGATGAACTTCTTAAAATTTGGAAGAAGGGTCCCATGATGACCCTCTAATAATTTTGAGCAAGGGACACCTTTTTACCCTCTTAAAATTTGGACCATGATGACGATCTAAAATTTTGGAACAAAGGCCACCTGATGAACTTCTAAAAATATGGTGCAATGGCTGCCTGATGACTATCAAAATTTAGACCAATGTCCGGTCACCTGTTTGCACTTTTAAAATGTGGTGTGATGGCAGCCTGATGATCTTCAAAAAATTTGGAGCAAGGGCCACCTGATAAACTGTCTAAAACTTTTGACCAACTGCCCCTTGTTTACCCTCTTAATATTTGGAGCAAGGGCTGCCTGATAACCCTCTAAAAAGTTTTAGGAAGAGTTGCCTGTTGACCCAATGGCTGCCTGATGACCCTCAAAACATTTGAAGCAATGGCTGCCTGATGACCCTCTAATAAATTTTAGTGAGGGCTGCATGATGACCCGGTGGATATGGTGGAGCAGTAAGAGGACAAGAAAAGAAGAAACCTTGAATTGTATACTTTTTTGGATGGGAAGGGGTGCATGAGAATACACCAGACAAAAAAAAGAACATTTGAATTTGATTTAGGCTCCTCTTCTGTCATCCGGTCGGGTTGAGAAGTCTGGGTCAATCCAGGGCTTGTTCATTTTGATAAGAGTCAGATTGCCAACATTTTCAGTTGGCAGGCGGATGTGCCTATTAGATATTATGCCCCCGGCAGAACTAAAAACCCGCTCTAATAAAACACTAGCAGCCAGCCCCTCTAAGATGTAGAAGGACAGTTCATGCTATGTGTTCAGCATGTATAACTAATAGTTGTAAGGCAAAGAGAAATCACAGAGGATGATGGTAGGGTCAGTTAGGTACTCCTTCAAAATCTTACAAAAACGTTTTCCTCCATGTCAGACTGTCCCACGCAGCAGTGCCTCTGCCGCTCGGAGGGTCTAATGAAACTGTCCCAGACTTTTAATACTTTTCCCCTGCCTCTATTGAACCTAGTGTGTGTCTCCCTCATCTCTCCTCCTTGGTTGTCAAGGAACTATGACCTCTGCTGCCAGCGTTCAGATGGCAATTTTTGTACTAATTGTTCAACTAGGGCAGTCATGGCGAACCTTTTACAGGCCGAGTGCCTAAACTGTAGCCCTAAACCCAATTTTTTTCCGAAGTGCCAACCAATCCTATCATGTAAATAATTGATTTTAATCTTACCTTTGCAGTCTTCTCTTCTCTTCAGCAGGGGCATCACGTTCATGCCTGCTTACCCCACATTGAAGCTGAGCCCTTTCCAGACACAGCAGTTGGATTGATCTTTCTGGAAAAAATTGCAGCATATTAGACAGATATTTTAGCATGGAATGCAATCAGATGTCACCCTGTAATCCACATCTACATTTCAAAGTCTGAACATCTTGAAATCCCATAAAGACGTACGAGTTGCTCCCCTCCCCTTTCATTGTGTAGTTCTGTCCCCCTTCCTGTGCCTCTTCTTGGTAAACATGTCCCCCATCCTGATATATATTTCCTACATTCTGGTATATTTGTCCCCATCATGGCCCCATCCTGGTAAATATACCTCATCCTGGTAAATGTCCTCAATCCTGGTAAATGTACCCCATTCTGGCATGTTCCCCCATGCTGGCAAATGTACCCCATCCTGACATATTGCCCATCCTTGTAAATGTTCCCCCATCCTGGCATGTACCCCATTCCTGGTAAATGTCCTCCATCCTGGTAAATGTCCCCCTTCCTAGCATGTACCCCCATCCTGGTAAATGTTCCCAATCCTGGTTAATGTTCCCCCATCCTGGCATGTACCCCATTCCTGGTAAATGTTCCCAATCCTGGTTAATGTACCCCAATCCAGGTAAATGTCCCCCTTCCTAGCATGAACCCCCAACAGGGTAAATGTCCACCTTCCTGGCATGTTCCTCTTCCTGGTAAATGTTCCCCATCCTGGTAAATATTCCCCATCTTAACATGTTCCCCATCCTGATAAATGTTCCCCTTCCTGGTAAATGTACCCTATCGTGGCATGTTTCCTCCATCCTGACATGCATGTTTTCCCTATCCTGGCATGCATGTTTCCTCCATCTTGGCATATATGTTTTCCCCATCCTGCCATGCATGTTTCCCCGTCATGGCACGCATTGTTCCCCATCCTGGCATGTTTGTTTACCCATGCTGGCATGTATGCTTCCTCCATTCTGGCAGGTATGTTTTCCCCATCCTGGCATGCATGTTTCCCCCATCCTGGCATGCATGTTTCCCCCCATCCTGGCATGCATGTTTTCCCCATCTTGGCATGCATGTTTTCCCCATCTTGGCATGCATGTTTTCCCCATCCTGGCATGCATGTTTCCCCCCATCCTGGCATGCATGTTTCCTCCATCCTGGCATGTATGTTTCCCCCCATCCTGGCATGCATTTTTTCCCCATCCTGGCATGCATGTTTTCCCCATCCGGGCATGTATGTTTCCCCCCATCCTGGCATGCATGTTTTCCTCATCCTGTCATACATGTTTCCCCCATACTGGCATGCATGTTTTCCTCATCCTGGCATGCATGTTTCCCCCCATCCTGGCATGCATGTTTCCTCCATCCTGGCATGCATGTTTTCCCTATGCTGGCATGCATGTTTCACCCCCCATGCTGGCATGTATGTTCCCCCCCATGCTGGCATGCATGTTTTCTCCCCCCATGCTGGCATGTATGTTTTCTCCCCCCATGCTGGCATGTATGTTTTCTCCCCCCATGCTGGCATGTGTGTTCTCCCCCCATGCTGGCATGTATGTTCTCCCCCCATGCTGGCATGTGTGTCCCCAGCCCCATGCTGGCATGTGTGTTTCCTCCCCCTACATGCTGGCATGTGTCCCCCCCCATGCTGGCATGTGTGTTCTCCCCCCATGCTGGCATGTGTGTTCTCCCCCCCATGCTGACATGTGTTTCCCCCCCATGCTGGCATGTGTGCTCTCCCCCCCCATGCTGGCATGTATGTCCCCCCCCCATGCTGGCACTGGCCCCCTCACCTTGGCACAGCCGCACACAAGTTATATATAAAAAAAAGCAACACACAACTCACCTTCCTGCACACCCTCCCCCGCTGCGCGCCGCTGGGTCCTCAGTTCCCATGCGGCCAGAAGACGTCATTACGCCGACGCCACTCACTGACGCTCCTCCGTTTCCTAGGCAACAGACCTGCGGCCTGGGAGAGGAGGAGTGTCAAAGCAAGGAGAAATGTCTCCTCCGCTCCAACACAGCTTTGATCTGCCGGCGCGACTGCACCAGCAGATCAAAGTGGCAGGATGAGGCGACAGCACGCGTGCCAGCAGAATGGACTCTGTGTGCCCCTGGTGGCACACGTGCCATAGGTTCACCATCACTGAACTAGGGCCTTCTAGTATTGACCATTTTACTAGCCCTTTCCATCACAGGAAGGAGAGATGGAAAATATTCTTTGTAGCATGGGTTGAGAAGGATGAACAGTTAGTAATCAGTGTTGGCCAAATGATAAATGATAAATGATAACGCTATTGCATATATAGAAAATCTTGATATTCAACTTTGATTTTTATCCTCTTGATATTTTTCAATCACTGTCTATTGTCTGGTGTTTATTTTTATATGATGGTAAGGTATACATTCATACTATTAAATAAAAGTGTTGGCCAAAATGTGTATAATGCAAGGGTCATGGGAAAGGCAGCGGGACAAAAGCGGGCTTTACATGCTACGATATCGTTAATGAATTATCGTCGGCGTCACGTTGTTTGTGACGCACATCCAGCGTCATTAACGAGATTGCAGCGTGTAACACTTAAGAGCGATCTTAAACGATCGCAAAAGAGGGCAAAATTGTTTGCCGTGGAGAGGTCGTCCTGAAACAAAAATTGTTTTCAGGATGTTAGCGATGTTGTTCCTCGTTCCTGCGGCAGCACACATCGCTATGTGTGACACCGCAGGAGCGAGGAACATCTCCTTACCTGTCTCCACCGGCTATGTGAAAGGAAGGAGGTGGGCGGGATGTTTACGTCCCGCTCATCTCTGCCCCTCCGCTTCTATTGGCCGCCTGCCGGTGTGACGTCGCTGTGACGCCGCACGACCTGCCCCCTTAGGAAGGAGGCGGTTTGTCAGCCAGAGCGACGTCGCAGGGCATGTAAGTGCGTGTGACAGGGGTAAGTGAGGTTGTGCAACACGGGCAGCAATATGCCTGTGTCACACAACTGACGGGGGCGGGTACAATCGCTTGCGATCTCGCTAAGATCGTGAGATCGCAGCGTGTAAAGCCCGCTATAATGTGTGGCAGACTCCCAACATGGTAGACTTTCCACCAGGAGGACGACTTTCCATCTCCCTCTCCTCTTCAGCCCTTCCATTCTGAACAGATTGCATGAAGCTGGTGTGTGTAGTACACTCTGTAGCAAGGAAACCATCCCGTCTTACTCCTAAGCCTCCTACTTCTCATTATCACCTAATCTATGCTGAGTACATGAGAAGAGGCTGGGTAAGGTAGTATCACCCTGTGTACTGTCTTCTTTCATCTCCACCTTGTCCACATGCAAAGCTTCCTCTTTAGTTGTGTTCAGCAACTGTTTGAGTAGACACAGAAGTGGGATTCTTACGCTGATGATGGCGTCATCACAGTTTACCATCTTGGTTGATTTCACAAAGTTTTGTAAAACCTTTCAGACGTCAGACATCCATGACCACTCATAGGTTCTTATGAACGGAGGCTGACTGGAATTCCAATGGGGATGTTTTAGCTCAGGGGTGTCAAACTCGGCTTGGTGTATGGGCCACACATAGAAAAAAAAATATTTGGGGGGTTGCATTCTTTGCAGGACAGAGGGACATTTTAATTGGTACCATATTTTTTTCAACACCTTTGGATCACTGGTTTGAACATTTTTTGCTTGTTTGTAATACCAAACATGCACTTTTTTGTTTAAATTATATATTAAAAAAAATTTTGATGGTAAAAAATCTCATGCTTTATTTTTTTTTTGTTTATATTTTATTCCTTTCTTGTAAGTAATATAGTTTTACAATTGGTACCATATAGTAACTTTGGCCAACATCGGGTAGTAATGTGTCTATCCTGTTCTGCTTAAAGTAATGTTCCCATCCTTGTCCCCATCCTGAAGTAAAATGCCCATCCTTTAGTAATGTGCCCATCCTTGTCCCCTTTTACAAATGTGCCCCATCCCCCCATCCTTGTCCCCCTTCACAAATGTGTCCATGCAGGCCCTCTACTTCTAGTAATGTCCCCTTTACTGGTCCTCTTCTTGTAGCAATCTTTCACACACACACACACACACACACACACACACACACACACACACACACACACACACATCAAAACATTCTCCTCACCTGCCCTCCATTCCCTTGGTGTCCTCTTCCCTGCTTCTTGCAGCCCACAGGCACGTGCTCCCCTTGACAATCGCATGTGCTGTCTGTGCTTCATCTGAAATTCAGATGAATGTTTTTCCGCCGCTGCACAGTGTCAAGCTTTCTCTGCACTATGGAAAGGCAGCCACCGGCCAATCAAAGGCAAGCAAGTGACATTATACGCATCAGCTGCCTGCCTCAGATTGGCCAGCAGCTGCCATTGGAATCATTATGCAGAGAAAGCTTCACTCTGCGCAGCGCCAATAAAACTGTAGCACCCTAGAGTCCCAGCGCGGCACTCCCACACGCCCCCGCTCTCAGGCCCCGGTGGGGTTGCCTCTCTCCACACCTGCCTTGCACCTCCATGTGTTTCTCTCCTGCCCTGGGGTCTGCCGTGGCCTCCTCCTAGTTCCAGGCCACGTGCAGGCCTTTTGTGAGTTCCCGTAGGGGAAAACGGGACAAGGTTTCCTAAAGTCACCCATTACCTTAAAGGTATTTAAGTCTGCCTCCCCTTAGGGGAGGTGCCTGAGCAACGTTGCCTACTAGTTAGTTCATTGCTAGTTCTCAGGTCCCTTTACGCTGCTTTGTCTTGTTCTGCTTATTGTGTCCTAGTACCAGTCTCATGTTCCTAACCTGTGTCTCATCCTAGAGCCTGCTCACTACCACCACCTCTGCGCTGCCACGTCTGAGACACCACCTCCATGCTGCCATGTCTAAGCCACCACCTCCATGGTGCCACATCTAAGCCACCACCTCCATACTGCCACATCTGGGCCACCACCTCCATGCTTCTACATTTGTGCCACTACCTCCATGCTGTCAAGTCCAAGATACTGTCTCTGTGCTGCCCCATCCGAGCACACCAACATCGGATGTTGAGAGACTTTTTCAGTCCGTAAGAGCCGACCACCACTGGTTACTGGCAGTCATGCATTTAGGCCTCCTGGGGTTGCGCCAGACAATCCTTGTATAGGGGTTCACTACTGATTAGCTTCCCCAGGAAAGTCCTGTGTATGGCTCAGTGGGTCTACTTACCACCTCTCAGCGACCGTAACAAAAACGTTCATCTGAAATAAAACAGTGAGCAGTGACAACTGCGGCCCCTGGACCGGCCGCGATTGTCAAGGGTGGGCACGTGCCTGAGGGCCACAAGAAGCAGCGTGAGTGGCACTGGTCACATCGCACACCAGTCAGTGAGCTAGCACTTGCAAATGCTGTTGCAGCAATGGCAGCACAGTCGCAGCTGTAGCTGACTTGCGTAAATGGGTGCACATGTGGCATACCTTCATGAGTAGCTCAGGCAAATTTGGGTAGGCTGAACTACTAAGTTGAGCACGTGGGCCTGGCATGATAGTTTTTGTGCTTGCCAAGCTTAAGGGGTACTTTGCACGTTGCGACATCGCTAGCATCGGCTAGCGATGTCGAGCGCGATAGTACCTGCCCCGTCGCACATGCGATATCTTGTGATAGCTGCCGTAGCGAACATTATCGCTACGGCCACTTCACACGCACTTAACTGCCCTGCGACGTCGCTCTGGCCGGCGAACCGCCTCCTTCCTAAGGGGGCGGGTCCTGCGGCGTCACAGTGACGTCAGACGGCAGGCGGCCAATAGAAACGGAGGGGCGGAGATGAGCGGGACGTAAACATCCCGCCCACTTCCTTCCTTCCGCATAGATGGTGGAGACAGGTAAGGAGATGTTCCTCGGTCCTGCGGCTTCACACATAGCAATGTGTGCTGCCGCAGGAATGAGGAACAACATCGTATCTCCTATTGGTGCGACATTATGAAAATGACCGATGCTACACAGATCACCAATTTTCGACGCTTTTGCGATCGTTTATCGGCGCATCTAGGCTTTACACGTTGCGACGTCATTACCGGCGCCGGATGTGTGTCACTTTCGATTTGACCCCGACAATATCGCAGTAGCGATGTCGCAGTGTGCAAAGTACCCCTTAGAGCTGCAATCAGATACGACTATTATCATGCATGACCATGGCTTGTTGTAGGTTCAGCGACGAGAGCCACAGATCTGTATGGTCAGTTATAGCTTTCCACAACTCTGCAGCAATGGCTGTTTGTCACGTTAACAAAATACTTTCAGATCAGCCTGTTGGCAATTTATTGAGGGAGTGCCGCAGTGCTTCCAGCTTGCGAATGATACTGGTGACATGCTCTGAGATAACAGTTTGGATATTGTGGATGAGAAGGAATAGGGGGTGCTATGCAGGAATTTGTTTAGGAGGTAGAAGAAACACTGAAAAAATAGGGTCCCCAATCCTCGGCATTGGTAGCATGTTTGCCATCCCAGGGTGTGACTCAGTCCCAGCATCAACAAAGTTCACTCAGTGTACCGCTAAGGAAATGTTGTGTCTCTGGCCACAAGCCCATGTCCACATGTTAGTTGTTAAGTATACTCAGTAAATGCATTGTTTAGGGCACGGGTGATGTTATTTGGCATAAGCTGGTGTAATACGCGGACAGCACACTGGGAAAAATAGTGGCGGCTGGGGACTGAATACCAAGGTTGTGGAAAGCCTCGATGTCCACAAGCCTAAATAGCAACATTTCCAGGGGAAACAGTCTGAAAATGTGCACATTAAGTGTTTAAACCTTTGAGTAGGTGGCTGGGAATTAACATTTGCTTACCAAGACGTGGGGTAGGGACAGCTGAACACTGCACTGGGATGCAGTGAATAGAATGTGGTTGCTGATGGTGCTAATGTGACGCCCTGGGCAAGCCAGGGGTCACAGGTCATCACACCACCACACCCTACATCCCAGTTAGGAACACCAAAGCTACTAAAATCCTTGTTGCCTTCCTCCAGGGGCTGATGTTCACACCAGGGGGTGGGCCAGGCGGTTGGCTCCGCCCACCGAGGAGTACACAGCCCTGGAGGCGGGAGGAACCAGGCAGAACAGTTAGGGGAGTGAAGGAGTAAACAACTAAGTGAAAGTGAAGTGGTAGTGGAGCAAAGAAGAAAAGGAACAAAAGGGAGCGTAGAAAGGCCTGAAGTGAGTCCAGCTAAGTGCAGGAAAGGTCAGCAAGGTCAGCAACAGCGGTGATCGTCTAGAGGGGGACTGCTCGGAGGTTGCTGGAAGGACCGCGGTCGAGTAGTGGCCCGGCGGTCTGGAGCAGTATACGAAGGACAGTCAGCACCAGGGCAGGGGCCTCTCGGACCCCGGCAAGGCTAGGAGTCGCCATAATTTGCCGAATCCGTCAGTGAAGGGGACGTCGATCCCCCAACAACCAAGTCCCGATTGAAGACAACCGTCCAACCATTAGTGAGGAACACCGCCACCGCCAGGGCACCAGCTCCTCAGGGCCAGCGTCTGCGGGCAAAGTAGGGCTCCTCCGGCTCATATCCAAGCCGGGGAGCGGGTTACCGGTGGGAACCCATCGCTACCAACTTAGAAACATCAGGTGCAGGTCAGAGGGACATCACCATTACCTGCTGGGAGAGCAAGTGCAGCCGTCCGTGGGAACCGTCTTTCCAGCCGTGTGGTTTACCGTAAAACTGTGTCAACGTCTCAGGCTGAGTGAGTACCACAGTGCCGCAAGGCACAGCGCTGCCCCCGCGTCCCTGCGCCCACCGGGCCCTGCACCTTCCACACCATCACTGGGCCCCGGGATCACCAACCCCTACCCACGGAGGGGCAACACAACACCTGGCTGCTCCGCATCACCACTCCCGGGATCCCCATATTGAGCAGCGGTGGTGCTACAAATCACCACAACCGTGGGTGGCGTCACGGACTATAAACCATCCCCACACCCAACAACCCCCTTTCACTCACGGGCGAGGAGCGCCGCTAGAGTCCCCGGGATCTGGCCCACCGCTCGAGCCACCGAGCAGCAGCAGGCCGCAGCAGCCGCGGCGGCCGGACCCGAGCAGCGGTGGGAGAGCGCGGCGTCCCCTCCTCCGCCCGCGACACTTTTGAATGTGTATGACAGGTGCAAGGTGGGAGGCATCCATGCCTGCATCCTGGACAGGAGATTGGTAGCATGTAGCACAGAGGTAGAGGCAGTGGTGTCACCCACAGACAATGATTGTGGACCCAGGTCTTTGGCCCAGCTAGTCGGGTTCTTTGATGACATATGCATGAGCATATGTGGTGCTATATGGTGATCATGCTGGTAGTAGTCAAGCCCCTTCTGATCTTGGTATGGTACAGGTTGAAATGATAATTTTTTCTATTGTCCGAACTTTCTTAAAAATAGCGCCAGACTGGGGAACACAGAACCCTTGGCCTAGGAACTTGCTGTGTGTGGGTGATATGGGGAATAGTGGAATAGTGGCTCGCCTTATCCCTCTTGCCACTCCAATGCTTCTTCCTGCCTCTTGTGCAACTAAGGATCCTTCCCCCTCCGCACTGCTGTCTTTGCTCTGCATGGTACCTTCCAAGTTGGGACAGTGACTTCATCGTCCACTCACCACCTCATCTTCCATTTCCACAGTATGGCCCTCCTAACATGTTGACTTAACACCACCACTTATTGGAAACTGTCTCATCATCATCTACCTCTTGAGACAGTAATTTCTGTTCCCCACTGTCTTCTTTTGACCGTGGCTGCTCAAATATTGGGACATTACTACACACTACCTCCTCATCTCCCTCTTACAACATGCAGGCCGAGAAGCCTGAATCAATAAATGGAGATGTAAAGAGCTCCTCAGAGTGTCTGAGTGTGGAATCACTTGTCTCGCCATGGTGGGAGGAAGGAGGATCAGGGTGAGGATTATGTGGTCCAGACTCTTGGCTAGTAAAACTGGACCATGTGGAAGGCAGGGTAGTTTTGGGAAACATACCAGAAGCATTATCTGCAATCCAACCGACCACCTGTTTGCACTGCTCTGGCTTGAAGAGTGGGGTCTCGTACCCCTGCAAAATGGGACAGGAAGCTAGGTCTCATGGATGAGCACTTTTATGTTGCATTGGCAGCAGACACAGTTTCACCTGGCATACTGCCTCTGACTCTGCGTGCACTATCAACTGCACATACACTTCCACGCCCCTTACAGCTGTGCGCATTTTAAATTAAGTATATATTTATAAATTTCTGCTGTGTGAGCCCCTGCAGTAAACTTGGCTGACCACATGAGGTCACTGCAGTGCTTCTCCCAGCAGTGTGTGAGGCTGCAGGCACTGCCCTCCCAGCCAATGGGGAACGTTCTGTTCTTCATTGACTATGACAGCGAGTATGCTATCGTCGTGGAACCTCCATATTGATTTATGGGACCGGATTAGGGATTTGCCAGGGAAATAAATTGGTTAAAGACGATGTCTCTTGTCTTAATTTCTTTAATAATTTTCTCTTTTTATGTCTTTCAAGTTCACTTTTGGGGAATGTTGTGGGACATGGCTATGGATTACATCAGACTTTGTTTTTTAAAAATTTGAAATAATTAGTGAATGAGGGTGTAATCGGGGGGGCGTTGTATGTTCAAATAATATTTATTTTTAATTTTTCAACTACTGGATTATTACTGGGGGTATCTGCTAGATGCCCACCCATTAGTAATACCAGGGCTTTATGCCAGCTGGCAATTCACAGCTGACATCAACCCCATATATTACCCCATTTGCCAACTCACCAGCGCAATGGGAAGAGCTGAGTACAGTTCCAGATTTTGCACATATAATAGATGCGCCACCTCTGGGGCGACTGCAGGCTGCTTTCTTTTAGGTTGGTAAGGACCATATAACCATGGCTCTTCCAACCCTAAAAATGTCAGCTACCAGTTGTCTGCTGTCCCATGGCTGGTTCACCCCTATTTTTCAAAACCAGCCTAGGGACTGCTGACAGCTGAGGGTTGCAGCCTGCAGCAGATGCTGTTCCTGTGCTGGTTATGATACTTAGAGGGAACCCTACATCATTTTTTTCTAACATTAGTCATTAATTCTACTAAATAGCTGTACAAGGTATCACTCTATCTATCGCTTTATCTCTCTATCTACTCATCTATATCTATCTATATATCTATCTGGTATTTATCTATCCATCTATCTAGCATTTACCTATAATTTTTCTAGCTTTTCACATATTTACAAACATTTATTTCACTTACATCCGTGTTCTGTCTGTGTTTTACATGCACCCATAGACTTGTATGGGTCCATGTGAGCTGTCAGACTGGAGAAAAATGAGCATGTCTCCGTGTGTGCCACATGGAGACATGGTCCCTGTGAAAACACGGATATTTGAGTTGAACCGTTGGAAATAATGGGTGTGTGTGGCATCTGTGTAAAGCACGGATGTCACACGTACCGGAAACAGGGATGTGTGAAAGAGGCCTAAGGCGAGCTTTGCACATTACGACATTGCAAGCCGATGCTGCGATGTCGAGTGCGATAGTCCCTGCCCCCGTCGCAGGTACGATATCTTGTGATAGCTGGCGTAGTGAACATTATCGCTACGGCATCTTCACATGCACCCACCTGCCCTGCGACCGTCGCTCTGGCCGGCGATCCGCTTCCTTCCTAAGGAGGTGGGTCATGCGGCGTCATAGCGACGTCACACGGCAGGTGGCCAATAGCGGCGGAGGGGCGGAGATGAGCAGGATGTAAACATCCCGCCCACCTCCTTCCTTCTCATTGCAGCCGGGAGGCAGGTAGATGTTCCTCGCTCCTGCGGCTTTACACACAGCGATGTGTTCTGCCGCAGGAACGAGGAACTACATCGTACCTGTCTCTGCACCGGCATTATGGAAATGTCGGAGAATACACCGATGATTCGATAACGACGCTTTTGCGCTCGTTAATCGTATCATCTAGGATTTACACACTATGATGTCGAAAGTGACGCCGGATGTGCGTCACTTTCGATTTGACCCCACCGACATCGCACGTGCGATGTTGCAACGTGCAAAGCCGCCCTAAGGCCTTGGGCACACTAGAAAATGGAATTTTCTTAAGAAAATTCCACAGGCACTGAATGATTTCCGCAGCCACGAAAAAAACCGCAAAAATACCGCATGCATTTTGGTGCGGTTTTCGTGCGTTTTTTACGCAGGTTGGTACATGTGTTGCATTCAATGCAATAAACCACATTTAAAAAAAAAAAAGTAATTTCCTTCTGAGATAGATATAGCTAGATAAATAGATAGATAGATAGATAGATAGATAGAAGGATAGATAGAGGGATAGATAGATAGATAGATAATGGATGGATAGATAATCAATAGATAGAGGACAGATCAATCAACAGATAGAGTCCCTGTGAGTATACACACTGCAGGTCTCGCGAGCGGTAATGTGTTCACATTACCGACCGTGAGAAATGACCTGTGGTCACCTCTGCAGTCTTGTTACGAGGCTGCCTTCAGCACAGTGTTTCAGACGCGGCTGCAGCAGTCTGCAAGCGTCGTGGGACCTCAGTGGATTACGCTGGAGCTGTGTGTTGGGGGGTGTAATATAGGAGTGAAAGAGGGGCTTTTTTTGTTATTTTATTTAAAATAAAGGATTTTTCGGTGTGTGTGTGTGTGTGTGTGTGTTTTCACTTTACTTACGGGTTAATCATGAAAGCTGTCTAATAGATGATTAAGCCTGGACTTAGTGGGGGCGATCCGCTGCCATTAACTCGTTATTACCCCGAATTGCCACGGCATCACGACAATCGGGAAGAGCCGGGGACACTACGGGACTGTCACATAATGGATGCGACAGTCCCAGGGCACCTGCGGGCTGATATTCTCGGCTGCGGGAGGGGGAAAGCATTAACCCTGGTCCTCGCCCTCCCCAGTCTGAGAATACCGGGCTGCCGCTGTGTGTTTCATGGCTGGACGGTAAAAATACGGCGGAGCAAACGCTTTTTTTTTTTTTTTTTTATTTTTATATGTATATTTGATTTCTATGTGTATTCTATATGCCTGTGCCTGTGTGTGAGTGCAATATGTGTGTATTCTATATGTATGTGTCTGATATGTGTGTTTACTCTTTGCTCCGCTTCCTCTTCCTGTCATAATTACATCACTTCCCTGCAAGATGCAGGGCAGTGATGAACATTATGTCCCGAAAGCGCAAAATACCGCAGGGAATAACGCAGGAAAACGCAATGAACCGCACAGAATTTGCTACCTGCGTTATTCCCTGCAGTATTTCACGATTACATTACAGTCAATGGAGTGAAATGTTGCAGCTACCTGCGGAAAAGAAGTGACATGCAATTGTTTTTGCTGCGGGAATCCCGCAGCAAAACATGCAGCTGTCAAAATCCGCATAGTGCGCACAGCATTTTTTTCCCCATATGATTTGCTGGTGAATCACTGCAGAGATGTTATGAACATTTTCTGCAGCGAAACATGCAGCAAATCCGCAGGAAATCCGCGGGAAAATGTGGCTAGAGCACACAGGGCCTAAAGCAGTTTTCTATTCCAGCATTACTATGACCAAGACAGAAAGAAAGACACAAAGGCATACAGTGCCTTGCGAAAGTATTCGGCCCTTTTGAATTTTTCAACCTTTTCCCACATTTTAGGCTTCAAACATAAAGATAAAAAAAATTAAATTTATGGTGAAGAATCAACAACAAGTGGGACACAATTGTGTAGTTGAATGAAATTTATTGCTTATTTTAAACTTTTATAAAAAATAATAAACTGAAAAGTGGGGTGTGCAATATTATTCGGCCCCTTTAAGTTAATACTTTGTAGCGCCACCTGTTGCTGCGATTACAGCTGCAAGTCGCTTGGGGTATGTATGCCCATTCTTCCTTTGCAAATAGTTTGAACTGAGTGAGGTTGGATGGAGACCGTTTGTTAGGCTGGAAACACATCTATGCGAGTAAAATCGGTCCGACTGGGCTGAAAAATACTCGGCTGATTTTAGTTCACGTTAGGTGCGAGTGCAATGCAACTGCGATGCTTTTCGCTCGCGTGTATGTCGCGTTTGCGATGCTAGTTTCATGCAACATCTTAATTATATAAAAGCTATTACACATGTGTCATTTAATTTACCTTTGGGAATGTGATGTCACATTCATTTGTTGAATATTTAATGAGCGAAGTTACTGCCACACTCGCAAATGTGAACGCTGGTGCGCGTGTGTGATCCTACTTTTAATCCCCTTCCATAGGAAATCATTGGGACAAATGGTGCGAGAAACTCGCAAAAAAGCAACATGCTGCGATTTTTTTCTCAGTCCGATCTGGACTGAGAAAAAAATCGCAGATGAGAGCTGAATCATTCACTAACGTGTGTCCGATTACAATGCGAGTTTTTCTCGCATTGCTCTACTGCGAGAAACTCGCAAGTGAGAAGCAGCCCTTAACAGCAGTTTTCAGCTCTTTCCACTGATTCTCAATTGGATTCAGGTCTGGACTTTGACTTGGCCATTCTAACACCTGGATAAGTTTATTTGTGAACCATTCCATTGTAGATTTTGGTTTATGTTTTGGATCATTGTCTTGTTGGAAGACGAATCTCCATCCCAGTCTCAAGTCTTTTGCAGACTCCAACAGGTTTTCTTCAAGAATGGTCCTGTATTTGGCTCCATCCATCTTCCCATCAATTTTAACTATCTTCCCTGTCCCTGCTGAAGAAAAGCAGGCCCAAACCGTGATGTTGCCACCACCATGTTTCACAGTGGGGATGGTGTGTTCAGGGTGATGAGCTTTGTTGCTTTTACGCCAAACATATCGTTTAGCATTGTGCCCAAAAGTTTTATTTTGGTTTCATCTGACCAGAGCACCTTCTTTTAAATGTTTGGTGTGTCTCCCAGGTGGCTTGTGGCAAACTTTAAATGACACTTTTTATGGATATCTTTGAGAAATAGCTTTTTTCTTGCCACTCTTCTACAAATACCAGATTTGTGTAGTGTACAACTGATTGTTGTCCTATAGTCAGACTCTCCCACCTCAAGGAGGTGATCCTCCGAAACGCGTACCTGTTTGATAATTGCCACTTGTTTTTATACATATGGAATGACGGCCGGGTCTTTGTAGATTTGCAGTGGTATGATACTCCTTCCATTTCAATATGATTGCTTGCACAGTGCTTCTTTGGATGTTTAAAGTTGTGGAAATCCTTTTGTAACCAAATACGGCTTTAACCCCTTCACGACCTTTGACGGATCTTTCCGTCATGGAGCGTGTCACGTTAGGCCCCGCCCCCGGCCAGAGCGACGGTCGCAGGACAGGTGAGTCCATGTGAAGCTGCCGTAGCGATAATGTTCGCTACGGCAGTTATCACAAGGATATCGCCGCTGCGACGGGGGCGGAGACTATCGCGCTCGGCATCGCAGCATCGGCCTGCGATGTCGCAGCGTGCAAAGTGCCCCTAACATTAACATTTTTATCTTTACGTTTGAAGCCTGAAATATGGAAAAAGGTTGAAAAATTCAAGGGAGCCGAATACTTTCGCAAGGCACTGTAGTTAGGTGAGTTTGGAGTGAAACCATCTAACTCGCCCACATAGAACCATGACCTCACATCCCCATCAAACACCTTTGCAATGAACTAGAATAGAGATTGTGGGAGAAGCCCTCTTATGCAAATCAGTGTCGGACCTCACAAATGCTCTTCTCGAAGAATGAGCTAAAATTCCCACAGACTCACTACAAAATCTTGTACAAAGTCTTCCTATAAGACGTTAATACCAAAGTATTTGTAACATGATATCACAAAAGATCCTACAGATGTAAGATGTAGGTGTCCTAATATTTTTGTCCACAAAGTATGCATAAATATATCATAAATATTTTTTCTTCAGGATTCAACCATTGCACCAAATTCTATTGCTGAATTGTGTAGTGCAATAATTTGATGATTGTTTATTAAATTGTAGTGCAACTGGACTATTGTCTCTTGGTTATTTCACTGCTTCCACAAGTCTTTGGTCCTCTGGCTGCTAAAGGTGCAAATTCACAATCCTTCTCTATTAATTGATCCTCTGTCTTTGGATATGGAAGCTACTTAAGATATGAAGATTGGATATGTCCACATCAGCATTAGCCTCTAAGGGTTGCTTTACACGTTGCGACATCGCTCCCGATATATCGTCGGGGGTCATGTCGTTAGTGACGCACATCCGGCGCTGGTAGGGACATCGCAATGTGTAAATCCTAGGTGCGATGATGAACGAGCACAGAAGCGTACAATATCGCTGATCTGTGTAACCTCGTTCATTTCCATAATGTCGGTTTGACCACAGATACAATGTTGTTTGTCGTTGCTGCAGGTCCACACATCGCTGTCTGTAAACCCGCAGGAGCGACAAAAATCTCTTTACCTGCATCCCGACGGCAATGCGGAAGGGAGAAGGTGGGCGGGATGTGGAGAAGGTGGGCGGGATGTTATGTCCCGCTCATCTCCGCCCCTCCGCTTCTATTGGCCAACCGATTAGTGACGTCGCGGTGACGTCACTGTGACGCCAAACGCACCTCCCCCTTGACGGAGGGATTGTTCGGCGGTCACAGCGACGTCGCAGAGCAGGTATGTGCGTGTGAAGCTGCCATTGCGATAATGTTTGCTACGGCAGCAATCACCACATATCGCATGTGCGACGGGGGCGGGTGCTATCGCGCTGGACATCGCTAGCGATTGTTAGCAATGTCGCAACGTGTAAAGCCCACCTTACTCCTAGGACATAACTTTATAAGTCCCCCAATTCTATGGCTGAGACACTTGCATCATAACTTGGCCTGGTTTCTACAGAGGTTCTACACTCTTTTTTTTCATCTACCATACAGAAACATAGCGCTATTTCTTATTTCTAAGGAATACATCAATTCCTTTGTCTTGGATAACTGTTGGTGGAAAAAAAGATAATGAACTTCCACATTAAAACATGGTCTCACTTATCGCACTAGTTAGTCGACTGTGCCTTGGTCAATTTGTGGCATCCTGACAAAGAATCTCAGCATTGCATTATGACTTAATGTAGCCATACAGAATGCATGAAATAGACCAGTTGGTACAGAAATGAGTTATTGAAGTAACCTTGGAAAAATGTATTATGAAGAAGAGTTAATGTAATTTACAGGCATGCATGAAAGCACACTCCTTTCCAAGAGATTAGTAGACATTTAGCAAGGACACTCTAGTACCACAAGCCCCAAAGGAGAAAACAAAAATAGAGATTAATGTAAAACAGCGCCATTGAATGGACAGTTTACATGACCATTGAGGAAGGATTCTCCAGTCGTGCTGTATGTGTGTTACCCACCAATACCATCTGTAAATAATACACGAACTGCATGTGACTTGGTTTAAAATTGGCCACAGCAGCCTTTATTACCTATTATTTACATACTAACACAAGGGGGCGCCGTCCAACGGGCGACCCCAACAAATAACAATAGGTAACACAGTAACCAATACAGTAAATATACAACCCTGAGTAGGCCCAGTCCAGGAACCACTTCTCACCCCAGTATCCCTGGCCGCAACACACCGACCCAGAGATGAGGTATTAATCACCTACGGATTAACCCTCCAACTTTGCAGAACCCCGTGCCTGCAACATCCCGGAACCTGGAGCCACCATACCAAGATGGTGTCTCTCTGTCCAGTTACCATTGCCTTCAACCGCCTCTGGACCAGACCTACCCCCCGCTGCTGTGACAAAGAAACAACCCAGACAAAATTCCCCTCGGTATTAAACACAAGGGAGGGTGGGCGGGGATCGTTCCATATCCGGAAGTCAAGAGAGAGGGGGTAAGTCAAAGTCCTTTACTTACACCCCTCAACTGTCCCACCTCTTCCTCCAGGGAACTCCTCCTACCCACCAATCCCTCTATTCTGCCTTATAAACAAACCATTCCTGTTTCCATTAACCCCATCACTCCTTCCCTTCCCTCTAGTCATGTCGCCCCTCCACCCTATGGGTTCCATGGCTTTCTTGACCATTGAGGAAGGATTCTCCAGTCGTGCTGTATGTGTGTTACCCACCAATACCATCTGTAAATAATACACGAACTGCATGTGACTTGGTTTAAAATTGGCCACAGCAGCCTTTATTACCTATTATTTACATACTAACACAAGGGGGCGCCGTCCAACGGGCGACCCCAACAAATAACAATAGGTAACACAGTAACCAATACAGTAAATATACAACCCTGAGTAGGCCCAGTCCAGGAACCACTTCTCACCCCAGTATCCCTGGCCGCAACACACCGACCCAGAGATGAGGTATTAATCACCTACGGATTAACCCTCCAACTTTGCAGAACCCCGTGCCTGCAACATCCCGGAACCTGGAGCCACCATACCAAGATGGTGTCTCTCTGTCCAGTTACCATTGCCTTCAACCGCCTCTGGACCAGACCTACCCCCCGCCACAGGACAGGGCACGTGACTCCTTACGTGGCCTGGACCCGCCACACACCAAAAGCTTGTACCACACCTCCACGCAATCCCAGCGTCCACAAACAGCACCAAGAACGTTAAGATGCACCCCCATCGCATCACCAAAACCACCAGTTCAGCGCCACCAACTTTAGGCGCCGCCCCCCAATAAAGGCTCGATTGATACTGCCTACCGCACAAGCCACACGCCATTCCAAACCGGTCACACTATCAAAAACTACCCCACGATTAAGCCCGGGTATGTCTTCCACAATGCAACAAACCAACAAATTTTTTTTTTTTTTTTTTTTTTTAAAACATTCATAAATAACTTCTCGAGATACCTAATCGCTGCCTCCCACTCACTGGACCAGTACCATCGACCCGTCCAGACCCCACTGGCAAAATTTGGGCGAGCCTCAGACCGTCGAGGCCCCGAGAACCAACGAATGCCCAAATATCCAAATGAGGCACACCCTCACCACAAAACCCAGAGGTTATAAACCCACAGATAACCCCAACCTGTTACGCCAACCCATTCCACTCCCAAAAGACTCAAACGCCCCCATTGGCCTTAACCCGATAACAACTGAGGCCAACGTAACACCGAAACAAGAGGACTCCCACCTCCCAATACTTCTCACCACCCCTTTTCTGAGCCCACCGAGGGGCCTCCGTGGAAGCCCAATCCAGAAGGAAGACGACCCGTAGTATTCCGGGCGCCCACCCCCGCCACCTGCAATCCAGTCTGCAGCGCTGCCACAAAATGGTACCTTAACAAACGCGACACAATAATGATCCTGGGCGTCCTCACAACATAAATTCCGCACCCGGGACCGCGTATAACAACACCAACCTTCACCACCCGCCTAATCTGATTCGGTGAGCGACAAAGCCGGCGCTCAACCCACTGCACCACCTCGGACACATCCTCCAACATCCAACCTCCGCTCCTAACCGTAGATGGGCTGACCAACCCCACAATCTCAAAGCCTCCCAAAAGGCTAACACAAACCGTTTTGGACAAGGGAAACAAAACCTGCTCGTGCTCAGATGAACATAGCCACCACAAATCACTCACCAAACGCTTCCACAAAACAACGGAGACGAACCCTTGTATCCCGCTGCCTCACACCCTTACGACCAAACCCTTCAAGGCCTGCCGCGCACTAAGATCCTGCGAAAACATCTCTCCACATCTAATCCTCAACAAGACAGCCACAGCCGCCACCCTCTGCTCCACTGCTGACGCCGGCCTAGCAGCCTGAAAACCGTTAATCACCACTGCCAACACCCCCACCAAATACTCCACCGGGCCTTCCTCACACATTGTCCCAAACAACGTTATCCGCGCCACCCACACTTCTGGATATCAGCCCCAAATAACCTCAGTCACTGGGCACCGAGCCGCTCCCCAACACAGCCACACCAGACTCCACAAGCCCTCAGGACACACCGTGCCCACCTCGTCTGTTACGCGGCCTCAACTCCCGAGACCTGCAGAACTGGAAGGAAACAAAGCAGCTGCTATTCCCTTGGCGAACCCCAGTACTGGTTGCGCCACGCATACCATTTTTTTTTTTTTTTTTTTTCTTTTTTAAACGCATACAATTGCGAAACCAACTGTCGCAAGTACGCCACCCTTGGCCCCAGGATTAGCAAACCAACTATTAATCGAATTCTCCACCAACTGATAGTCAGAATGACAGCACACCTTCCTCTTGGAAAAACTGCCAACCTCCCCAACCCGACTACTACCACCGATTGGAAGCGCTACCCCACAATGCCCAACCAGAAAACCAACTGGACCCGCTGCATCCGAGTACCGCAGCTACGTTCCATCAGGCACTACCTTACCCAGCCACAATCCGCGGCCACTAAATCGCCGTAAGAAAAAACCTCCTACACCATCAGATCGTCATTGATCTCCTTCGTGACCACACACAAATGATCCGATGGCTGCACCCTTGGCGCAGCCATCGCCAGCCGTCCAGCAGACACGCCCCCCAGCGGCGTAACTCTGCACCCGTGGTTCGACCGCCCCTGCAAAGACTGCACCGCCTGAAACCGCACCGTCTTAGCTGACCTAACTGCCTCTATCGCAGCCCATAGGACCACACCATTACCCACGAATCCTACCTCTCTGACCATAACATCAAACTTTATCCCCCACAAACTGTATCACTGGCGTTGGACCCTCAGTCTTCGCCTGCGCCAACAGGCCCAAAAGAGTATCCACCACCATCTGCAATGAAACAAACAACCTCAACGAATCATCAACCCGCCAACCCGATGTAAAGAGAATGAACCTATAATGAATAAGAGGTGTAAGCTGGGACACACCACGCACAAACCACTCCACAAAGAAATAACCGCCCCCAACGGAACATAAAATGGGACAAAACCCATTAGCCCCCACCGATCAGCATAATAATAACTCCCCTCCCCACCGCAGCACCAGAACTGCTAGCTAGCAGGGTGGACCAGTAACAACCTAAATGCCGCCTCCAAATCCACCTTTGCCATCAATGCTCCACGGCTCACCGCCTTTACCAAATCCCACCCTCTGTCCAACGACACATAATAAACCGCCGACAATTCTGGAGCCAAGCAGACATACACCGATGACTCCTCCAGATAAGATACGTTTTGAACAAGCCGAAATATATACATCTATATACAGCTCATTTCCGGCACTACCCACCAACAGAGAAACCCAATCATGACAAGGAGGGCCCCGAATGGCCCACCCATCCTGCCCAAAGCCACGTCCTGACCCCTCTTTCCACTGACAACCACCAGGTGTCCCCTCGCCCAGCACAAACTTCCAATAAGGAGGCAAAGATCCACCAATATAAATAGAAAGACGCAGAATTACTATGTTCCTTACCACAACCCAACACGTATGCTTAAGACAACCGTCCGCGCCAAATCTGCACCACCCATCATTCTATTCCCCCCAAAAAACCCTCATCGACCGTGTCGCCGGGGTTCCACGCCCCGAACAGCCAACTACCCCCCAAAAGGGGGGGGGCTGACTAGGAGCCGCCATCCACTGCAGCCATAAGGATGTGCCCGTATGCTCCTACCGCATACTGGCACGCAACACCTTCCCTTGCTGAAATTACACGGCGTACTGAAGCCAGACTAAACCGCCATATGACCTAAACAAGCCACCCCAAATGGATCCATATAACCGAACCATGCCGAACCAATTACCCAATTCCTTCCCCCGATACCCTTGCCAAAAACGCAAATGCCCGCAGCCACGTTGCAAATGTACGAGGGGTGAGCCTCCACCGGCGCTCCCCTCCCTCTACTTATCCTTCCTGGAATCACTTGGCTTAACCTAATCCAGGTGAAACTGTTCCAGGGGGAGCAGCGAAACTATTGCTACACGTTCCCCCATTCAAATCTTATCCCTCACATCCTCCAGCAAGTGAGCCCCCCCCCAGCGGGCCTTTGAAGCACCCATAACTCTCACACTTGACCACTGTCAGCCCAATGCACCACCTCATCCCCCTCTTCGCTCCTCACCACTCACTCTGTCACAGCCCTTGCCGCCTCTGCCCGAAAATGCTCCCCTGCCGCCTCATGCGCCCTCACTCTGCCTGCCGCACCTGCGCCTATTACCCACCGTTCCCGTCCATGCCGCCGGCGGTGCATGCGCACTCTCCACAACCGTATACACCACTGCAGTAAACCCCATACCTTGTCAAAACACAAACCCACTTGGCGCTGCCGTGTCCGCAGCCGCCCCCCCCCACCAACTGCGCCCCAACCCTGCCGAATCCACGGCCGTCTCACCCGACCGCGACCCGGCGTATCCCGGAATAAAAGTCACGCCATCCAGACGTCTGATTCTTCCGTCGCTGCTTCCTCCTCCTCCTCGCTGGAGCCGACCGCCTCTGGCTCATGTAATGCAGACGCCGCCGAAGCGCTGCCACCACCACGGCCGTCCTCCTGGTACGCCGCGTGGGCACCATCCTCCAAGCTCCATCTTCTGTCCCGCGGCGACAACCCCGGAAACCATCCTGACCCACGGGCTGCCACCGCGGGCCTCATCTTCTGGCCCGACCCCCCCTGCTGCCTGCAAGGACAGGGGGTACCTGTGGCCCGACCTGCTGCCAGCAGACTCCCATCCAGAGCCGCCAGCCTCCTGCCCACCTGGGCCCAGAAGGCATCCGTCCGCCGGGTCCTCGCCCCCCTGGGGGAGACCGCCGCTGCCGGGAGCTGCACGCCTGCTCTGGGTGACCAGGCGGGGACCGCAGGGTCCCCGCCGTCACCCCCACGTACCGACGCCTCCCGGGCATCCGTCGCACCAGGCTCGCCTGCCCTGGTGCCGGACCCCTTGCTGGCTGCAGCCCCCCGGCCACCCCCCCTCCACCCACGGGGGAAGGGGGGTAACGCTGGCCTCCGTCCTCGCCGGGCGCTCTCCTGGCCAGGAGCCGCCGCATCCAGCCCTCCTGGGCCCCATGAAAGCCTCTGTCCGCTGGGCCCTCCCCCTCCTGGGGGAGACCGCCGCGGCCGGGAGCTGCAACCTGATCTGGGTGACCAAGCAGAAACCGCAGGGCCCCTGCCGTCACCCCCACTCACCGACGCCTCCTGGGCACCCGTCGCCCCAGGCCCGCCTGCCCTGGTGCCGGACCCACCACTGGCTGCAGCTCCGCGGCCCCCCCCACCGTCCGCGAGGGGTAAAGCTGGCCTCTGTCACCGCCGGGCACTCTCCCCGTCCGGGAGCCGCCGCATCCAGCAATCCAGGCCGCGGCTCGGACCGGAAATAGGCCGCAGACAAGCCACGCCCCCCTCCCGGCTGCCGCGGCCCGGACGGAGATTCCTCCCGCGGCCGGAGCAGCAGCTGAGTACTGCCCTGCCCACGTCCTACCGCGGAGGGTCCCCGAAGGGGCTCTCACATCTCCTCCTCGCTCCCCCCGCACACGGCAAGTACCTGAGATATGAGGGAGGGGGGACGCCGCCCGCAGCTGACAGGGGAGCGAGGGGAAAGTGCCAACAGGTTAACCCCCAGCAGCCAAGGCGTGGGACCGCGCTGCCAGGGGCCCGTGCACTGCCATGATGAATTCGCTGGTCCCGGGTAGCAGCCATCCTGTCGCACGTCCGGATCGTTCCATATCCGGAAGTCTGGTGATGTGAGGGGCTGGGGAACCTCCATTATGACGTCCTTGTACAGATCTTTGTGTCCTTCTAAATACTCCCACTCCTCCATGGAGAAATAGAAGGTGACGTCCTGACACCTTATAGGAACCTCTCCAGTCAGATCGTTCCATATCCGGAAGTCAAGAGAGAGGGGGTAAGTCAAAGTCCTTTACTTACACCCCTCAACTGTCCCACCTCTTCCTCCAGGGAACTCCTCCTACCCACCAATCCCTCTATTCTGCCTTATAAACAAACCATTCCTGTTTCCATTAACCCCATCACTCCTTCCCTTCCCTCTAGTCATGTCGCCCCTCCACCCTATGGGTTCCATGGCTTTCTCTAATGTTTGCAAGCTGCAAAATATTCACTGTGGAACAGACAATTTATAATGTACACATTGTACACATCTTTGACAGAATTTTCTTTTATACAAGTTTTATATATATATTCACACAAATAAGCAATAGAATCCAGCTCCAGCATTTGAGCCGCCTGGGTCTCAGCTCACGCGATAACCATAGTTCTGCACGGATACGATGGGAGTATGTCCAGTAATATCGGAAATAGTGGAGGACATCCTGCAATGACTTTGGTAGACACAGGTGCCATAGTAAAATTTCCTTCTTTATTGGCAATTCCTTAAAAATACAACCACCCACAAGTCTCAGGAACAAAATGTTAGTCAGCATTAGCAACCAGGTTAGGACCGTGAGGAAGGCGGACAAGGCCGCCGAAATGCGGAGTCTCATCTGCGGTTTCTCTGCTGACAAACATTTTGTTCCTGAGCCTTGTGGGTCATTGTATTTTTAAAGAATTGCCAATAAAGAAGGAAATTTTACTACGGCACCTGTGTCTACCAAAGTCATTGCTGGATGTTCTCCACTCTTTCTGATATACTGTATAATATATATATATGTAGTCACCGGAAATGGTTTTCAATTCACAGGTGTGCCCTGTCAGGTTTAATAAGTGGGATTTCTTGCCTTCTAAATGGGGTTGGGACCATCAGTTGTGTTGTGCAGAAGTCTGGAGGATACACAGCTGATAGTCCTACTGAATAGATTGTTAGAATTTGTATTATAGCAAGAAAAAAGCAGCTAAGTAAAGAAAAACGAGTGGCCATCATTACTTTAAGAAAAGAAGGTTAGTCAGTCCGAAAAATTGGGTACAACTTTGAAATTGTCCCCAAGTGCAGTGGCAAAAACCATCAAACGCTACAAAGAAACTGGCTCACATGAGGACCGACCCAGGAAAGGAAGACCAAGAGTCACCTTTGCTGCGGAGGATAAGTTTATCTGAGTCACCAGCCTCAGAAATTGCAGGTTAACAGAAGGTCATATTAGAGACCAGGTCAATGCCACACAGAGTTCTAGCAGCAGACACATCTCTAGAATAACTGTTAAGAGGAGACTTTGTGCAGCAGACCTTCCTGGTAAAATAGCTGCTAGGAAACCACTGCTAAGGACAGGCAACAAGCAGAAGAGACTTGTTTGGGCTTAAGTACACAAGGAATGGACATTAGACCAGTGGAAATCTGTGCTTTGGTCTGATGAATCCAAATTTGAGATCTTTGGCTCCAACCACCATGTCTTTGTGTGACACAGAAAAGGTGAACGGATGGACTCTACATGCCTGGTTCCCACCGTGAAGCATGGAGGAGGAGGTGTGATGGTGTGGGGGTGCTTTGCTGGTGACACTGTTGGGAATTTATTAAAAATTGAAGGCATACTAAACCAGCATGACTACCACAGCATCTTGCAGCGGCATGCTATTTCATCCGGTTTGCGTTTAATTGGATCATCATTTATTTTTCAACAGGACAATGACCTCAAACACACCTCTAGGCTGTGTAAGGGTTATTTGACTAAGTGACTAAGAAGGAGAGTGATGGGGTGCTACACCAGATGACCTTGGCTCCACAGTCACCAGACCTGAACCCAATTGAGATGGCTTGGGGTGAGCTGGACCACAGAGTGAAGGCAAAAGGGCTAACAAGTGCTAAGCATCTCTGGGAACTCCTTCAAGACTGTTAGAAGACCATTTTTGGTGACTACTTCTTGAAGCTCATCAAGAATGCCAAGAGTGTGCAAAGCCGTAATCAAAGCAAAAGGTGGCTACTTTGAAGAACCTAGAATATAAGACATATTTTCAGTTGTTTCACACTTTTTTGTTAAGTATTTCATTCCACATGTGTTAATTCATAGTTTTGATGCCTTCAATGTGAATCTACAATTTTCAGAGTCATGAAAATAAAGAACACTCTTTGAATGAGAAGATGTGCCAAACCTTTGGTCTGTACTATATATATATATATATATATATATATATATATATATATATATATAATAGTATACGGTATATATATTGTACAGACACAAATGTTCCAGGCAGCACACAATCCAAGGTGCACGTGTCTGAGAAAGGCATCTACAGTGTATAACTTGAACAAAGGACCGGCACTTCAAATCTTCTAAGGTTTATAAACTTTAAAAGATTTGGAGTGCCGGCCCTTTGTTCAAGTTTTTTTTTACACTATATATATATATATATATATATATATATATACATATATATATATATATATATATATACAGTACTGACCAAAAGTTTGGACACACCTTCTCATTCAAAGAGTTTTCTTTATTTTCATGACTCTAAAAATTGTAGATTCACATTGAAGGCATTAAAACTATAAATTAAAACATATGGAATGAAATACTCAAAAAAGTGTGAAACAACTGAAAATATGTCTTATGTTCTAGGTTCTTCAAAGTAGCCACCTTTTGCTTTGATTACTGCATTGCACACTCTTGGCAGTCTTGAAGGAGTTCCCAGAGATGCTTAACACTTGTTCGCCCTTTTGCCTTCACTCTGTGGTCCAGCTCACCTCAAACCATCTCGATTGGGTTCAGGTCTGGTGACTGTGGAGGCCAGGTCATCTGGAATAACAGCCAATCACTCTCCTTCTTAGTAAAATAACCCTTACACAGCCTAGAGGTGTGTTTGGGGTCATTGTCCTGTTGAACAATAAATGATGGTCCAAGTAAACGCAAACCGGATGGAATAGCATGCTGCTGCAAGATGCTGTGGTGCCCATGCTGGTTTAGTATGCCTTCAATTTTGAATACATCCCCAACAGTGTCACCAGCAAAGCACCCCCACACCATCACACCTCCTCCTCCATGCTTCACGGTGGGAACCAGCCATGTAGAGTCCATCCATTCACCTTTTCTACAAAGACACGCTGGTTGGATCTAAAGATCTCAAATTTGGACTCATCAGACCAAAGCACAGATTTCCACTGGTCTAATGTCCATTCCTTGTGTTTTTTTAGCCCAAACAAGTCTCTTCTGCTTGTTGCCTGTCCTTAGCAGTTGTTCCTAGCAGCTATTTTACCATGAAGGCCTGCTGCACAAAGTCTCCTTTTAATAGTTATTCTAGAGATGAGAAGGTGTGTCTAAACTTTTGGTCTATACTATATATATTATATATACAGTATATATATATTGTAAGATTGCACCCTGCAACTTGGGGGTTTCACTCGCTTGCAGCGGTGCTAGGCAGCTTAGACAACATAGGTATCACTGTCTCTTATAAAACCCAGCAGTTGATTTATTAGACTCAACATAAACTGCTAACAAAATGTAACAAAGCCTCTCCCGGCTTAAAGGAAAATATAACACATCCACATACCGTGGGCTTCCAGTACAATTAATGTCCATAGTGGAGTCTCCACACTCTGGCCCCTGCCAGCGAACACCACTCACTGTGGTTCCTTCCTGCAGCCTCCAGCACTCTCCAGCCAGGCTGCAGTCTTTTCCCAGTCCTCACCTGGACTGATTTTAAGAAGTCTCTCTCCAATCTGCACACAGACCGAAACCTCCAGCACACATCCTCCATGTGCAGTACACTCTCAGACTTCTGTCTGTCTCTCCTCCAGGAGAGGTTCGGCCCTGCAGCCACAGCCCTAGCCTGGCTGCACTCACCCATTCTCAACTCAGCCTGAATTCCAAACTCTGACGGTCTCTTAAATCAGACTAGACACATCCACAGGTAGAGGTCTGTGATTCTCCAGACCTGCACAGTACACTGGCATTATTAAAGGGAACCTGACCCTTATATTCAGAAATAAGCCTTTGTGTAACTACAAGTCCCATAGCAACCTCTCCAGCTTAATATCTCAGGGACCCTCTCAAGTGCGACATATAGCGACCATTTACCACATTGGTGGTCGCTACCTCACAATATATATATATATATATATATATATATATATATATATATGTACTGGTCAAAAAAATATAGGGAACACTTAAACAACACAATGGTATTTTAGTGCTCTCTTTATTTTTTTGAGCAGTATATATATCTATATATATAATTGCCTTATTCTGTCTGTCTGTCTGTCTGTCTTGCTCCAAAATTGTGTCCTTACGGTGACACAAAGCGGATTGGCCACTGGCCTCGCCATGGCCCCGCCCCCCCGCACGGATTGGTCGCTCGCCCTGGCTCCCCCCCACACTGATTGGCCGGCCGCTCGCACAGGCTCCGCCCCCCACACGGATTGGCCTCTCGCCCCAGCACCCTGCACGTATTGGCAACTCGGCCACACCCCGCCCCCCTCACGCAATGCACGCTCGCTCTGGTCCCGCACGCATCCCCCGAACTGACACGGAGACACGACTACCAGGTGAGTACTGTACCCCCGGGAGCCCACACCAGCATACTCCGCCAACCCAGCCGACACAAACCCTTGCATTGCTGGGGTTTGCCGCCGTATGCTGGTGTGGGCTCTCGTGCGAGTGGGGGACGTGATGCGCTGGTAACCATGGTAGCATAGTTACCAGCGCATCAAGGTCCTGCAGCGGCGGAACATCCACACGCACACACATAACAACAGACACACACACACGCACACACACATCAGATCACACTCACTCTCACACACACCTCACACACATCAGATCGCATCCACACACTCACAGCATCCGGAGATATCGCTTGCTTCTCGGCCGCGATACTGTGCTGTGAGCTTCCAGGACCTGCCGGAGGATCACATGGCCAGAAGCATGTGGTATCTCCGGATGTTGGGAGTATGAGCGCGTATGTGCAATATCGTCAATGTGTGTGTGCGTGAGTGTATGCGATCGGGTGTGCGTGAGTGTATGCGATCGGGTGTGCGTGAGTGTATGCGATCGGGTGTGCATGAGTGTATGCGATCGGGTGGGTGTGAGTGTATGCGATCGGGTGGGTGTGTGTATGCGATCGGGTGGGTGTGTGTGTGTGTGAGTGTATGCGATCGGATCTGTGAGTGTCGGCAGAGGAGCACGGCGTGCTGGAGGAGGCTGGGAGGAGAGAGGCTAATCCTGGGGAAGGCTGGGAGGGGGAGGCTGATGCTGGGGGAGGCTGATGTTGGGGGAGGCTGGGAGGGTGTAGGCTGATGCTGGGGGAGGCTGATGCTGTGGGAGGCTGGGAGGACAGAGGCTGATGCTGGGGGAAGCTGATGCTGGGGGTGGCTGGGATGGGGGAGGCTGATGCTGGGGGAGGCTGGAAAGAGAGAGGCTGATGCTGGGGGAGGCTGATGTTGGGGGAGGCTGGGAGAGTGTAGGCTGATGCTGGGGGAGGCTGATGCTGGGGGAGGCTGGGAGGAGAAAGGCTGATGCTGGGGGTGGCTGGGATGAGAGAGGCTGATGCTGGGGGAGGCTGGAAGGAGAGAGGCTGATGCTGGGGGAGGCTGATGCTGGGGGAGGCTGGGAGGGGGAGGCTGATGCTGGGGGAGGCTGGGAGGAGAGAGGCTGATGCTGGGGGAGGCTGATGCTGGGGGAGGCTGGAAGGAGAGAGGCTGATGCTGGGGGAGGCTGGGAGGGGGAGGCTGATGCTAGGGGAGGCTGGGAGGAGAGAGGCTGAAGCTGGAGGAGGCTGGGAGGAGAGAGGCTGATGCTGGGGGAGGCTCGGAGGAGAGAGGCTGATGCTGAGGGAGGCTGGGAGGAGAGAGGCTGATGCTGGGGGAGGCTGGGAGGCGGAGGCTGATGCTGGGGGAGGCTGGGAGGGGGAGGCTGATGCTGGGGGAGGCTGGGAGGAGAGATGCTGATGCTGGGGGAGGCTGATGCTGGGGGAGGCTGGGAGGGGGAGGCTGATGCTAGGGGAGGCTGGGAGGAGAGAGGTTGAAGCTGGAGGAGGCTGGGAGGAGAGAGGCTGATGCTGGGGGAGGCTCGGAGGAGAGAGGCTGATGCTGAGGGAGGCTGGGAGGAGAGAGGCTGATGCTGGGAGGCGGAGGTTGATGCTGGGGGAGGCTGGAAGGAGAGAGGCTGATGCTGGGGGAGGCTGATGCTGGGGGAGGCTGGGAGGGGGAGGCTGATGCTGGGGGAGGTTGGGAGGAGGGAGGCTGGGAGGAGAGAGGCTGATGCTGGGGGAGGCTCGGAGGAGAGAGGCTGATGCTGAGGGAGGCTGGGAGGAGAGAGGCTGATGCTGGGGGAGGCTGGGAGGCGGAGGCTGATGCTGGGGGAGGCTGGGAGGGGGAGGCTGATGCTGGGGGAGGCTGGGAGGAGAGATGCTGATGCTGGGGGAGGCTGATGCTGGGGGAGGCTGGGAGGGGGAGGCTGATGCTAGGGGAGGCTGGGAGGAGAGAGGTTGAAGCTGGAGGAGGCTGGGAGGAGAGAGGCTGATGCTGGGGGAGGCTCGGAGGAGAGAGGCTGATGCTGAGGGAGGCTGGGAGGAGAGAGGCTGATGCTGGGGGAGGCTGGGAGGCGGAGTCTGATGCTGGGGGAGGCTGGGAGGCGGAAGTTGATGCTGGGGGAGGCTGATGCTGGGGGAGGCTGGAAGGAGAGAGGCTGATGCTGGGGGAGGCTGATGCTGGGGGAGGCTGGGAGGGGGAGGCTGATGCTGGGGGAGGTTGGGAGGAGGGAGGCTGGGAGGAGAGAGGCTGATGCTGGGGGAGGCTGATGCTGGGGGAGGCTGGAAGAAGAGAGGCTGATGCTGGGGGAGGCTGATGCTGGGGGAGGCTGGAAGGAGAGAGGCTGATGCTGGGGGAGGCTGATGCTGAGGGAGGCTGGGAGGTGGAGGCTGATGCTGGGGAAGGCTGGGAAGAGGGAGGCTGGGAGGAGAGAGGCTGATCCTGGGGAAGGCTGGGAGGAGGGAGGCTGGGAGGAGAGAGGCTGATGCTGGGGGAGGCTGATGCTGAGGGAGGCTTGAAGGAGAGAGGCTGATGCTGGGGGAGGCTGATGCTGGGGGAGGCTGGGAGGGGGAGGCTGGGAGGAGAGAGGCTGATGCTGGGGGAGGCTGGGAGGAGGGAGGCTGGGAGGGGGGAGGCTGAGAGAAGAGA
The DNA here is from genome assembly GCF_048569485.1 of Anomaloglossus baeobatrachus. NCBI lineage: Eukaryota > Metazoa > Chordata > Amphibia > Anura > Aromobatidae > Anomaloglossus > Anomaloglossus baeobatrachus. Next base: position 294,584,364 of record NC_134358.1, on the reverse strand, counting down.
GGCTGATGCTGGGGGAGGCTGAGGCTGTGAGGAGAGAGGCTGATGCTGGGGACAGAGAGGCTGATGCTGGGAGGAGAGAGGCTGATGCTGGGAGGAGAGAGGCTGATGCTGGGAGGAGAGAGGCTGATGCTGGGGGCAGAGAGGCTGATGCTGGTGCATCATGGGGGATGGAGCACGATGGGGGGTGCGCAGCATGGGGGATGGAGCACGATGGGGAGTGAGCAGCATGGCGGATGGAGCACGTTTGGGAGTGCGCAGCATGGCGGATGGAGCACGATAGGGGGTGCGCAGCATGGGGGATGGAGCACGATGGGAGGTGCACACCTCCCCCCAACACACACACACACAACACACCACACACACACTGGGAACCACAAACACCGCCCTACACAGACACCCACACACACAGACAACGCTGCACACACACAACACCCAATACACAAACACCGCGGCATACATAAATATCCGCACATACCACGCAACACACACATTGCACAAAACATACCTCCCCCCAAAACACACCACACCCACACAAACCGCGCAACACACACACACACAATGCTACAGACACACAGCGCTCCACAAACAACGCAACACACGCAACACACATACAACACCGCTCTCACCCCCGCCACACCCAGACAACACCCAGAACATGTACAGCGCCCTACACAAACACTTGGTAACTACACACAACAACATCTATATATATATATAACAAAAATCATACATTAACTACACAATACGTAAATTCTAGAATACCCGATGCGTAGAATCGGGCCACCTTCTAGTCTATATATATAATTGCCTTATTCTGTCTGTCTATCTGTCTGTCTATCTGTCTGTCTTGCTCCAAAATTGTGTCCTTACGGTGACAAACAGCGGATTGGCCGCTCGCCTCGCCTCGGCTCCGCCCCCCCGCACGGTTTGGCCGTTTGCCTTGCCTCAGTTCCGCCCCCCGCACGGATTGGCCGCTCGCCCAGGCTCCGCCCCCCACGGATTGGCTTCTCGACCCCGCCCCGCCCCCCTCACGCATTGCACGCTCGCTGTGGCCCCGCCCCCCGCACGCATTCCCCGAACCGATACGGAGACCCGACTGCCAGGTGAGAACAGACACACACACACACACACATATCAGATCACACTCACTCTCACACACACACCTCACACACACACATCAGATCTCATCCACATACTCACAATATCCCGTGATATCGCTTGCTTCTCGGTGGCGATACTGTGCAGTGACGTTCCAGGACCTGCCGGAGGATCACATGGCCGGAAGCATGTGGTATCTCCGGATGTTGTGATTGTGTTAGCGCGTATGTGCGATATCTTCAGTGTGTGTGTGTGAGTGTATGCGATCGGATGTGTGTGAGTGTGTTCTGATGTGTGAGTGTGTGTGTGTGTGAGTGTATGCGATCGGATGTGTGTGAGTGTGTTCTGATGTGTGAGTGTGTGTGTGCGCGTGTATGCGATCGGATGTGTGTGAGTGTGTTCTGATGTGTGAGTGTGTGTGTATGAGTGTATGCGATCGGATCTGTGAGTGTCGGCAGAGAAGCACGCCGTGCAGCACAGCTGCTGGGACCGGCCACCGGTGGGCACAGGGAGAAGTAGGGTGTGTGTGTGAGTGTATGCGATCAGATGTGTGCGTGTATACTGTCTGATGTGTGACTGTGAAGCACGATGGGGAGTGCGCAGCATGGGGGATGGAGCACGATGGGGAAGTGCGCAGCATAGGGGATGGAGCACGATGGGGAGTGCGCAGCATAGGGGGTTGGAGCACGATGGGGAGTGCGCAGCATGGGGGATGGAGCACAATGGGGAGTGCGCAGCATGGGGGATGGAGCACGATGGGGGGTGCGCAGCATGGGGGATGGAGCACGATGGGGGGTGCGCAGCATGGGGGATGGAGCACATTTGGGAGTGCGCAGCATGGGGGATGGAGCACGATGGGGAGTGCGCAGCATGGTGGATGGAGCACGATGGGGGGTGCACAGCATGGGGGATGGAGCACGATGGGGAGTGCACAGCATGGGGGATGGAGCACGATGGGGAGTGCGCAGCATGGCGGATGGAGCTCGATGGGGAGTGCGCAGCATGGGGGATGGAGCACGATGGGGAGTGCGCAGCATGGGGGATGGAGCACGATGGGGAGTGCGCAGCATGGGGGATGGTGCACGATGGAGGGTGTGCAGCATGGGGGATGGAGCACGATGGGGTGCACAGCATGGAGGATGGAGCACGTTTGGGAGTGCGCAGCATGGGGGATGGAGCACGATGGGGAATGCGCAGCATGGGGGATGGAGCACGATGGGGGGTGCGCAGCATGGGGGATGGAGCACGATGGGGGGTGCGCAGCATGGTGGATGGAGCACGATGGGGGGTGAGCAGCATGAGGGATGGAGCACGATGGGAGGTGCGCAGCATGAGGAATGGAGCACGATGGGGGGTGCGCAGCATGGGGGATGGAGCACGGTTGGGAGTGCACAGCATGGGGGATGGAGCACGGATAAGAGTGCGCAGCATGGGGGATGGAGCACGTTTGGGAGTGCGCAGCATGGGGGATGGAGCATGATGGCGAGTGCGCAGCATGGGGGATGGAGCACGATGGGGAGTGCGCAGCATGGGGGATGGAGCACGATGGGGGGTACGCAGCATTGGGGATGGAGCACGATGGGGAGTGCACAGCATGGGGGATGGAGCACGATGGGGAGTGCGCAGCATGGGGGATGGAGCATGATGGGGAGTGCGCAGCATGGGGGATGGAGCACGATGGGGAGTGCGCAGCATGGGAGATGGAGCACGATGGGGAGTGTGCAGCATGGGGGATGGAGCACGATGGGGGGTGCGCAGCATGGGGGATGGAGCACGATGGGGGTGCACAGCATGGAGGATGGAGCACGTTTGGGAGTGCGCAGCATGGGGGATGGGGCACGATGGGGAGTGTTCAGCATGGGGGATGGAGAACGATGGGGAGTGCGCAGCATGGGGGATGGAGCACGATGGGGAATGCGCAGCATGCAGGATGGAGCACGATGGGGAGTGCGCAGCATGGGGGATGGAGCACGATGGGGGGTGCGCAGCATGGTGGATGGAGCACGATGGGGGGTGCGCAGCATGAGGGATGGAGCACGATGGGAGGTGCGCAGCATGAGGGATGGAGCACCATGGGGGGTGCGCAGCATGGGGGATGGAGCACGGTTGGGAGTGCACAGCATGGGGGATGGAGCACGGATGGGAGTGCGCAGCATGGGGGATGGAGCACGTTTGGGAGTGCGCAGCATGGGGGATGGAGCACGATGGGGAATGCGCAGCATGGGGGATGGAGCACGATGGGGAATGTGCAGCATGTGCGATGGAGCACGATGGGGAGTGCGCAGCATGGGGGATGGAGCATGATGGGGGGTGCGCAGCATGGGGGATGGAGCACGATGGGGGGTGCACACCTCCCCCCAAAACACACACACACACACACTGCCACACACGCACTGCCACACACGCACTGCACAACACACCACACACACACACACACACACTGGGAACCACAAACACTGCCCTACACAGACACCCACACACACAGACAACGCCGTACACACATAACACCCAACACACAAACACCGCGGCACACACAAATATATGCACATACCGCACAACACACACATTGCACAAAACATACCTCCCCCCATAACACACACACATACCCCACACCCACACAAACCACGCAACACACACACACAACGCTACAGACACACTGCGCTCCACAAATAACGCAATACACAACACCGCTCTCACCCCCCGCCACACCCAGACAACACCCAGAACATGTACAACCCCTACACAAACACTTGGTAACGACACACAACAACATCTATCTATATATATAACAAAAATCATACATTAACTACACAATACGTAAATTCTAGAATACCCGATGCCTAGAATCGGGCCACCTTCTAGTATATATATATATACTGTATATATATATATAGTGCTGGCCAAAAGTTTTGGCACCCCTGCAATTCTGTCAGATAATACTCAGTTTCCTCCTGAAAATTATTGCAATCACAAATTCTTTGGTATTATTATCTTCATTTATTTTGTCTTCAATGGAAAAAAAAAATTATCATAAAGCCAAATTGGATATAATTCCACACCAAACATAAATAAGGGGGTGGACAAAAGTATTGGCACTGTTTGAATAATCATGTGATGGTTCTCTAATTTGTGTAATTAACAGCACCTGTAACCTACCTGTGGCACCTATCAGGTGTTGGCAATAACTAAATCACACTTGCAGCCAGTTGACATGGATTAAAGTTGACTCAACCTCTGTCCTGTGTCCTTGTGTGTATCACATTGAGCATGGAGAAAAGAAAGAAGACCAAAGAACTGTCTGAGGACTTGAGAATCCAAATTGTGAGGAAGCATGAGCAATCTCAAGGCTACAAGTCCATCTCCAAAGACCTGAGAGTTCCTGTGTCTACGGTGCGCAGTGTCATCAAGAAGTTTAAAGCCCATGGCACTGTGGCTAACCTCCCCAGATGTGGAAGGAAAAGAAAAATTGACGATTGAGTTCAACGCAAGATTGTACGGATGCTGGATAAAGAACCTCGACTAACATCCAAACAAGTTCAAGCTGCCTTGCAGTCCGAGGGTAAAACAGTGTCAACCTGTACTATCCGTCGGTGTCTGAATGAAAAGGGACTGTATGGTAGGATACCCAGGAAGACCCCACTTCTTACCCCGAGACATAAAAAAGCCAGGCTGGAGTTTGCCAAAACTTACCTGAGAAAGCCTGAAACATTTTGGAAGAATGTTCTCTGGTCAGATGAGACAAAAGTGGAGCTTTTTGGGTAAAGCCATCAACATAGAGTTTACAGGAAAAAAAAAAAGAGGCATTCAAAGAAAAGAACACAGTTCCTACAGTCAAACATGGCGGAGGTTCCCTGATGTTTTGGGGTTGCTTTGCTGCCCCTGGCACTGGACTGCTTGACCGTGTGCATGGCATTATGAAGTCTGAAGACTACCAACAAATTTTGCAGCATAATATAGGGCCCAGTGTGAGAAAACTGGGTCTTCTTCAGAGGTCATGGGTCTTCCAGCAGGACAATGACCCAAAACACACTTTAAAAAGCACTAGAAAATGGTTTGAGAGAAAGCACTGGAGACTACTAAAGTGGCCAGCAATGAGTCCAGACCTGAATCCCATAGAACACCTGTGAAGAGATCTCAAAATGGCAGTTTGGAGAAGGCACCTTTCAAATCTCAGGGACCTGGAGCAGTTTGCCAAAGAAGAATGGTCTAAAATTCCAGCAGAGCATTGTAAGAAACTCATTGATGGTTGTTTGCAGTTATTTTGGCTAAAGGTTGTGCAACCAAGTATTAGGCTAAGGGTGCTAATACTCTTGTCTGGCCCATTTTTGGAGCTTTGTGTGAAATGATCAATGATTTGAATTTTGTTCCATTTTCTTTTGTGTTTTTTCATTGCGAGCAAAATAAATGAAGATGATAATACCAAAGAATTTGTGATTGCAATCATTTTCAAGAAGAAACTATTATCTGACAGAATTGCAGGGATGCCAATACTTTTGACCAGCACTGTATATATACTGTATATATATATATATATATATATATATATATATATATATATATATATGCAATTTGTTTTTCATTGTTAACCTAATTAGATGATTGATACATCCCACAACCTCAGATCCCCACACTCACAGTGCCCACTTGCACAATCAGACTATTTCCTCCTGGTTAGTTCACTGCTTCCACCTGTCTTTGGCCCTATGGCTGCTAAAGGTGCAAGTTCACAATCTCTTTCTCTGTTAATTGCTCCTCTGGCTTTAGGCCCCGTCACACTAAGCAACATCGCTAGCAACATCGCTGCTAACGAACAACTTTTGTGACGTTGCTAGCGATGTTGCTGTGTGTGACATCCAGCAACAACCTGGCCCCTGCTGTGAGGTCGTTGGTTGTTGCTGAATGTCCTGGGCCATTTTTTAGTTGTTGCTGTCCCGCTGTGAAGCACAGATCGCTGTGTGTGACAGCGAGACAGCAACACCTTAATGTGCAGGCAGCAGGAGCCGGCTTCTGCGGAGGCTGGTAACCAATGTAAACATCGGGTAACCAAGAAGCCCTGTCCTTGGTTACCCGATATTTACCTTTGTTACCAGCCTCCGCCGCTCTCGCTGTCAGTGCCGGCTCCTGCTCTGTGCACATGTAGCTGCAGGACACATCGGGTTAATTAACCCGATGTGTGCTGTAGCTAGGAGAGCAGGGAGCCAGCGCTCAGTGTGCGCTGCTCCCTGCTCTCTGCACGTGTAGCTCCGTGCACTGGTAACCAAGGTAAATATCGGGTTGGTTACTCGATATTTACCTTAGTTACCAAGCGCAGCATCTTCCACGCGGCGCTGGGGGCTGGTCACTGGTTGCTGGTGAGCTCACCAGCAACTCGTGTAGCGACGCTCCAGCGATCCCTGCCAGGTCAGGTTGCTGGTGGGATCGCTGGAGCGTCGCAGTGTGACATCTCACCAGCAACCTCCTAGCAACTTACCAGCGATCCCTATCGTTGTTGGGATCGCTGGTATGTTGCTTAGTGTGACTGGACCTTTTGGTTATGGAAGCTACTTAAGATACTAAAATCAGATATTCCCACATCCACACTAAACTCTATCTACTAGGACTAACTTTACAGGTCCCTCAATTCTATGTCTATTTTTGTCTGCCTATTTCCCTGTCTGTCCCTGTCTGTCTCTGCCTCTTTCCCTGCCTGCCTCTGTCTGTCTGTCTCTGTCTCTTTTCCCGTGTGTCTTTCTGTCTGTCTCTTTCACTGTCTGCCTCTGCCTGTCTCTTTCCCTGTGTGTCTTTCTGTCTGTCTTTGCCTGGCTTTTTATTCCTATCTGTCTGTCTTTGTCTGGCTTTTTTTTCCTATCTGTCTCTGTCTGTTTGTCTTTGTCTCTTTCCCTGTCTGCCTCTGTCTGTCTGTGTCTTTTCCTGTCTGCCTCTTTCTCTGTCTATCTGTGCCTGCCTGTCTGTTTCTCTCTATCTGTCTCTCAGTCTGTGTCTGTCTCCACCGACATCTAATTACCTCACACATAAGCTTCTTATACTAACAATTTCCTTTGTCCTATAGCAACAAATCACAGCTGCTATTAATAACATGTAGCTCCCAGCTCCATTTACTTTAATGGAGGCTGTTTTTTTGGAGAGTAACTGTAAAGGGCGGGGTTAAATTTACCCATGAAAACATAGTCTATGACGTTCCCTGAGTCACATGGGGCGCCTGTGCAAAAATTTTGTGATTGTAAATGTGACGGTGCGGATTCCTTTAGCAGACATACATACACACATACATACACTCAGCTTTATATATTATATATACCCCGAAACAACTGTCTGTGGATGGATACCATGTTTTGGCATAGGTGGTTTCCTTGACTGGAGACTGCCTTTCCCGTGGTTGTTCCTTCCTGGTGAAAGACCTGGCTAGTCACCTGCCAGCGTTGAGAAACATGTGATGATGTCTCCGCGGCTTCCTTGTTTTGCATATTTCCCATATTTTTTTTGAGATTTTTGGCAAAAAATTGCAATTTCTTGAGCTGCTTCGCCACGTCACGGCAAATCTCATTTGAAGCAGTCCTACACTAAAATATTTTTATAAAATGTGCCATGCGGCCTCACATATAAATAGCAGAACTGCTCTCAGCAGCACTCACCTGGTCTATTGCAGTCCCGTACCCATGACTGAGTCATGGCTGTGGGCGGGACAGGTCCAAGCAAATGCTGCATGAAGTATATATATAGCCTGTGGACAAAGCCTGATGACCCAATGTGAACAGTCACCAAACGCCAAAATCTATACAGATGGAATACATCCCAAATTGGGGTGCATAGCAAGGTGGAGGTCAACCACCGACCAATTCAACAAAGAAACAACAAAGAGCCAGCACCAATGTGCACTAAGGCATCAAATATTCCAAACTGCATTATAAAAATTTTTTTTTTTTTTTTTTTTTTTTTTTTTTTTTTTTTTTTTTGAGATTTTTGGCAAAAAATTGCAATTTCTTGAGCTGCTTCGCCACGTCACGGCAAATCTCATTTGAAGCAGTCCTACACTAAAATATTTTTATAAAATGTGCCATGCGGCCTCACATATAAATAGCAGAACTGCTCTCAGCAGCACTCACCTGGTCTATTGCAGTCCCGTACCCATGACTGAGTCATGGCTGTGGGCGGGACAGGTCCAAGCAAATGCTGCATGAAGTATATATATAGCCTGTGGACAAAACCTGATGACCCAATGTGAACAGTCACCAAACGCCAAAATCTATACAGATGGAATACATCCCAAATTGGGGTGCATAGCAAGGTGGAGGTCAACCACCGACCAATTCAACAAAGAAACAACAAAGAGCCAGCACCAATGTGCACTAAGGCATCAAATATTCCAAACTGCATTATAAAAATTTTTTTTTTTTTTTTTTTTTTTTTTAAAATGTGCCATACGGCCTCACATATGAATAGTAGAACTGCTCTCAGCAGCACTCACCTGGTCTATTTCAATCCCGTACCCATGACTGAGTCATGGCTGTGGGCGGGACAGGTCCAAGCAAATGCTGCATGAAGTAAATAGCCTGTGGACAAAGCCTGATGACTTAATGTGAACAGTCACCAACCGCCAAAATCTAGACAGATGGAATACATCCCAAATTGGGGTGCAAAGCAAGGTGGAGGTCAACCACCGACCAATTCAATGAAGAAAAAACAAAAAGCAGCACCAAATGTGCACTACAGCACTAAACATTCCAAACTGTACTTATTTTAAAATTTTTTTTGAGATTTTTGGCAAAAAATTGCAATTTCTTGAGCTGCTTCGCCACGTCACGGCAAATCTCATTTGAAGCAGTCCTACACTAAAATATTTTTATAAAATGTGCCATACGGCCTCACATATGAATAGTAGAACTGCTCTCAGCAGCACTCACCTGGTCTATTTCAATCCCGTACCCATGACTGAGTCATGGCTGTGGGCGGGACAGGTCCAAGCAAATGCTGCATGAAGTAAATAGCCTGTGGACAAAGCCTGATGACTTAATGTGAACAGTCACCAACCGCCAAAATCTAGACAGATGGAATACATCCCAAATTGGGGTGCAAAGCAAGGTGGAGGTCAACCACCGACCAATTCAATGAAGAAAAAACAAAAAGCAGCACCAAATGTGCACTACAGCACTAAACATTCCAAACTGTACTTATTTTAAAATTTTTTGAGATTTTTGGCAAAAAATTGCAATTTCTTGAGCTGCTTCGCCACGTCACGGCAAATCTCATTTGAAGCAGTCCTACACTAAAATATTTTTATAAAATGTGCCATACGGCCTCACATATGAATAGTAGAACTGCTCTCAGCAGCACTCACCTGGATGAGTGGAGTGATGTGTTACTTACCGGGCTGTGTTTTAATGTTTCAATACAATTAGTGTTTTATCAGCTGTAGATCATCATTACAGGACAACTGGTCTTGTGCTCCTAGTCCAAACACTTCCACTGCAGTAATTAGATGCTCACTATACAATGTAGGCAAAAAGCTGTGGTGTGGGCAAGGTTATACAGAGCTCAGCATTCCAAGCTCTGCTCAGTCTGCATCAGAGAAAACTGTTATTTTATCATAACTGCTGCATTGACTAAACGAAGTGATACATCGCTGGTATCAGGGTCTCTGTTCCTACATCAGGTTGCTGTCAGATTGTATAGTAAACATAGTAAAAACCTGCTGACAGATTCCCTTTAAGTTGGTAAGTGATGTCACAGGTGTTTATATCGTAGAACTATTGACTATTAAAAAATGAAAGCAATGAGAGCAACATAACAATGGATGTATCCACCTAATAAATTAATATGACCTATAGTGTAATTAACATTAAAATGTATTATACGTTATATAGTAAAGTTATAAAAATAAAAATAACTAACCATCTGGAAAACAACTTCATCTACTACAAGTATCCGGAGATAGTGGAGCAATTAGAATTATATCAGTCTCATGGGGGGACATTATACTTCTTCACATATCAGAATACAACATAATTCAAGAAGATCCTAATATTGTCATTTCTATAAATAAGCTTGATGTGAGAAGCTTTTAAGAATGTGTTCATTTTCAGTAGGATACTTTGATTTATTTCATTTATATCTAATACTAGCTGTACTGCCCGGCTTCGCCTGGGTTAATAACTGCTGTTAACAAAATAGAATGTATTAACAAAAATGTATTCTGCACACAAAAACCACGAAACAAATAAAATAGAAATGTAATTATATCTGTCTCCCCCTCTGTATATATCTCTCTGTCTCTCTCTCTATCTCTTTGTCTGTCTGTCTCTTTCCCTGTCTCAATCTCTTTCCCTGTCTGTCTATCTATCTCTGTCACTTTCCCTGTCTGTCTCTTTCCCTGTCTATCTCTTTCCCTCTCTTTCCCTGTGTCTCTTTCCCTCTCTTTCCCTGTCTGTCTCTTTCCCTCTCTTTTCCTGTGTCTCTTTCCCTCTCTTTCCCTGTCTGTCTCTTTCCCTCTCTTTCCCTGTGTCTCTTTTCCTCTCTTTCCCTGTCTGTCTCTTTTCCTCAATTTCCCTGTCCGTCTGTCATTTTGTCTGTCTCTTTACCTGTATGTGTCTGTCTCTTAACCTGTCTCTCTGTTTCCCTCTCTTTCCCTGTCTGTCTCTTTCCCTGTCAGTCTGTCTCTTTGTCTGTGTCTGTCTCTTTGTGTCTGTCTCTTACCCTGTCTGTGTCTGCCTCTTTGCCTGTCTGTGTCTGTCTCTTTCCCTGGCTGCATTGTGACACGCCAACATTCCATATAAGGGCGTGGCTGCGCATTCTTCTGAAGTTCTGGCTGCACTGTGGCTCCCAGTTCCATTTGCTTTAATGGAGGCAGGTTTTTTGGTGAATAACTGTAAAGAGCGCGGTTAAAATTTCCCCTCAAAACATAGCCTATGACGCTCTCGGGGTCCAGAAGTGTGAGTGTGCAAAATTTTGTGGCTGTAGCTGCGACGGTGCAGATGCTAATCCCGGACATACACACATACATACATACATACATACATACAGTTAGGTCCAGAAATATTTGGACAGTGACACAAGTTTTGTTATTTTAGCTGTTTACAAAAACATGTTCAGAAATACAATTATATATATAATATGGGCTGAAAGTGCACGCTCCCAGCTGCAATATGAGAGTTTTCACATCCAAATCGGAGAAAGGGTTTAGGAATCATAGCTCTGTAATGCATAGCCTCCTCTTTTTCAAGGGACCAAAAGTAATTGGACAAGGGACTCTAAGGGCTGCAATTAACTCTGAAGACGTCTCCCTCATTAACCTGTAATCAATGAAGTAGTTAAAAGGTCTGGGGTTGATTACAGGTGTGTGGTTTTGCATTTGGAAGCTGTTGCTGTGACCAGACAACATGCGGTCTAAGGAACTCTCAATTGAGGTGAAGCAGAACATCCTGAGGCTGAAAAAAAAGAAAAAATCCATCAGAGAGATAGCAGACATGCTTGGAGTAGCAAAATCAACAGTCGGGTACATTCTGAGAAAAAAGGAATTGACTGGTGAGCTTGGGAACTCAAAAAGGCCTGGGCGTCCACGGATGACAACAGTGGTGGATGATCGCCGCATACTTTCTTTGGTGAAGAAGAACCCGTTCACAACATCAACTGAAGTCCAGAACACTCTCAGTGAAGTAGGTGTATCTGTCTCTAAGTCAACAGTAAAGAGAAGACTCCATGAAAGTAAATACAAAGGGTTCACATCTAGATGCAAACCATTCATCAATTCCAAAAATAGACAGGCCAGAGTTAAATTTGCTGAAAAACACCTCATGAAGCCAGCTCAGTTCTGGAAAAGTATTCTATGGACAGATGAGACAAAGATCAACCTGTACCAGAATGATGGGAAGAAAAAAGTTTGGAGAAGAAAGGGAACGGCACATGATCCAAGGCACACCACATCCTCTGTAAAACATGGTGGAGGCAACGTGATGGCATGGGCATGCATGGCTTTCAATGGCACTGGGTCACTTGTGTTTATTGATGACATAACAGCAGACAAGAGTAGCCGGATGAATTCTGAAGTGTACCGGGATATACTTTCAGCCCAGATTCAGCCAAATGCCGCAAAGTTGATCGGACGGCGCTTCATAGTACAGATGGACAATGACCCCAAGCATACAGCCAAAGCTACCCAGGAGTTCATGAGTGCAAAGAAGTGGAACATTCTGCAATGGCCAAGTCAATCACCAGATCTTAACCCAATTGAGCATGCATTTCACTTGCTCAAATCCAGACTTAAGATGGAAAGACCCACAAACAAGCAAGACCTGAAGGCTGCGGCTGTAAAGGCCTGGCAAAGCATTAAGAAGGAGAAAACCCAGCGTTTGGTGATGTCCATGGGTTCCAGACTTAAGGCAGTGATTGCCTCCAAAGGATTCGCAACAAAATATTGAAAATAAAAATATTTTGTTTGGGTTTGGTTTATTTGTCCAATTACTTTTGACCTCCTAAAATGTGGAGTGTTTGTAAAGAAATGTGTACAATTCCTACAATTTCTATCAGATATTTTTGTTCAAACCTTCAAATTAAACGTTACAATCTGCACTTGAATTCTGTTGTAGAGGTTTCATTTCAAATCCAATGTGGTGGCATGCAGAGCCCAACTCACGAAAATTGTGTCACTGTCCAAATATTTCTGGACCTAACTGTACATACATACATAAACACACACACACACACATACACACATTCAGCTTTATATATTAGATATAAAGCTGAATGTGTGTGTGTGTGTGTGTGTGTGTGTATGTATGTGTATATGTCCGGGATTGGCATCTGCACCGTCGCAGCTACAGCCACAAAATTTTGCACACTATATAATATATATATATATATATATATATATATATATATATATATATATATATAATTGCCTTATTCTGTCTGTCTGTCTTGCTCCACAATTGTGTCACGTGACAGTGTCACCGTAAGTGTCATAAAAGTGACAATTGTCGGATTGGCCGCTGGGCTCGGCCTGGCCCCCCCCCACGGATTGGCCGCTCGCCTCGGCCGGGCCCCGCCCCCCACATGGATTAGCCGCTCTGGGCTCAGCCTGGCTCCGCCCCCCATGGATTGGCCGCTCGCCTCGGCCTGGCCCCGCCCCCCATGGATTGGCCGCTCGCCTCGGCCTGGCCCCGCCCCCCACATGGATTAGCCGCTCGCCCCGGACCTCCGCACGCATCGCCCGCTCCAGCGTACACCGGCTCCCGGTACACATGTGCAGGGAGCCGGCATACGCTGCGGTCAATAATGAAGTGTCATGTAGCGGTGAAAGAGTTAAAGACACTGCAATACACTTCATTATAGGCAGCGGGCATCCCCAGAAAAGAGAAGACAGAAGAAAGAAGACCCCGCAGTCATATTCACCAGACGCCGACCAGGAGCAGGTGAGCGCATCAAGGTCCTGCAGCGGCGGAACACACACACGCACACACACATAAGAACAGACACACACACATCAGATCACACTCACTCACTCTCACACACACCTCACACACACATCAGATCGCATCCACACACAACAACATCCAGTGATATCGCTTACTTCTCGGCGGCGATACTGTGTGTGCAATGACCTTCCAGGACCTGCCGGAGGATCACATGGCCGGAAGCATGTGGTATCTCCGGATGTTGTGAGTGTGTGAGCGCGTATGTGCGATATCGTCAGTGTGTGTGTGCGTGTATGCGATCGGGTGTGTGCGTGTATGCGATCAAGTGTGTGCGTGTATGCGATCGGGTGTGTGCGTGTGTTCTGATGTGTGAGTGTATGCGATCGGATCTGTGAGTGTCGGCAGAGGAGCACAGCATGCAGCACAGCTGCTGGGACCGCCCACCGGAGGGCACAGGGAGAAGTGGGGTGTGAGTGTATGCGATCAGATGTGTGCGTGTATACTGTCTGATGTGTGACTGTGGAGCACGATGGGGAGTGCGCAGCATGGGGGATGGAGCACGATGGGGGGTGCGCAGCATGGGGGATGGAGCACGATGGGGGGTGCGTAGCATGGGGGATGGAGCACGATGGGGAGTGCGCAGCATGGGGGATGGAGCACGATGGGGAGTGCGCAGCATGGGGGATGGAGCATGATGGGGAGTGCGCAGCAAGGGGGATGGAGCACGATGGGGGTTGTGCAGCATGGGGGATGGAGCACGATGGGGGGTGCGCAGCATGGGGGATGGAGCACGATGGGGAGTGCGCAGCATGGGGAATGGAGCACGATGGGGAGTGCGCAGCATGGGGGATGGAGCACGATGGGAGTGCGCAGCATGGGAGATGGAGCACGATGGGGGGTGCGCAGCATGGGGGATGGAGCACGATGGGGGTTGGAGCACGTTGGGGGGTGCGCAGCATGGGGGATGGAGCACGATGGGGGGTGCACAGCATGGGGGATGGAGCACGATGGGGGGTGAGCAGCATGGGGGAGGGAGCACGATGGGGGGTGCGCAGCATGGGGGATGGAGCACGATGGGGGTGCACACCTCCCCCAAAAACACACACACAGCGCCACACGCGCACCGCACAACACACCACACACACACTGGGAACCACAAACACCGTCCTACACAGACAACGCCGCACACACACAACACCCAACACACAAACACCGCGGCATACACAAATATACGCACATACCGCGCAACACACACACTGCACAATACATATCTCCCCCAAAACACACACACGCACTCCACACCCACACAAACCGCGCAACACACACAGCACCACACACACAGAACGCTGTAGACACAAAGCGCTCCACAAACAACGCAACACACACAACGCAACACACATACAACACCGCTCTCACACACACCCCCACCCAGACAACACACAGAACATTTACAGTGCCCTACACAAACACTGGCAACTACACACAACAACATCGATATATATAACAAAAAACATACATTAACTACACAATAAATTCTAGAATACCCGATGCGTTAGAATCGGGCCACCTTCTAGTATATATATATATATATATATATATATATATATATGTATTTAGCTGGCATGCATATATGTGCTAATAATATATAATAATTTAAAGTTTATAATATATATCAGATCTCTATGTATAATATATGTATAAAATATGCAATTTTTTAAGGAAGAAGTCTAGGTATTAGTGATGAGCGAGTACTAAAAAGCTCGGGTGCTCGAAGCTCGGGCCGAGCCTCCCAAGATACTCGTGTACTCGGCCCGAGCAACGAGCCCAATGTTATCCTATGGGAGACCCGAGTATTTTTGTAAAATGACCACCGGCCGCATGTAGAAACCCTAAAAATGGCACAAAAGTCTCCGAAGAGTGATCAAATGACATGGCAACAGCATGGGGAAGACCCCTTGAAGCATTTATCACTCAAAAGTCACAGCTGTGAACAATTTTGTCCACGTTTTACGCCATTTTTACGGACTCACCAGTAAACCTTCCAAAATGACACCAAAATGAATTTTCATGGCGGAAATGTTAAGGGCACATACCCAATAGTGAGATAGAGCTTATGTATGTTACTTTTTGAGATTAATACATGAAAGATTTTACGTAAAACATTGTGCGGCACTCCGATGTCCCTGAGAAGAGACGTACATAAAGGCCTCTGAGTCTAATGTGCCCATTTTGAGGAACTGAGTCTTTGTAGTATTTTCCTTTGCCAGGGCAGTCCAAAATTTTGAGGTTCACCAATGACCCTGCATACAGACGTGCATGAGGGCCTGTAAACCTGAAGTGCCCATTGGAAGGAAGTGGGTCTTTTGTAGTATAGCCCTTAGGCAGGGCAGCCAAAAATTGGGAGGCTCCATGTTGTCCCTGGATAGAGACGTGCATGAGGGCCTGTAAACCTGAAGTGCCCATTGGAAGGAAGTGGGTCTTTTGTAGTATAGCCCTTAGGCAGGGCAGCCAAAAATTGGGAGGCTCCACGTTGTCCCTGGATAGAGACGTGCATGAGGGCCTGTAAACCTGAAGTGCCCATTGGAAGGAAGTGGGTCTATTGTAGTATAGCCCTTAGGCAGGGCAGCCAAAAATTGGGAGGCTCCACGTTGTCCCTGGATAGAGACGTGCATGAGGGCCTGTAAACCTGAAGTGCCCATTGGAAGGAAGTGGGTCTTTTGTAGTATAGCCCTTAGGCAGGGCAGCCAAAAATTGGGAGGCTCCACGTTGTCCCTGGATAGAGACGTGCATGAGGGCCTGTAAACCTGAAGTGCCCATTGGAAGGAAGTGGGTCTTTTGTAGTATAGCCCTTAGGCAGGGCAGCCAAAAATTGGGAGGCTCCACGTTGTCCCTGGATAGAGACGTGCATGAGGGCCTGTAAACCTGAAGTGCCCATTGGAAGGAAGTGGGTCTTTTGTAGTATAGCCCTTAGGCAGGGCAGCCAAAAATTGGGAGGCTCCACGTTGTCCCTGCATAGAGACGTGCATGAGGGCCTCAAAACATTGTTCCCATTGCAAAGGAGCGGGTCTCCTGTCGTTGTAATGTCCATTCTGCAAAGAATGGGCGAAAAAATTTACCACTGGGGGTATACCTGAAACAAAGACCTAACTCTTGTAACGGTCATCATGGTGGCGCATGAGGAGAAGGAGGAGCAGTCCAGCGATTATCCAAAGTCCAGAAGTGTGTACCCATGGGTGACTTGAGGTACATGGCAAATTCCCGTTACAAACTTTAAATTCCGCTCTCATTTGCTGGTGGTGTGGTGAAGTCTGGCCCAATCCAACCCTTGTTCATCTTGATCAGAGTCAGCCTGTCAGCATTTTCAGTTGACAGGCGGGTGCGTTTATCTGTAATGATTCCACCTGCGGCACTAAAAACACGCTCTGACAAAACGCAGGGCAGGCCAGGACTTCCAAGGCGTAGAGAGCCAATTCATGCCACGTGTCCACCTTGGATACCCAATAATTGTAAGGCACAGAGGAATGTCGGAGTACAGTTGTTCGATCTGCAAGGTACTCCTTGAGCATCTGGGCAAACTTAGGATTTCTTGTGGCACTACCCCACACCTCAGGGGCTGTGGTACGTGAGGGGCTGAGAAAACTGTCCCACATCTTAAAGACTGTTCCCCTACCTCTGGCGGATTGGACTTGTGCCTCTCTCGGCTGTACGCCTTGGTTGTCCACTGATTCATGACCTATGCCGCTAGCGTTTTGTGAGGGGAATGCTTTGCCTACTTCCGTGACTATGGCCTTCCGGAACTGCTGCATTTTGGTTGACCTCTCCTCCACGGGAATAAGAGACATAAAGTTCTCCTTGTAGCGTGGGTCTAACAGTGTTACCAACCAGTAATGATTGTCGGCCAAGATGTTCTTAACGCGAGGGTCACGAGACAGGCAGCTTACCATAAAGTCAGCCATGTGCGCCAGACTCTTAACAGCCAGGACTTCAATAGCCTGACCAACACGTTGACTGAACATGCTGTCCTCCTCCTCCTCCTCCTCCTCCTCCTCATCTACCCTGTCCTCTGGCCAGCTACGCTGAACCGAGGATATGACTGGTGTGCATGTCATATCCTCAATTTGGCCGGAGATTTGCTCCATGTCTTCATCCTCCTCCTCGTCATAGTCCTCCACTGCACGTTGTGATGAGACGAGGCTGGGCTGTGTGTTATCACCCACACCCACTACTGTTTCTTGCTGCAACTCATCGCGCTCCGCCTGCAATGCATCATGTTTGGTTTTGAGCAGAGACCGTTTTAGAAGGCAGAGTAGCGGTATGGTGACGCTAATAATGGCGTCATCACCACTCACCATCTTGGTGGAGTCCTCAAAGTTTTGGAGGATGGTACATAGGTCGGACATCCATCTCCACTCCTCAGGTGTTATGTGTGGAGTTTGACCCATTTCCCGACGGCTTAGGTGATGCAGGTACTCAACAACTGCCCTCTTCTGCTCACATATCCTGACCAACATGTGCAGAGTTGAATTCCAACGCGTGGGGACATCACACACCAGTCTGTGAGCCGGAAGATGCAAACTGCGCTGAAAGCCGGCAAGGCCGGCTGAAGCAGTAGGTGACTTTCGAAAATGTGCAGACAGGCGGCGAACTTTTACCAGCAGATCAGACAGCTCTGGGTATGACTTTAGAAACCGCTGAACCACGAGGTTGAGCACATGGGCCACGCATGGAACATGTGTCAGCTGGCTCAAAGCCGCCACCAGGTTCCGGCCATTGTCACACACGACCTTTCCTGGCTTTAGGTTCAGAGGTGTGAGCCAGTGATCTGCCTGCTGTTTCAGAGCTGTCCACAGCTCTTCTGCATTGTGGGGTTTGTCACCTATGCAGATTAGCTTCAGCACAGCCTGTTGCCGCTTCGCCGAGGCAGTGCTGCAGTGCTTCCAGCTTGGGACTGGTGTGGAGGGTACAGTGGATGAGGATGCGCAGGAGGAGGAGGAGGCTGAAGAGCATGACATTCCGGAGCTGTAGAGTGTGGGTGAAACACTGACTGAGGTAGGGCCTGCAAACCTTGGTGTGGGAAGGACGTGTTCCGTCCCTCGCTCAGACTGGGTCCCAGCTTCCACAATATTAACCCAGTGTGCCGTCAACGAGATGTAGCGGCCTTGCCCACAAGCACTTGTGCACGTGTCTGTGGTTAGGTGGACTTTGGGTGAAACAGCGTTGTTCAGGGCACGTGTGATGTTTTGTGACACGTGGTTATGCAACGCGGGGACGGCACACCGGGAGAAATAGTGGCGGCTGGGGACCAAGTAACGTGGGACAGCTGCCGCCATCAGGTCGCGGAATGCTTCTGTCTCCACCAGCCTAAAAGGCAACATTTCCAGCGCAAGCAGTCGCGAAATGTTAGCATTTAGAACTGTGGCATGTGGGGTGTTGGCAGTGTATTTGCGCCTGCGTTCAAAGGTTTGCTGAATGGATAACTGAACGCTGCGCTGGGACAAGGACGTGCTTGATGATGGTGTTATTTCTGCGTAGGCAACTGCAGGTGCAGGACCGGAGGAGGCTTGTTCGCAGGCAGCATGGACAGGGGATTGGCTCGCATGCACAACCAGCGAAGACGTAGCAGTGACATTAGCAAGCACTGCTCCTCGACTCTGTTGTACTTCCCACAAAGTCGGGTGCTTGGCTGACATGTGCCTGATCATGCTGGTGGTGGTCAGGCTGCTAGTTTTGGTACCCCTGCTGATGCTGGCACGGCAGGTGTTGCAAATGGCCTTTTTAGAATCATCTGGATCCAACTTAAAAAACTGCCAGACTCGGGAAGACCTAACATTTGTACAGGCACCTTGTGTCGTGTTGTTGTTTCGGGGAACGGTTGCTTGACTTCTGCCTGGAGCCACCACCCTGCTTCTTACTGCCTGTTGGGATGCTACGCCTCCCTCCCCCTGTGCACTGCTGTCCTCGCTCTGCATATCCTCTGCCAGGTTGGGTCAGTTACTGGATCATCCACCACGTCGTCTTCCTCTTCCGCACCCTGCTCCTCCTCCTGACTTCCTGACAATTGTGTCTCATCATCGTCCACCCCTTGTTGAGACACGTTGCCAACTTCGTGAGAACGTGGCTGCTCAAATATTTGGCCATCTGTACATACGATCTCCTCATGACCCACTTCAACATGAGCTGGCGAGAGGCCAGAATGTGCGAATGGAAACGTGAACAGCTCTTCCGAGTGTCCAAGTGTGGGATCATTAATGTCCGAGGACGTGTACTCAGCCTTGTGGTAGGAAGGAGGATCAGGTTCTGAAATGTGCGGTGCAGTATCACGGCTACTGACACTTGACCGTGTGGAAGACAGAGTGTTTGTGGTGGTGCCAATCTGACTGGAAGCATTATCCGCTATCCAACTAACAACCTGTTGACACTGGTCTTGGTTCAAGAGCGGTGTACTGCTGCGGTCCCCAAGAATTTGGGACAGGACGTGCGAGCGACTAGATGTGGCCCTTTGTTGTGGCAAAATTAGAGCTTGCCCACGACCTCGGCCTCTGCCTGCACCACCATCACGTCCACTTCCTTGTTCCTTGCCAACGCCCTTGCGCATTTTGCAATGCTGTGCTGACGTGTATTCACTAGACTTGGGCGTTATATCAAAGTTTGTGCAAATCGTGCACCTGTACGCTGCCACCAACAGGCACACACGTGCGGTTTTTAAATGCAAGCACGGACGCACTAAGAACCTAACACAGGTTTTAGGAGCAAAAATTAAGAACTCTGACACTATCAGCCACTGCTGACTGACGTGTATTATACACTACACTTGTGCGTTATATAATATTTTTGTAAAAACGCACACAAGTGCACCTGTACGCTGCCACCGACAGGCACACACGTGCGGTTTTTAAATGCAAGCACGGACGCACTAAGAACCTAACACAGGTTTTAGGAGCAAAAATTAAGAACTCTGACACTATCAGCCACTGCTGACTGACGTGTATTATACACTACACTTGTGCGTTATATAATATTTTTGTAAAAACGCACACAAGTGCACCTGTACGCTGCCACCGACAGGCACACACGTGCGGTTTTTAAATGCAAGCACGGACGCACTAAGAACCTAACACAGGTTTTAGGAGCAAAAATTAAGAACTCTGACACTATCAGCCACTGCTGACTGACGTGTATTATACACTACACTTGTGCGTTATATAATATTTTTGTAAAAACGCACACAAGTGCACCTGTACGCTGCCACCGACAGGCACACACGTGCGGTTTTTAAATGCAAGCACGGACGCACTAAGAACCTAACAGGTTTTAGGAGCGACAATTGCTGAGAAGTCTGACACTATCAGGACTGTTTTAGACTGTGTACACCAGCCCCAGATATGATGAAGGCTGGTATACGGTCACCACTAGGAATGGCTATATACCCTGCCTGCCTGCCTGCCTGTATACTGCTACAATAGTCCTGACAAGGACTCTTTTGGTCACTAGCCTGTATTCCAACCTGGCTATACCCTGCCAGTATACAGCAACAATAGTCCTGAGAAGGACTCTGCTACTGTACTCCGACCTGGCTATACCCTGCCTGCCTGTATACAACTAGAATAGTCCTGAGAAGGACTTTTGGTCACACTGTTTGCAGCCCTGATACGGAAATAGCTATAAAGGGCCGCAAAACTTTCCCTGAAGCAGCGACACTCTCCCTGCACTGACTGTCTGGATAGCTGTGAGCAGAGCACAGCGCGCCCGCCGGTATAAAGGCTCGGTCACGCTGTGCAGGCCGGCCAATCACTGCAATTCCACAACTAACAGGGCTGTGGCATTGCAGTGGTCTGCCAGCCAATCCCTGCATGAGGGCTGGCTCTCAAAAGAGCGCCAACATGCAGGGATGAAGACCACGAGTACAGCACGAGTATCGCGAGATTACTCGGTCCCCGCCGAGTAGACCGAGTACAGTGATACTCGTGCGAGTACCGAGTAGTAACAAGCATGCTCGCTCATCACTACTAGGTATGTATGAATATATATCTATGTAGAGATGTCTCTCTCCATATAGATTAGAGCCGGAAGAGGAGATATGGTGAACAGCCGTCCCGCCCATCTCTTCAGTTGTTCACAAAAAAATCAGCCCAGTGAAAAGACAAATAAGTGCAAATGTAGGTGGTTCTTCGTCAGCTGGATGTACTGTAGTGTGCCTGTTCAATGATAGATCTGTCCATTAATTCGAAAACAGTATGGGCCATATCCAGGAGGTGGTGAAGCACTTAAGAGTGCTTTACACGCTGCGACATCGCTAGCGATAGCTAGCAATGTCGAGCGAGATAGCACCCTCCCCCGTCATTGGTGCAAGATTTTGTGATCGCTGCCGTAGCGAACATTATCGCTACGGCAGCGTCACACACACATACCTTGTCAGTGACGTCGCTGTGACCGCCGAACAATCCCTCCCTCAAGGGGGAGGTGCGTTTGATGTCATAGCGACGTCACTGCGGCGTGACTAAGCGGCCGGCCAATAGAAGCGGAGGGGCGGAGATGAGCGGGATGTAACATCCCGCCCACCTCCTTCCTTCTGCATTGCCGGTGGACGCAGGTAAGGAGATGTTCGTCGTTCCTGCGGTGTCACACATAGCGATGTGTGATGCCGCAGGAACAACGAACTACATCATACTTGTGACAGCAGTGATATTAAGGAAAGGAGCGACATGTCAACGATCCCCGTTTTTGAACGATTTTGCGATTGTTGATCGTCGCTCCTTGGTGTCACATGCTGCGATGTCGCTACTGGCGCTGGATGTGCATCACTAATGACGTGACTCCAACGATATATCGATAGCGATGTCGCAGCATGTAAAGAACCCTTAACTCCCATGGAAGCAAAAGTGAAAGAACTGTTGATAGTGCGAATATTGCCCATGAAATTTTTGCTGTATTCATGTTCTCCTGTCACCAACATTGTCAACACATGCGGAGACTATATTACAGGTTGATGTACTTTATCCTTCTGACAACACTGGGTAAACTTTTTATCCAGAGGCATCTCATTTGCAAAATGCAAAGCTTGGCAATTTTCACATACATGGGTCATGTCACCACAGCTGTGTTCTTTAATAGTATTTTCATTTTGGGTAAAATATTGTTGTTGAGGTGTGCCGCCCCTGCAGCAGTTGAATTGCTCGGATCCGGGGTTACTGTGGCTCGAGGGTCTCCGGACCCGGGGGCTTGCGGCCACTCCGAAATGTAAAGTGGGGAATATTTACAAGGCGAGAGTTCGTGACGCCACCTGTGGTTCGCGGTAAGGAGAGTAGTGCCGCTGCCGATGGGAGGGGAGACCCCGGGACTCTAGAGAATAGGTGGAGGATAATATGGTGCGGGCTGTGTGGGCAGGCAGGATGCAGGGAGAGCGGTGTACTCACTCAGACTGTGTAGATATTGATGCGACCATTAAGCAGACTCTGACAGAGTAGTAAACCAAGTCTCTGGGTGCTGCTGCCACTCTGGGGAGCTCGTCCGGGAATCTGTTCCCGCTGGTATTGCTTAGTGGTCTGGAGCTTGCCTCCATGCACATGTAGATAGATGTTTCTGAGTGACCCCTCGGTCTGAAGCTGTCGGGGTCCTGCTCCCTATATTTAAATAGGAAAGCTGTGCTCTCGATGGCTGACACTTGGGATTTTAGTGTGCCGCATAGGCTGGAAAGCCCTATCCCCCTCGTAGTGTTGATGTCTTCGATCTTTGAGCTCTTGGGGAAGTTCATAAAGAGACTATCCTCCACAGGTGAATTACCAGGTTGCATGAAGCTACTCTCTGATCTAGGGTCCTGTACCCTGCCATGCTCGGTATCGGTCCGGTTACTGGACTTTCCGGTGCCGACCGTTCTCCAAAACTAAGTCTGGGCACCCTTCTCCAATGCTCTGCGACCGGGTCTTCGACTCCTCCGGTCCCAGACCACCTTCTGCGACCTAACCAAAGTCTCCCAGGGAGCTACAACTCCCTCAGCTCCTCACTCTCTGAGCGCCACTCTACAAACTGACTATGTCCCTGGAGAATGAGTTCTGCACCATAAAAGAATGGAGTGCAGTTCCCTGTGACACCCTGATAGTGTCAGGGGCATCACAGTTGAAGTAGTAGTGGCGTAGTCATAGAGTCAATGGGTGTTGTTTGTCGCCAAATGATGATTATTCGTTTGTTTTGTAGTTACAGTAGTGTAAGCGTTTGTGTTTCAGCTGGTGGCTGCAAAGGGTATGACTCAGTATTGTGTAACAGTGGCATTGATGTGGTTAGTGGAGATAGTTGCCGAGAGGTCATACAACTTGCAGTGGTAGAATCTGTGGTGTTCAGACAAAATGTCTATTGTGGCAGCATTTTTTTTGGGGAATAGCCAATCTAATAGCTTTAGAGCGAGGTGACTCCTGAGTGAGACGTCTACATTTATATGCATTGTTTTTGTCCAGAAGATAGCGTTTTTGTTCAGGAGTCTCATTAGCACGGCATTGTTTTGACATAGTGCCCGAGCTTTATTGTTTTCATGTTGTTTCTTGTATTTTTTCAGAGGAGTCATGTTGGCACTGCTGTGGGAGTCCAGGAGCAGTGATATGCACTGAAATGTACAGGCAGGTATGTGGGCCTGTTAGGAGAAGTGAGGAAGCTTTCTTGTGTGTAAAACCTGCACTTCAGTAAGTGGCACTACTGTTAGATTCCTGAGTGACCTTAGGCGAGCTTTACATGCTGCGATATCGTTACCGATATCGCTAGCGTGCGTACCCGCCCCCATTGGTTATGCGACACAGGCAAATCGCTGCCTGTGGCACACAACATCGCTAGGAACAGTCACACTACTTACCTGCCTAGCGACGTCGCTGTGACCGGCGAACCGCCTCCTTTCTAAGGGGGGTGGTTGGTGCGATGTCACAGCGACGTCACTATGCGGGCGCCCAATCAAAGCGGAGGGGCAGAGATGAGCGGGACGAACATCCCGCCCACCTCCTTGCTTCCTCATTGCTGGCGGGACGCAGGTAAGGTGAGGTTCCTCGTTCCTGCGGTGTCACACGTAGCGATGTCTGCTGCCGCAAGAACGACAAACAACATCGTTACTGCAGCAGCAACGATAATTGGGAATAGGGGGTGATATCACCGATGAGCGATTTTGAACATTTTTGCGACGATTCAAAATCGCTCATAGGTGTCACACATAATGACATCGCTAAAGCGGCCGGATGTGCGTCACAAATTCCGTGACCCCAGCGAGATCACTTTAGCGATATCGGAACGTGTAAAGCCACCCTTAGTGATGTTTGCGGGCTGACTCAGGAACTCTCGTGGTACTCGCGATCTCCTGTGAGACTTCATAAGTGAGAGCGGTGCCAGCAGTGAGGGTATCTGAGGTCAGACTCCAGGGCTTCCATGATCACTTTCTCCTGGTCATGTGACAGTGGGCACCTTAGTTAACCTTAGTCATGGCAGTAGGCTGACTCAGGAACTCTCGCGGTTGTCCCTCTCTTCAAGAGGTTGTAGCAGATCATGGCCTGCTCTGGATTCTCATTGGATTTTTTTTGGGGCTAATTAAATGTGTTAAAGGATGTGTGTATTTTTATTGTAAATAAACATAATGTGAATGTATTTTTATTTCTTTCTCTCTCTCTCGTCAGTGCCACCATGTCTCTTCATGTCTCGTCAGTGTCGCCATGTCTCGTCAGTGTCGCCATGTCTCGTCAGTGCTGCCATGTCTTGTCAGTGCCACCATGTCTCGTCGCTCGCCGCAACATCGCTCAAGGCATGGTGATGTCAGGCAAGGGTGGACATACTCGGCCACGCCTCCTTACTGCTCCGGGACATCGCAAATGTGTAATTTAAAACACCAACACCTCATTATACCTGGATGTGGTATGGGTAGCACAATGTTAGACTGGGAACAGAATTGTTCTTACTCAGCCCACAATTTGGGTTCCGCCTGCACTGTTGTCCCTGGTTACCATGGCTATGATGTAGGCGCGAACTGCGGCTGCACAACTGGCAATGCTACAGTGCATTGTGGGATATGGTTACATCCGCAACTGGCAATTATGTATGTAGATTTTCATGAAAATCCAGCCGCCCACAATAATGGTGACCCCACAACAATATAACAATGTAAACATAAATGCCTGTAAGCAGGTAATAGATCTAGTCCAGAGGCAAACCCCACAACCTTACAAATCTCTCTGGCTGCACCGCACCAGCCCAGGGAGAAGAGCATTGATATCCCATAAGTAAAACTTCTAACCTTTGCAAGACTTACACCCGCTACTTAAATTGCTGTACCAGAGGCCACTATTAGTGGTCTAATAGTACCTTTACACCAACGGACATGACCAGTTGACCAGCCTCTGAACCAGACCTATCTGCTACCACAGTCCTGGCCGCATGGCATCTCATGGCCTAGACCTGCCACACCTCCGAAGCTTGCTCACTGCAGTCCTTCAAACCCAACATCCAGAAATCTTTGACAACTGCATAAAGATGGACACCGTCAAACCGTATATAATCCATTTAGGCGTCTACGATTCTTTATGATGCACTATAATCCCACCATTCATGGCAAAAAAATAAAACGGCAATTGCCTTAGTCGCTTTGATTCCTTGTTTTTTAAGTTTGTTCAGTGACTTCCGTATCACCATACCAACCGCCCCACAATATCTGACCATATTATAATAATCCCCAGGTCCATAGACCAACAATGCAATGCATCCAATTTAATATCCCAAATTAATTCCTGAAAAGACACATCAGCAATGTCATAACCTCCCACAGGTAAAAAACAAGCACATTCAGTGGTTGCTCCCATCTGCAATAGCGCTTGAATTCTAGCAATGCCCAACACTATATCACATTATGGATTCCAATCGACTTCATCCATTCCAGGGATCTATCCTGCTTCAGCTGTCGGCTATCAAGATAAGCATCAGTTTGCAACACCTCTCTGAAAACATATCAATGCCAGAAGATCCAAACTAACCATGCCCCTATATTAAAAAACAACCAACCCAACATTAATCCATGTCCTGCTCCTCTATGAACCACCCACATGGCCCTAAACCAAACGGCCACCTAAACTGTAACAAAACTTGCAATGTCCATTACAGCATATGAGTTTGTACCCCAAAACCTCAGCAATACCTGTCTCTGCTCCAATGTGGAGCGTAAACCAATCTTTTATTCCTCCAGATTCTTGGCCAAACATCAGAAACATTCCATCAGAACGGCAATAAACTGATATATACAGTAGAAAGTAAATAACCATTGTGATATTGCAAGAATGAGATCAGATAACAACCCTTAACCGATAAAGCATTTTAATACAGTAATTGAGCAATCATCATGCCCTGAGACTACATATAAAACGGCCAATTTTACACCAACCAATTTCGTCCATTCTTTGAATGCTGCAACAACATTCAAATCTCTTCACCATCCAATAAACATCATTCAGCACAAACCCCCTTCTCCCAGTTTTGAATGACTATCCAATCCACTAATATGAAAAAACACTGTAAAATCCCAAACAAATTCAGCTGACAACAATGTCCTCAGACGTTATAAATATTAAACAAAAGACTAAAGGTGTTGTCACACACAGCGACGGCGACAACGACGTCGCTGCTACGTCACAATTTTCTGTGATGTAGCAGCGACGTCCCATCGCTGTCGCTGTGTGTGACGTCCAGCAACAAGCTGGACCCTGCTGTGAGGTCGCCCCTCGTTGCTGAATGTCCTGCTTAATTTTTTGCTCGTCGCTCTCCCACTGTGAAGCACACATAGCTGTGTGTGACAGCGAGAGAGCGAAGAACTGAAGCGAGCAGGAGCTGGCTTCTGGCAGCCTGCGGTAAGCTGTAACCACGGTAAACATCGGGTAACCAAGAAGCCCTTTCCTTGGTTACCCAATATTTACATTAGTTACTAGCACCGCCGCTCTCACGCTGCCAGTGCCGGCTCCCAGCTCCCTGCACTCCTAGCCAGGATACACATCGGGTTAATTACCCGATGTGTACTCCAGCTACGTGAGCAGGGAGCCGGCACTGGTAGCATGAGAGCACACCGCTTAGCGCTGGCTCCCTGCACACGTAGCCGGAGCCGGAGTACACATCGGGTAATTAACCCGATGTGTACCCTGGCTAGGAGAGCAGGGAGCCAGCGCTAAGTGTGTGCGCTGGTAACCAAGGTAAATATCGGGTAATGGTTACCCGATATTTACCTTAGTTACCAAGTGCAGCATGGCTTCCACAGCGACGCGTGTCGTTATGATCGCTGCTGCGTCCACTGTGTTTGACAGCTAAGCAGCGATCATAACAGCGACTTACTAGGTCGCTGTTGCGTCACAGAAAATGGTGACGTCACAGCGACGTCGCTGTCGCTATGTGTGAACCCAGCTTAACGCTGCCAACTTCTATGTCACTGCCAACATTAATTGGCCAGCCACAAAATCCTGTCCCACCAGACAGTGAAAATACAATCTATCCTTATACGAAGACCATAAACCTGCTTCAATGCCGAAAACCTTCCATTCCTCCCAAATCTTATCATTGGCACCAAGTAGCCTCAGTCATTACTAAATTAAACTGAAAACTACATTGTTATCAGGCTCCACAACCAGCTGAGGCACTCTGTTACCGCTTCTTCTGTGACGCCCTGGACTAGCCAGGTAGTCACAGATAGACCCCCACACTACACCTGTCCCCTAAAAAGGTGTCATCAGCCAAACAGAAAACCCTAGTCACCTCTCTCAGTGCTTGATGGACACACCAGGGGGAGGAGCCAGGTGGTTGGCCACGCCCACCAAGGAGTCAGAGGGCCTGAGGCAGGAAACACATTGTCAGTTTGAGTGTTGAGCAGTGGAGGAGGTCAGGCCTGTAGGACAGGCCTATCACAGACTGACAGGTGCCAGGGTTGGAGTCCGGGGCACCTTTGGCTAGGAGGCATATGGTGGCCTTAGCCTGCAGGAGCCCGGAAGATGGCTCGGTGGAACCGTGGTGGACCGGGCCAGGGTAGTGGCCCGCCGGTACTGACCCGGGGACCCGACTCAGAAACCGGAGCGCACAGGTGGGTACACAGACTCTTAAACAAGGTCCAAAATCCACTGGACTGAGTTAATTAACTGATTGCGGTATGGACTATAGGTCCTTTCCCACCCAAGTCCTGACTGAAGACAACAGCCCACCGAGGGAGATAAAAAGCCACCGCACAGGTAGAGAGATCCCACGGGCCAGCGTCTGTGGGCAAAAGGGCTCTCCCGACATTCACAAAGCCGGGGAGCGGACTCCCGTCGCTGAAGCACTGGTGGCCCACAGATACACAACACGGTGCAGGAGAAAGGCCAAGACCACCGAACCGGGTGGGGGACCAGACGCAGCCGGCTGCGGGCACCGACCATCATCAACTTGGTTTACCAGAGACTTGTGTGTGTCAATAACCGTGAGTACAACAGTGTCATCCGGCCGCGCACCACCCTGCACCGCCCAGCTATCCCCAACGGGTCCCGGGGTCATCACCCCTACCCACGGAGGCGTTAACATCTTGCTGCACCACCATCTCCCCCGGGTGCCCAGTAATCGCAGCGGTGGTGTCCAACTTCACCACGACCCGTGGGTGGCGTCACGAACTCAAGCTCGGCTCCGGCCGTGCACCTACCTAACCCCCACCAAAAGCACTAGCACCCCCTTTCAGAGCAAAGTGACCCCGGGTCCGGAGGCGCTTGAGCCACCCACCAACAAGCCCGGATCCGAGCGGCTCGGCTGCAGCTGAGTGCGGGGCGGTACACTTCCACCTATGATACCAGACTCCGAAACTCATTGAACTGAAAATAAGACAACACGTAATCCACGTAGCACATACTTTTCTACTACACGACCCTATCAATTCCAAACACCATGATACCAAATGACTCAACTAAGCCACAACTGGGGAGGGACTTAGCTAAAAGAATATAGGTTGCATTAGCCAACCAAGGCCCCCACAACTCCTGTGCCACCACATTTAGAAAACATTTCCAGTAAATCCAGGTTCTTTACCAAAAAAACACAGCTCCAGTACCACAACAATTAGAAAATGCCAAATCTGACACGCACCCTGAACTGAAACAATGGCCTTGAAAATTGTTCCAACCAACCAAACCTGCAACGTCTGTATAGAGCTGCCCAACAGTTAAACACTCCCTTTTCCAATCCATAATGAATGCCCATTGTATGATTCCAAAATTAAAACCCAACCACTAAATCAGCTCTGATCTCCTATGTAATATGAATGTTATGTGTTAGAGACTACTTATCTCCCGTTGCCACTGACAAATGTCTAGAAAAACGCCCATGCCATTTCCATAATTTGGCAGGCAAAACTAAGCTTGCTTAAAATGACTGAGCTACCTTCAAGTGCACAGTCTTGCACTCCTCAAAATCGCAACTGACAACCGTAAATCCATCAATTTCTCTTCTGGAAACTTACGCTATTTTCACAATGGAATGGTTTAGTTGAAAGCATATTCATGTGTTTTAATGGGACAGTCAAACTCCAGACCTCAATCAAACTGAGAATTTGTGTCAAGACTTGGAAATTGCTGTTCACAGATGCTCCCATTCAGTCTAAATGAGCAAGAACTATTTTTCAAAAGAAAAATGCTCAAAGATTTCAGCCTCTAGATGTGTAAAGCTGGTAGAGACATACCCCAATAGATTTGCAGCAGTAATTTTAGTGAATGGTGTTCTTACAAAGTATTGACTTAGGAGGGCTAAATACAAATGCACATCACAATTTTCATCTTTTTTAAATATTTAGGGAACTATGAATTATTTTCTTTACACTTCACAAATACTTTGTTACAGTTAGTCACTTCTAAAGAATAAGCAAGAATAAGCCAGAAACAAGAGAGTCAAAAAGTCTGGGTCAAACACAAGGAGAGCATGTCAAAGGCATGAGGGTCAGACAAAAGAAAAGGGCAAAGTCCAACTTAAGGTAACAATGGTTAGAACACATCATAGGAAAGGAGGAATACAAAAAGTAAGTCAAAAGGAAAGATCCAAGGTCAGGCAACAAACATAGTAACATACTAACATAGTTTCTAAAGGCCCCGTCACACTAAGCAACATCGCTAGCAACATCGCTGGTAACGAACAACTTTTGTGACGTAGCAGCGATGTTGCTAGTGATGTCGCTGTGTGTGACATCCAGCAACAACCTGGCCCCTGCTGTGAGGTCGTTGGTTGTTGCTGAATGTCCTGGGCCATTTTTTAGTTGTTGCTGTCCTGCTGTGAAGCACAGATCGCTGTGTGTGACAGCGAGACAGCAACAACTAATGTGCAGTGAGCAGGGAGCCAGCTTCTGCTGAGGCTGGTAACTAATGTAAACATCGGGTAACCAAGAAGCCCTGTCCTTGGTTACCCGATATTTACCTTTGATACCAGCCTCCTCCGCTCTCACTGCCTGTGCTGCCGGCTCCTGCTCTGTGCACATGTAGCTGCAGCACACATCAGGTAATTAACCCGATGTGTGCTGTAACTAGGAGAGCAAGGAGCCAGCACTAAGCAGTGTGCGCTGCTCCCTGCTCTGTGCACATTTAGCTGCAGCACACATCAGGCAATTAACCCGATGTGTGCTGTAACTAGGAGAGCAAGGAGCCAGCGCTAAGCATTGTGCGCTGCTCCCTGCTCTGTGCACATTTAGCTGCAGCACACATCGGGTTAATTAACCTGATGTGTGCTGTAACTAGGAGACTGGGGGCTGGTCACTGGTTGCTGGTGAGCTCACCAGCAACTCGTGTAGCCACGCTCCAGCGATCCCTGCCAGGTCAGGTTGCTGGTGGGATCGCTGGAGCGTCGCAGTGTGACAGCTCACCAGCAACCTCCTAGCAACTTACCAGCGATCCCTATCGTTGTTGGGATCGCTGGTAAGTTGCTTAGTGTGACTGGACCTTAAGGCTGAAGGAAGACCTTATGTCCATCTAGTTCAGCATATTTTAGTGCCAATGTTCTCCAGTATTGAACCTGTGGAAGGCAAAAACCCACACAGTAGAAGCCAATTTTCTTCATAGGGAAAAAAAAATATTTCCCGATTCCTAAGCTGGGTCCATTATTTATCTGTAAGATTATGCTATTCATAACCTTCTATATTGTTGCTATCAAGAAAAGCATCCATTCCTCTTAAATTCATTCAGTGAGTTGGCTATCACCACTTCCTCGGGAAGAGAGTTCTAGAACCTTACTGCTCTTACAAAGAACGGAATTGCAGAACATGAAAAACTATATACACACACCACCTAGCAAAGCTATGACTAGCAATGATCTGACCATTGTCTGTCAACTATATAATCAGGTAATTGTCCTAAACAATTAAAAATTGGAGATTTTTATAAAATCTAAAAAAAACAGCGTTGAAAAACAATAAAGAAAATATTTTTAAAATTTTTTTTATTGATATCCTTATTCATAAAAATTAGACAACATTCACATGAGTTGGTACACAATCAACAAATAAATAATCAACAAGTAAATAATCGACAAGTAAATGAACAGCTCCACAAACTGTATTCACTTGTAGGTAAGACCTAAAAAGAAAATGGAGCCCTGGCCGGCGGCAACCACAATCAAATAAAATAAAATATAATTTTTGTGTTTACTAAATAATTGGTCAGAAGAAAAGGGCTTTTGATTCAGTAATCTGCAAAAAAGCACTAATTCAGTGCCAGTTCGTATGTCACATCAGCATACCTGCTTGAAAGTGCCTGCAACGGGACTGTTTCTTCACCGCTTGATGTGAATATATTAGCGGTCAGGCTCCACTTCCTTCCAGACCCTAGTAACTACTAGGTATACCGCACTCCAGAGAGGGAGTCTAGCGGTAATGTTGCCAGTGCATCGGAGACCCGTTACAGATCTCCAGTGTAAGTTACCTGTCACCGGTGCTGGACAGGGGAGCTCCGTGGGATATAATCCTTGCCCAGTAAATTTGTTCTTGTCCGGAGATAGTGGATTTAGTGCTGATCTCCTATGTACAAGGTTTGCACATCCAAGAAGCAAGCAAACGTCAAGGCACTATTAACGGAGATTTCCTCCGTTAGCTGTCTAGGCGTTCACCGGTCAGGAAATTAGAGTTCCACAGTCAAGCAATAGTGGTCAGACAGTTACGTCCACGAGATAGATAATCAACTGAGCAAGATCCGACGCGCGTTTCGGGGGCGTTACCGGTCCCCTTCCTCAAGGATAGCTCAGTCACTCCTGTCCATACTTTTTATAGATAAAATACAGCTGCAGTATTTACTGTCTTAAAAACATCGATCCATACATAAAAACATACAAAGAAGTTCCACATATAACCCACATAAAAACCATGTGAAAAATGGGTTCAATGCAAAGATTTCTTAATGCAGAGATTTTTTTGAAAAAGAATCTTTTATCAGAATATTTATAATTTAAATAACCAGAGACTCCAGAATTCAGTGATGATAATTATTGGGAGGATAACTTTTACCCACAACTTATAGCAAATCCTAAAGATATATACAGTCACAAGCGAGGAATATACTAAATATATATATATGTGCCTTTGATAAAAAACTAAAAAATTAAAAAATATAATTATAGATATAAAATATATATTCTATTATATATAAAAAAATAATTATATAAAAATTTTGTTTGTATAAAAAATGTTTTTTATTTATATGAAATATTTATAAAAATCTTAAAAAGCTCATATATAAATTAATAAAACACTAAATAGTGACTCTAAAAATCAAAGACATATATAAATTATTCAAAGGCGAAAATCTCAATATCATTATTAAGTTTATTTGGTTTTAATGTATTCAGCTCAAAAAGCCATTGGCTTTCTACCCTTGACATTTTCCTTATAAAATCGCCTCCCCTGCAATCCTTCATTACCCTTTGTATACCCCAGACTAAAGACCCCCTAAAGGACCCCCCATGCTTCATCAAATAGTGTTTAGATAATGGGTGTTTATTACATTTATTTTTAATATTTCTGATGTGTTCGCCCACTCTCCTGCATAGGGGTCTAATTATTCTCCCCACATATCTTTTCTGACAGGGGCACTGGATACAATAAATGACACCTTTAGTCTGACAAGTGATCAAGTCC
This sequence comes from Anomaloglossus baeobatrachus, assembly GCF_048569485.1. Lineage (NCBI taxonomy): Eukaryota > Metazoa > Chordata > Amphibia > Anura > Aromobatidae > Anomaloglossus > Anomaloglossus baeobatrachus. The sequence continues at coordinate 294,550,743 of NC_134358.1, read as the reverse complement.
CTAATACTAATCTCTTCTTGACCATTCAGGAAGGTTTTTCGTGTAGTATTTTTACATACAATACACTTGTTGCATGGAAAGTAACCTTTCAAGTTACAAATACCTCCTTTACCAGAAGGTTTATTCTTTCCCTTCTGTATAGTTGTTGCCACCAAATTGCCTATATTATTGGCCTTTCTATACACAAATTTTGGAACAGGGGGCAATAAATCTCCAATTATTTTATCCTCTTTGAGGAAGTTCCAATACTTCCTAGTAATGTTTTTTAAAACTTTTGTCTGTGCCGTATATTGCAATACTATCGGTATATTACATTCATCTATTTCGTGAGGTGTACAGACAGTAACTTTGTCCTGGAGTAAACTTTCTCTCTCAATTAATTTAGTTTGTTGGTAGATATCCTCCAGGAACTTCTCTTCATACCCCTTTTCCACAAATTTGTTAGCTAAAGAGACAGCTTCCAATTCAAAGTCCTTCCCTCTACTACAGTTCCTATAGGCCCTAATATACTGACTTTTTAGGACATTAAGGAGCCAGCTAGGTAGATGACAACTGGTTAATGAGATATAGCTGTTGGTATCCGTTGGTTTATGGTAAGTTCTGGTTTCGAGCCTGCCATTTTCAATAAAAATATTCAAATCCAAAAAATTGATCATTTTTGTGCTAAAGGTATAAGTAAATTTTAAATGGAATTCATTCACAACCAGACCTTCCAAATACTCAATAAGGGAGTTTTCATCACCTGACCACATGAACAAAATATCGTCGATGAAGCGACGCCAGAGGACCAGGTTCTCCCGAATCACGCCACCAGGGTATATGGTAAGCTCCTCCCACCGTCACATATACAGGTTTGCGTAACTCGGAGCGAACCTGGTCCCCATGGCGGTGCCCCATCGCTGTAAAAAGTATTGGACCCCATAGCGAAAATAATTATGGTTTAAGATGAAATGAATACAATCACCCAGGAAGTCAACTTGTGGCTGTGGAAACAATCCCAACCTATTCAAAAAATATTTAGAGGCTTCATAGCCCTTCTGGTAGGCAGTAGGCAGGTAATAATGGGACACATTTTTGGAGATGAATATCTATGTATCTGGACAAATTGGCTGACCTCTGACCCCACTAGTACTTATAAGGAGTAATTAAATCTATTGGTCAAGAAGGGTCTCGATACCGGAATTTTAAATAAAGATGAGGCCATATATATAAGAAACCAAAACCCCAGGTTGGCTGTATTTTATCATATATCCAAGATTCAAAAAACTCTACTGAACCCCCCAGGATGTTTAACAGCCAATTAGTCCAGATGCATAGTTATTCATCTCCAAAAATGTGCCCCATTATTACCTGCCTACTTGAAAGATAGTACACAGGTGTTACAACTAGAGTTGAGCGCGGTTCGCGGTTCGTGGTTCTCCAGTTCGCGGTTCGAGTGATTTTGGGGGCTGTTCTAGATCAAACTAGAACTCGAGCTTTTTGCTAACGCTCAATAGTTCTAGTAACGTTCGAGAACGGTTCTAGCAGCAAAAAGCCAAGCTAATTACTAGCTGGCTTTCCGCTGTAATAGTGTAAGTCACTCTGTGACTCACACTATTATGAAATTTCAGTGTATAGTGTGCGGGAACAGCGCATTCAGATCAGTGCTGCTGGGATAATGGCGATCGCCATTTTTTTTTTTCATGTCTTCCTTCTCTAAGCGCGCGCGTGTAGTGGGGCGGGCCAGCATGTCAGCCAATCCCAGACACGCACACAGCTAAGTGGATTTTTAGCCAGAGAAGCAACGGCATGTGTGATAGGATGTCCATGTCACATGTCCCTGCATTATAAAAATGGGTATCTGCCCGTCCAGACGCCATTTTCTCTTCTGCGTCTGGGTGTCAGTCACCGCTGGCGTAGCTCCTGTCTCCGATACTGCTGTGTACACTCTACACACAGCGCTATACAGAATAGGGATAGAAGTTTCTATTAGCCCTTGTAAGGGCTAATAACAGCAGGCTCAAAGCCATAGGTGACAGTCAGGTTCGTGGAAACAGATTTTATCAGCTACAGATAACAGCGTCTGTGTAGCTAAGGTCAGGGACTTCCTTGCTGCATTTTCCCATTAGGAGGGATAGAAAGTGAGGCTTCCTTTCCTGTGCACTGACCCACAACCCTGCCACTGTACCCTCCTGCCCTTTGCACACTCAAGCTCATTGTTACTAGGCCATTATACTAGCAAACACTGAGTAAACTTAGTGGCATCCTAAAAGTGGCTGTTGGACTTCCATTAGTGTCCCACTAGTGCAAATCTATTTGCAGCATCTCTGCATTGCACACTCAAACTCATTGTTACTAAGCCATTATACTAGCAAACACTGAGTAAAATTAGTGGCATCCTAAAAGTGGCTGTTGGACTTCCATTAGTGTCCCACTAGTGCAAATCTATTTGCAGCACCACTGCATTGCACACTCAAGCTCATTGTTACTAAGCTATTATACTAGCAAACACTGAGTAAGCTTAGTGGCATCCTAAAAGTGGCTGTTGGACTTCCATTAGTGTTCCACTGGTGCAAAGCTATTTGCAGCACCACTGCATTGCACACTCAAACTCATTGTTACTAAGCCATCATACTAGCAAACACTGCTATTTGCAGCACCTCTGCATTGCACACTCAAGCTCATTGTTACTAAGCCATTATACTAGCAAACACTGAGTAAACTTAATGGCATCCTAAAAGTGGCTGTTGGACTTCCATTAGTGTCCCACTGGTGCCAAGCTATTTGAAGCACCTCTGCATTGCACACTTAAGCTCATTGTTACTAAGACATTATACTAGCAAAAATATGCTGCCAGTTTAAGGGCCGTAGTTGCATTGTCAGGGATAGTTATTGTTGTTTATTCTGCTGTTAATAAAGATAGACCCCCGCTGCAATCTACACCACCTCTCAATTTTTACTACCACATTTTAAGTGCACAATCTTGTCGCAATCAAAATGAGTGGCAAAATGACAGATGCTGGTGGAAAGGGGAAGAGGCCTGTTGGAAAAGGAAAAAAAGGGTTTGTCCATGGGGAAGGTGGCAAAGCTCCATTAACATCTGCTGAACATAGACCATCTTCCAGCAAAAGTAAGATGTCTACTACTTACCGTGGACAATCCGATGTGCTCCCTTTTTTACGGACACGAACAACTGGAACAAAGGTAGATGATGGCCAAAAAAGGAAAATGCTTGAATGGATCTCAAGTAGTCCAACAAGTGCCCTCTCCGCCACCTCAACTACCGCATCCAAAAAACACCAGTCCTCTGAGTTGTCATCCCAATCACACTTGGGTTCTCCCAGCTCTGAAGTCTCCATCCGCCCTGCACAGTATGGTGGAACTGAGATGGCTGAGTCTGCAGAGCTGTGCAGTCACACTATAGCCTGGGAATCAGAGGTCTGCTCCCAAGCTACAGTGAGTACAGACCAGGAAATGGTCTGCAGTGATGCCCAGAACCTTTGTGACTCAGATTCAGGCCGTGATGACCAAGTTTCTGAGCATAATGGTAACCCTTATTCACAAACTGAAACACCTGTTGTAATAGACAATGAGGAACATACTGATGACGATGAGACGCAGATACCAGATTGGAATGACAACTTAAATATTCTGTCAGGGCAAGAAGAGGCTCAGTCTGAGGGTGAGGGGAGTGCAAACACAACAATTGATGAGGAAGTTCTAGATCCCACCTACTGTCAACCCACAGTCAGGCACTCAAGGAGGTCAACAGAGGCGGTGGAGGAGGATGCTACTAACGACGAAGTTACCTTGCGCCTTCCTGGACAGAGGAGTAGTACTGGTAGCACGTCTACAACTGCATCCTCAGCCACCACTCTGCCTCTGAGCACTAGTCGGGGGGGCTCAGCAGGTCGCATGCCCTCTAAGCCTTGCCTAGCCTGGACCTTTTTCGACATAGAAAAAGATTGCCCAAATCATGTGATATGCAAAATTTGTCGTGATTCTGTTAGTAGAGGGCAAAACCTCAGGAGTTTGACAACTTCTTCCATGAATCGTCACATGAATAAATATCATATGTCCAAGTGGGAAGCTCACCGTGCTGCAATGCGGTCTAGCGGAGCGAACCATCCACCGCCTGCCCCTTCAAGTGCATTCGCGTGCTCTTCATCTTCTAGGACTGTGGGGACAGCTGTCACACCTGGTTTTCCACCACTGTAACCGCAACAGGCAGTTTGCTTGGTAGGTCGTTATTTGGTTTGGAAGGGGAAACAAGTGCATTTGTACAGCTCTCTCAGACATCGATAGCATCAACGTTGGATGAAGGCAACATCATGTCTACGCCTGCACTTTCCTGACAAACCTGCATTTTTTCAGGGACACCCTACTCACCACCGTCTACACACAGCAGCCAGATCTCTGTCCCTCAGATGTGGACAAATAAAAGGCCATTTCCTGCGACCCATGACAAAGCTAAGAGGTTGACTTTATCCCTCTGTAAGCTTTTGGCTAACGAAAAGCTGCCTTTCCGCCTGGTGGTCACACAGGATTTTAGAGACCTTATGTCTGTCGCTGTGCCCCAGTACCAGATGCCCAGTCGCCACTACTTCTCTAAGAAAGGTGTGCCTGCGCTACACCAGCATGTCGCACACAACATCACCGCTTTCTTGAGAAACTCTGTGTGTGAACGGGTGCATTTCACCACCGATACTTGGACCAGTAAGCATGGACAGGGACGTTACATGTCGCTGACTGGGCACTGGGTAACTATGGTGATAGATGGGGAAGGGTCTGCTGCACAAGTCTTGCCGTCCCCACGACTTGTGTGTCAATCCTCTGTCTGTCCAAGTTCCGCCACTGCTTCTGCCTCCTCCACCTCGTCTGGGTCCTCCACCTCTGCCCCAAGCCTGCCTGGTCAGGCCACCAGCGTTCTAACTGCGCAGAAGGAATCACGCACCCCTCATTACTATGCTGGCAGCAGAGCGCAACGGCATCAGGCGGTCTTTAGCTTGAAATGTCTTGGAAATAAGAGTCACACAGCGGCTGAGTTGTGGGCAGCTCTGGAGACTGAGTTTAACAAATGGTTGTCTCCACTCAACCTGCAGCCTGGTAAGTCCGTGTGCAACAATGCTGCAAACCTGGGTGCGGCCCTTCGCCTGGGCAAGGTGACACACGTGCCTTGTATGACTCACGTGTTGAACCTTGTTGTCCAGCAATTTTTAACACACTATCCCGGCCTAGATGGCCTTCTGAACAGGGCACGAAAACTGTCTGCTCACTTCCGCCGTTCACCCACCGCTGCTGACTTGCATTGCTCCAGAAGTCTTTCGGCCTGCCGGTTCATCGCCTGAAATGCGATGTGCCGATACGCTGGAATTCGACTCTCCACATGTTACAGCGACTGTGGCAGCACTGTCGAGCCCTGGTGCAATACGTCATGACGTATAGCCTGGGCCAACGAGATGCAGAGGTGGGGCAGATCACCCTGATGGAGTGGTCTCAGATCAAGGATCTATGCACCCTTCTGCACAGTTTCGACATGGCGACGAATATGTTTAGCGCTGACAATGCCATTATCAGCATGACAATTCCAGTCATTCACATGCTGGAGCACACGCTAAACACTATTCGGAGTCAGGGGGTGGGACAACAGGAAAGGGAGGAACTACAGGAGGATTCATATGCGCAAGACACAACAACATCACCAAGGTCCAGATGTTCATCATCACCAACGCGGGAGGCATGGGACCATGGGGAACAGGGATCAACAAGGGCGCATAGTAGCAGGCGAAATGTTGAGGAAGGTGCAGGAGAACATGAAGAAATGGAGGTCGAACTGTCCATGGACATGGAAGACTCTGCGGATGAGGGAGACCTTGGTCAAATTTCAGTTGAAAGAGGTTGGAGGGAGATGTCAGAGGAAGAATGAACGGTTAGCACCTCTATGCCACAAACACAGCGTGGACTTGGTCCGCATGGCTGCGCAAGACACATGAGCGCCTTCTTGCTGCACTACCTCCAACATGACCCTCGTATTGTCAAAATTAGAAGTGATGATGACTACTGGTTTGCCACACTATTAGATCCCCGGTACAAGTCCAAATTTTGTGACATAATTCCAGCCATAGAAAGGGACGCACGTATGCAGGAGTATCAGCAGAAGCTGTTACTCGATCTTAGCTTGGCTTTTCCACCAAACAACCGTGGTGCAGGGAGTGAATCTCCCAGTTGTAACTTGACAAACATGGGACGGTCTCGTCATCTTCAACAGTCTACCCGTACCAGTAGCACAAGTATCTGGTGCTGGTAACAGCAATTTTATTGAATCTTTTCATAATTTTTTTAGACCATCCTTTGCAAAGCCACCAATGACAACAAGTCTGACACATAATCAACGGCTGGAGAGGATAATACAGGAGTATCTCCAAATGAACACCGATGCCATGACTTTGCAAATGGAGCCTTGCTCATTTTGGGCTTCAAATCTTGAAAAATGGCCAGAGCTCTCCACTTACGCCTTGGAGATTTTGTCGTGTCCAGCTGCCAGCGTTGTCTCTGAACGTGTCTTCAGTGCTGCTGGGTGTGTGCTGACAGATAAGCGCACGCGTCTGTCCAGTGACAATGTGGACAGACTAACGTTTATCAAAATGAACAAGTCATGGATCCACAAGGAATTTACTACCCCTCTGTCATCCTGGGGAGAGTAAATGCTTGTGGATTTTGAATGTGCTTGATGCAAATCTACCTGTGAAGTGTACAACTGTGGCACAAGTGCTGCCACTGAAGGGGTGGGTGTGTGTGGGGCCCAATTTTTGGAAAAAAGGGAGACTCCGCTTGGAGTAACCCTTGCTTGCTGTGTTTTTTAAAAGGAGCCAAGATGAACAAGTCATGGTTCAGCAAAGACTTTGCTACCTACCCCGGTGTCATCCTGGGGACGGTTAAGGATGGCGTATTTTTGAATGTGCTTGATGCAAATCTACCTGTGAAGTGTACAACTGGGGCACAAGTGCTGCCACTGAAGGGGTGGGTGTGTGTGTGGCTCAATTTTTGGAAAAAAGGAGGAGTAACCTTGCGGTGTTTTACTTGATTTTAGAAGGGAGTGCCATGCCTCTATCTGTGTCTCCTCCTCTTTTTCCTTGTCCAGCTTTGTTTTCGCATGAGTATATGTCCTTGTCACTTTCCCATGTGTTTGTGTTGTGTTGTGAGTTGTTTGTCACCTTTTGGACACCTTTGAGGGTGTTTTCTAGGTGTATTTATGTGTTTGTGATTGCCTCCCATTGTTTCCTATGCGGTTCGAGTGGTTCGAACTCGAGCCGAACCACGACCGGTTCGCTCATCTCTAGTTACAACTGCTACAGGGAATCAAATGGGAAAAGAATTACATTCTTGGTTCAGTAGATGTGACTTCACTTTACACTGTAATTGAACATCAGAAGGGCTGTGAAGCCTCTAAATATTTTTTGAATAACTTGGGATTGTTTCCACAGCCACAAGTTGACTTCCTGGGTGATTTGTATTAATTTCATCTTAAACCATAATTATTTTCGCTATAGGGTCTAATACTTTTTACAGCAATGGGGCACCGCCATGGGGACCAGGTTCGCTCCCAGTTACGCTTACCTGTATATGGGACGGTGGGAGGAACTTACCATATACCCTGGTGGTGTGATTCGGGAGAACCTGGTCCTCTGGCGTCACTTCATCAACGACATTTTGTTCGTGTGGTCAGGTGATGAAAACTCCCTTATTGAATTTTTGGAAGGTCTGGTTGTGAATGAATTCCATTTAAAATTTACTTATACCTTTAGCACAAAAATGATCAATTTATTGGATTTGAATATTTTTATTGAAAATGGCAAGCTCGAAACCAGAACTTACCATAAACCAACGGATACCAAAAGCTATATCTCATTAACCAGTTGTCATCTACCTAACTGGCTCCTTAATGTTCCAAAAAGTCAGTATATTAGGGCCTATAGCAGGGGTGGGGAACCTCCGGCCCGCGGGCCGCATGCGGCCCACCATGACCTTTTATGTGGCCCCCGGGCAGATTCCCGGGGGAGGCAGTGCTCGTGCTGTCACCGCGGTCTTGCTGCCGCCGGCCCTTTAAATCCACACATTGCTGTTTGTGCTGCAATGTGTTCTCCCGTCGGCCAGTGCTTACTTTGTGGGCGGGTCCACAGCAGCCTCACAGCTTCCAGCATTGTGTGCACGCCCCCTGCCCTCCGGAGATCAGTGCCCGCCTTCTCCTTCTGATGCAGTGTGTCCAGCTCCTGCACTCCGGTGATGTGAATGCAATGCTGCTGTGAGTCCAGCGCCGAGCCTCTGCTGCTATGTGCCCTGCCCAATGCTTTGTGCCTAAACCCCAGTTCTGTAAACCCTCTCCCCCAGAGTTGCATGAAACTCTCAGCACAGTGTGCCCCCCAATGTCTTGTGTGCACCCCTCCCCCAGTCCTGTGTGCAGCCCCCCAATGTCCTGTGTGCAGCCCTCCCCCAGTCCTGTGTGCACCCCTGCCCCAGTCCTGTGTTCACCCCTCCCCCAGTCCTTTGTGCACCCCTCCCCCAGTCCTGTGTGCACCCCTCCCCCAGTCCTGTGTGCACCCCTCCCCCAGTCCTGTGTGCACCCCTCCCCCAGTCCTGTGTGCACCCCTCCCCCAGTCCTGTGTGCACCCCTCCCCAGTCCTGTGTGCACCCTCCCCCAGTCCTGTGTGCACCCTCCCCCAGTCCTGTGTGCACCCCTCCCCCATTATTAGGAAGTATTGGAACCTCCTCAAAGAGGATAAAATAATTGGAGATTTATTGCCCCCTGTTCCAAAATTTGTGTATAGAAAGGCCAATAATATAGGATATTTGGTGGCAACAACTATACAGAATGGAAAGAATAAACCTTCTGGTAAAGGAGGTATTTGTAACTTGAAAGGTTATTTTCCATGCAAAAAGTGTATTGTATGTAAAAATATAAAAAATACTACACGAAAAACCTTCCTGAATGGTCAAGAAGAGATTAGTATTAGGGACTTGATCACTTGTCAGACTAAAGGTGTCATTTATTGTATCCAGTGCCCTTGTTAGAAAAGATATGTGGGGAGAACATTTATACCCCTATGCAGAAGAGTGGGCGAACACATCAGAAATATTAAAAATAAATGTAATAAACACCCATTATCTAAACACTATTTGATGAAGCATGGGGGGTCCTTTAGGGGGTCTTTAGTCTGGGATATACAAAGGGTAATGAAGGATTGGAGGGGAGGCGATTTTATAAGGAAAATGTCAAGGGTAGAAAGCCAATGGATTTTTGAGCTGAATACATTAAAACCAAATAAACTTAATAATGATATTGAGATTTTCGCCTTTGAATAATTTATATATGTCTTTGATTTTTAGAGTCACTATTTAGTGTTTTATTAATTTATATATGAGCTTTTTAAGATTTTTATAAATATTTCATATAAATAAAAAACATTTTTTATACAAACAAAATTTTTTATATAATACATTTTTTTATATAATAGAATATATATTTTTATATCTATAATTATATTTTTTAATTTTTTAGTTTTTTATCAAAGGCACATATATATATATTTAGTATATTCCTCGCTTGTGACTGTATATATCTTTAGGATTTGCTATAAGTTGTGGGTAAAAATTATCCTCCCAATAATTATCATCACTGAATTCTTATTTCTGGAGTCTCTGGTTATTTAAATTAGAAATATTCTTTTTTCAAAAAAATCTCTGCATTAAGAAATCTTTGCATTGAACCCATTTTTCACATGGTTTTTATGTGGGTTATATGTGGAACTTCTTTGTATGTTTTTATGTATGGATCGTTGTTTTTAATGAAGGTAAATACCGCAGCTGTATTTTATCTATAAATAGTATGGACAGGAGTGACTGAGCTATCCTTGAGGAAGGGAACCGGTAACGCCCCCGAAACGTGCGTAGGATCTTGCTCAGTTGATTATCTATCTTGTGGACGTAACTGTCTGACCACTATTGCTTGACTATGGATCTCTAATTTCCTGACCGGTGAACGCCTAGACAGCTAACGGAGGAAATCTCCCTTAATAGTGCCTTGCCGGCTGCTTGCTTCTTGAATGTGCAAACCTTGTACATAGGAGATCAGCACTAGAGTTGAGCGCGGTTCGCGGTTCGAGGTTCTCCAGTTCTAGGCTCGAGTGATTTTGGGGCCTGTTCTAGATCGAACTAGAACTCGAGCTTTTTGCAAAAGCTCGATAGTTCTAGAAACGTTCGAGAACGGTTCTAGCAGCAAAAAAACAGCTAATTCCTAGCTGGCTTTCCGCTGTAATAGTGCAAGTCACTCTGTGACTCACACTATTATGACATTTCAGTGTATAGTGTGCGGGAACAGCGCCTTCAGATCACTGCTGTTTGTATAATGGCGATCGCCATTTTTTTTTTTTTTCCTTGTCTTCCTGCCCTAAGCGAGCGCGTCTTGTGGGGCGGGCCAGCATGTCAGCCAATCCCAGACACACACACAGCTAAGTGGACTTTTAGCCAGAGAAGCAACGGCATGTGTGATAGGATGTCCATGTCACATGTCCCTGCATTATAAAAACGAGTATCTGGCCGTCCGGACGCCATTATCTCTTCTGCGTCCTTGGTGTCAGACATCACTGGCGCAGCTCCGTCCTTTGTCCTATCGCCGATACTGCTGTATGCGCTCCATACACAGCGCTGGACAGCTTAGGGAGAGCACTTTCTATCAGTCCTTTTAAGGGCTCGTACCGGCAGGGTCAGAGCCATAGGTGACAGGTCCTGAAAACAGCGACAGCGTCTGTGTAGCAAAGGTCAGGGATTTCGTCGCTGCATTTCCCCATTAGGAGGGAATAGAAAGGCAGGCTTCCATTCCTCTACCCAGAGACCCACAACCCTGCCACTGTACCCTCCTGTCCTCTGCACACTCCAACTCATTATAACTAAGCCATTATACTAGCAAACACTGAGTGTACCTAGTGGCATCCTAAACGTGACTATTGGACTTTGCTATAGTCCCACTAGTGCAAAGATATTTGCAGCACGTCTGCCTGCATTGCACACTCCAACTCATTATAACTAAGCCATTATACTAGCAAACACTCAGTGTACCTAGTGGCATCCTAAACGTGGCTATTGGACTTTTGTCTAGTCACACTAGTTCAAAGACATTTGCAGCACCTCTACCTGCATTGCACACTCTAACTCATTATAACTAAGCCATTATACTGGCAAACACTCAGTGTACCTAGTGGCATCCTAAACGTGGCTATTGGACTTTGCTATAGTCCCACTAGTGCAAAGATATTTGCAGCACCTCTGCCTGCATTGCACACTCCAACTCATTATAACTAAGCCATTATACTAGCAAACACTCAGTGTACCTAGTGGCATCCTAAACGTGGCTATTGGACTTTGCTATAGTCCCACTAGTGCAAAGATATTTGCAGCACCTCTGCCTGCATTGCACACTCCAACTCATTATAACTAAGCCATTATACTAGCAAACACTCAGTGTACCTAGTAGCATCCTAAACGTGGCTATTGGACTTTGCTATAGTCCCACTAGTGCAAAGACATTTGCAGCACCTCTACCTGCATTGCACACTCCAACTCATTATAACTAAGCCATTATACTAGCAAACACTCAGTGTACCTAGTGGCATCCTAAACGTGGCTATTGGACTTTTGTCTAGTCGCACTAGTGCAAAGACATTTGCAGCACCTCTACCTGCATTGCACACTCCAACTCATTATAACTAAGCCATTGTACTAGCAAACACTCAGTGTACCTAGTGGCATCCTAAACGTGGCTATTGGACTTTGCTATAGTCCCACTAGTGCAAAGATATTTGCAGCACCTCTGCCTGCATTGCACACTCCAACTCATTATAACTAAGCCATTATACTAGCAAACACTCAGTGTACCTAGTGGCATCCTAAACGTGGCTATTGGACTTTGCTATAGTCCCACTAGTGCAAAGATATTTGCAGCACCTCTGCCTGCATTGCACACTCCAACTCATTATAACTAAGCCATTATACTAGCAAACACTCAGTGTTCCTAGTGGCATCCTAAACGTGGCTATTGGACTTTGCTATAGTCCCACTAGTGCAAAGATATTTGCAGCACCTCTGCCTGCATTGCACACTCCAACTCATTATAACTAAGCCATTATACTAGCAAACACTCAGTGTACCTAGTGGCATCCTAAACGTGGCTATTGGACTTTTGTCTAGTCACACTAGTGCAAAGACATTTGCAGCACCTCTACCTGCATTGCACACTCCAACTCATTATAACTAAGCCATTATACTAGCGATTGATGCTGCCAGTTTAAGGGCCGTAGTTGCATTGTCAGGGATATTTATTCTTTATTATTCTGCTGTTAATAAAGCTAGACCACCGCTGCAATCTACACCACCTCTCAATTTTTACTACCACATTTTCAGTGCACAATCTTGTCGCAATCAACATGAGTGGCAAAATGACAGATGCTGGTGGAAAGGGGAAGAGGCGTGGTGGAAAAGGAAAAAAAGGGTTTGTCCGTGTGGAAGGTGGCAAAGCTCCATTATCATCTGCTGAAGATAGACCATCTACCACCAAAAGTAAGATGTCTACTACTTACCGTGGACAATCCGATGTGCTCCCTTTTTTACGGACACGAACAACAGGAACAAAGGTAGATGATGGCCAAAAAAGGAAAATGCTTGAATGGATCTCAAGTGGTCCAACAAGTGCCCTCTCAGCCACTTCAAGTACTGCATCCAAAAACACCAGTCCTCTGAGTTGTCATCCCAATCAAACTTGCTTTCTCCCAGCTCTGAAGTCTCCATCAGCCCTGCACAGTATGGTGGAACTGAGATGGCTGAGTCTGCAGAGCTGTTCAGTCACACTATAGCCTGGGAATCAGAGGTCTGCTCCCAAGCTACAGTGAGTACAGAACATGAAATGGTCTGCAGTGATGCCCAGAATCTTTGTGACTCTGATTCAGGCCGTGAGGACCAAGTTTCTGAGCATAATGTTGACCCTTTGTCACAAACTGTAACACCTGTGGTTATAGACAATGAGGAACATACTGATGAAGATGAGACGCAGATACCCGATTGGGATGACAACTTAAATATTCGGTCAGGGCAAGAAGAGGCTCGGTCTGAGGGGGAGGGGAGTGCAAACACAACAATTGATGATGAAGTTCTAGATCCCACCTACTGTCAACCCCCAGTCAGGCACTCGAGGAGGTCAACAGAGGCGGTGGAGGAGGATGCAACCGACGACGAAGTTACCTTGCGCCTTCCTGGACAGAGTCGGAGCACTGGTAGCACGTCTACAACTGCATCCTCAGCCACCACTCTGCCTCTGAGCATTATTCGGGGTGGATCAACAGGTCGCATGGCCTCTAAGCCTTGTCTAGCCTGGTCCTTTTTTGACATAGAAAAAGATCGCCCCAATTATATGATCTGTAAAATTTGTCATGGTTCTCTTAGTAGAGGTCAAAACCTCAGCAGTTTGACAACTTCTTCCATGAATCGTCACATGAATAAATATCATATGGCCCGGTGGGAAGCTCACCGTGCTGCAATGCGGCCTAGCGGAGCGAACCATCCACCGCCTGCCCCTTCCAGTGCATCCGCGCGCTCGTCATCTTCTAGGACTGTGGGGACAGCTGTCACACCTGTTTTTCCACCCACAACTTCGACCACTGTAACCGCAACAGGCAGTTTGCTTGGTAGGTCGTCAGTTGGTTAGGAAGGGGAAACAAGTGAGTGTGTACAGCTCTCTCAGACATCGATAGCACCAACGTTGGATGAAGGCAACATCATGTCTCCGCCTGCACTTTCCTCACAAACCTGCATTTTTCCAGGGGCACCCTACTCAACACCGTCTACACACAGCAGCCAGATCTCTATCCCTCAGATGTGGTCAAATAAAAGGCCACTTCCTGCGACCCATGACAAAGCTAAGAGGTTGACTCTATCCCTCTGTAAGCTGTTGGCTACCGAAATGCTGCCTTTCCGCCTAGTGGACACACAGGATTTTAGAGACCTTATGTCTGTCGCTGTGCCCCAGTACCAGATGCCTAGTCGCCACTACTTCTCTAAGAAAGGTGTGCCCGCGCTACACCAGCATGTCGCACACAACATCACCGCTTCCTTGAGAAACTCTGTGTGTGAACGGGTGCATTTCACCACCGATACTTGGACCAGTAAGCATGGACAGGGACGTTACATGTCGCTGACTGGGCACTGGGTAACTATGGTGATAGATGGTGAAGGGTCTGCTGCACAAGTCTTGCCGTCCCCACGACTTGTGTGTCAATCCTTTGTCTGTCCAAGTTCCGCCACTGCTTCTGCATCCTCCACCTCATCTGGGTCCTCCACCTCCGCCCCAAGCCTGCCTGGTCAGGCCATCAGCGTTCTCACTGCGCAGAAGGAATCACGCACCCCTCATTACTATGCTGGCAGCAGAGCGCAACGGCATCAGGTGGTCTTTAGCTTGACATGTCTTGGGAATAAGAGTCACACAGCTGAGGAGTTGTAATCAGCTCTGCGGTCCGAGTTTAATAAATGGTTGTCTCCGCTCAACCTGCAGCCTGGTAAGGCCGTGTGCGACAATGCTGCAAACCTGGGTGCGGCCCTTCGCCTGGGCAAGGTGACACACGTACCTTGTATCGCTCACGTGTTGAACCTTGTCGTCCAGCAATTTTTAACACACTATCCCGGCCTAGATGGCCTTCTGAACAGGGCCCGAAAACTGTCTGCTCACTTCCGCCGTTCAAGCGCCGCAGCTGAGCGACTTGCATCGCTCCAGAAGTCTTTCGGCCTGCCGGTTCATCGCCTGAAATGCGATGTGGCGACACGCTGGAATTCGACTCTCCACATGTTACAGCGACTGTGGCAGCACCGCCGAGCCCTGGTGCAATACGTCATGACGTGTAGCCTGGGCTAACGAGATGCAGAGGTGGGTCAGATCACCCTGATGGAGTGGTCTCAGATCAAGGACCTATGCACCCTTCTGCACAGTTTCGACATGGCGACGAATATGTTTAGCGCTGACAATGCCATTATCAGCATGACGATTCCAGTCATTTACATGCTGGAGCACACGCTAAACACTATTCGGAGTCAGGGGGTGGGACAACAGGAAGGGGATGAACTACAGGAGGATTCATATGCGCAAGACACAACAACATCACCAAGGTCCAGACGTTCATCATCACCAAGGCGCCAGGCATGGGACCATGGGGGACAGGGATCAACATGGGCGCATATTAGCAGGCTAAATGTTGAGGAAGGTGCAGGAGAACATGAAGAAATGGAGGACGAACTGTCCATGGACATGGAAGACTCAGCGGATGAGGGAGACCTTGGTCAAATTTCAGTTGAAAGAGGTTGGGGGGAGATGTCAGAGGAAGAAAGAACGGTTAGCACCTCTATGCCACAAACACAGCGTGGACTTAGTCCGCATGGCTGCGCATGACACATGAGTGCCTTCTTGTTGCACTACCTCCAACATGACCCTCGTATTGTCAAAATTAGAAGTGATAATGACTACTGGCTTGCCACACTATTAGATCCCTGGTACAAGTCCAAATTTTGTGACATAATTCCAGCCATAGAAAGGGACGCACGTATGCAGGAGTATCAGCAGAAGCTGTTACTCGATCTTAGCTCGGCTTTTCCACCAAACAACCGTGCAGGTGCAGGGAGTGATTCTCCCAGTTGTAACTTGCCAAACATGGGACGGTCTCGTCATCTTCAACAGTCTACCCGTACCAGTAGGACCGTATCTGGTGCTGGTAACAGCAATTTTATGGAATCTTTTCATAATTTTTTTAGACCCTCCTTTGCAAGGCCACCAGAGACAACAAGTCTGACACATAGTCAACGGCTGGAGAGGATGATACAGGAGTATCTCCAAATGAACATCGATGCCATGACTTTGCAAATGGAGCCTTGCTCCTTTTGGGCTTCAAATCTCGAAAAATGGCCAGAGCTCTCCAGTTACGCCTTGGAGATTTTGTCGTGTCCAGCTGCCAGCGTTGTCTCTGAACGTGTCTTCAGTGCTGCTGGGTGTGTGCTGACAGATAAGCGCACGCGTCTGTCCAGTGACAATGTGGACAAACTGACGTTCATCAAAATGAACAAGTCATGGATCCAGAAGGAATTTACTACCCCTGTGTCATCCTGGGGAGAGTAAATGCTTGTGGATTTGGAATGTGCTTGATGCAAATCAAAACATCCTGTTTGCAACTAGGGCACAACTGCTGCCACTGAAGGGGTGGGTGTGTGTGGGGTCCAATTTTTTTAAAAAAGGGAGACTCCGCTTGGAGTAACCCTTGCTTACATTGTTTTTAAAAAGAGCCAAGATGAACAAGTCATGGTTCAGCAAAGACTTTATCTACCTACTCCAGAGTCATCCTGGGGACGGTTAATTATGGCGTATTTTTGAATGTGCTTGATGCAAATCTAGCTGTGAATTGTACAACTGGGGCACAAGTGCTGCCACTGAAGGGGTGGGTGTGTGTGGGGCACAATTTTTAGAAAAAAGGGAGACTCCGCTTGGAGTAACCCTTGCTTGCTGTGTTTTTTAAAAGGAGCCAAGATGAACAGAGCTGGGATCAGGAAAGACTTAGCTACCTACCCCGGTGTCATCCTGGGGACGGTTAATTATGGCGTATTTTTGAATGTGCTTGATGCAAATCTAGCTGTGAATTGTACAACTGGGGCACAACTGCTGCCACTGAAGGGGTGGGTGTGTGTGGGGCCCAATTTTTTTAAAAAAGGGAGACTCCGCTTGGAGCAACCCTTGCTTACATTGTTTTTAAAAAGAGCCAAGATGAACAAGTCATGGTTCAGCAAAGACTTTATCTACCTACTCCAGAGTCATCCTGGGGATGGTTAATTATGGCGTATTTTTGAATGTGCTTAATGCAAATCTAGCTGTGAATTGTACAACTAGGGCACAAGTGCTGCCACTGAATGGGTGGGTGTGTGTGGGGCCCAATTTTTGGAAAAAAAGGGAGACTCCGCTTGGAGTAACCCTTGCTTGCTGTGTTTTTTAAAAGGAGCCAAGATGAACAGAGCTGGGATCAGGAAAGACTTTGCTACCTACCCTGGTGTCATCCTGGGGACGGTTAATTATGGCGTATTTTTGAATGTGCTTGATGCAAACCTAGCTGTGAATTGTACAACTGGGGCACAAGTGCTGCCACTGAAGTGGTGTCTGTGGGGCCCAATTTTTGGAAAAAAGGGAGACTCTGCTTGGAGTCACCTTGCTGTGTTTTACATGATTTTAGAAGGGCGTGCCATGCCTATATCTGTGTCTCGTCCTCTTTTTCCTCGTAACGCTGTTTTGTTTTCACATGACAATTTGTCCTTGTCACTTTCCCATGTGTTTGTGTTGTGAGTTGTTTGTCACCTTTTGAACACCTTTGAGGGTGTTTTCTAGGTGTTTTTATGTGTTTGTGATTGCCTGCCATTGTTTCCTATGCAATTCGAGTTCGGTTCGTCGAACGTTCGACGAGCCGAACTCGAACGGGACCTCCGTTCGGCGAACCGACCTCGAGCCGAACCGGGACCGGTTCGCTCATCTCTAATCAGCACTAAATCCACTATCTCCGGACAGGAAAAAATTTACTGTGCAAGGATTATATCCCACGGAGCTCCCCTGTTCAGCACCGGTGACAGGTAACTTACACTGGAGATCTGTAACGGGTCTCCGGTGCACTGGCAACATTACCGCTAGACTCCCTCTCTGGAGTGCGGTATACCTAGTAGTTACTAGGGTCTGGAAGGAAGTGGAGCCTGACCGCTAATAATCAAGCGGTGAAGAAGCAGTCCCGTTGCAGGCACTTTCAAGCAGGTATGCTGTTGTGACATACGAACTGCCACTGAATTAGTGCTTTTTTGCAGATTACTGAATCAAAAGCCCTTTTCTTCTGACCAAATTTTTAGTAAACACAAAAAATATATTTTATTTTATTTGATTGTGGTTGCCGCCGACCGGGGCTCCATTTTCTTTTTAGGTCTTACCTACAAGTGAATACAGTTTGTGGAGCTGTTCATTTACTTGTCGATTATTTACTTGTTGATTATTTACTTGTTGATTGTGTACCAACTCATGTGAATGTTGTCTAATTTTTATGAATAAGGATATCAATAAAATATTTTTAAAAAATATTTTCTTTATTATTTTTCAGCGTTTTTTTTTGAGATTTTATAAAAATTTCCAATTTTTAATTCTTTTACCCTAGGCATTTTTGGGGGTTTTTTTGCCATTAAACTAGCTGCAGAATTATTAGTAAGTTGGGTCAAGCGCTTACCATTGTCCTAGGACAACTACTTTTATAATTGTCCTAAACAGGTGAATCAAGAGGAAACCCAGTAGACCAGCATGCACTGCCTCTGATAGGGCGGCTAATCTGTCACTAACAATACTGGCAGCCCAGCACACCCCTGATTCTATAGTCCCTAGGACACCATTAGTAATGAAATCATGACATACTGGCTACTATTCACCATACATGAATAAAGAATTAATCTCCACTAATATACATAACCTATTCACTGACTAATCCAATTGATTTCAAATATATACAGTAAAACATAAATTTTATTATATATGGGAATAAAAAGCTACTATACTTATAAAGTGAACCCTAACTACAGATTCAAACATATATACAAGTAAAAAAGGGGGCTGCTTGAATTGTTGGAACCCAAAAGATAAAAGTGGCTGAAAAAGAAATACAGCACACAAGACATGTGATACATCGGTATCAGGGCATTAAATGTGTCTAACTATACTGTCCTATACATGTGGGCACGTGGAAGCCTGTAAAATGTGATGTTATTTTATATTATAGTAAATGTAATAATCAAACTGTAACAATAGCTCTAACATTCAAAAGCATGAACGGGGATATTTAAAGTGCTATGTGCAAGAAACATAACCTATAAAGGCCCAGTCACACTAAACAACATCGCTAGCAACATCGCTGCTGAGGATGACTTTTGTGACGTAGCAGCGATGTTGCTAGTGATGTTGCTGTGTGTCACATCCAGCAACAACCTGGCCCCTGCTGTGAGGTCGTTGGTTATTGCTGAATGTCCTGGGCCATTTTTTAGTTGTTGCTCTCCCGCTATGAAGCACACATCGCTGTGTGTGACAGCGACAGAGCAACAACTAAATGTGCAGGCAGCAGGAGCCGGCTTCTGCGGACTCTGGTAACCACAGTAAACATTGGGTAACCAAGAAGCCCTTACCTTGGTTACCCGATATTTACCTTCGTTACCAGCGTCCGCCGCTCTTAGCTGTCAGTGCCGGCTCCTGCTCTGTGCACATGTAGCTGCAGTACACATTGGGTAATTAACCCAATGTGTACTGTAGCTAGGAGAGCAGGGAGCCAGCGCTAAGCAGTGTGTGCGGCTCCCTGCTCTCTACACATGTAGCTGCAGTACACATGGGGTAATTAACCCCATGTGTACTGTAGCTAGGAGAGCAGGGAGCCAGCGCTAAGCGGTGTGCGCTGGTAACCAAGGTAAATATCGGGTTGGTTACCCGATATTTACCTTAGTTACCAAGCGCAGCATCGCTTCCACGCGGCGCTGCTGGCTGGGGGCTGGTCACTGGTTGCTGGTGAGCTCACCAGCAACTCGTGTAGCCACGCTCCAGCGATCCCTGCCAGGTCAGGTTGCTGGTGGGATCGCTGGAGCGTCGCAGTGTGACATCTCACCAGCAACCTCCTAGCAACTTACCAGCGATCCCTATCAGGTTGGATCATTGTTGGGATCGCTGGTAAGTTGTTTAGTGTGACTGGGCCTTTAGCGTTTACTATTGAATGGTACAAGACCAGTAATAATTACCCGTGTTGTTAGCAATGGTTCGTGGAAAGTTTACATCGATTATAACAAAAAAATATACTTAGAAAATTTTATGCAGTGAGCAATATTTGTAATGATAGCTCATATTTATGGATGGGCAGACCCGGACTGTAAAAGTCCGGATTCGTGCAGTTTCAAAGGTGACCGGGTACTGTTTGATCCGGATCCAGCAGTCGAGAAATTTAAAAAAAAAAGTAAAGGAAAAATAAACAAAATAAGAATGAAGCTAGCGCTTCAAACTTACTGAGGCTCCTTCACTGTCGTACGCTGCTCCCATGCAGCTCTACGCTGCTCCCGCGGCCTACCTGTGCCACTTATCATTGCTCATACATATGCACTGCTTTCCCTGCTCAACAGCCGGCCTGCCCTCTGTTATTGGTTGCAGTCAGACATGCCCCCAGCCTGTGTGACAGCGTCTGCCTGCAATCAGTCATCGCTCATCCCAGCTCAGTCTCTCTCCGTCCTCATAGTGGCAGTCATGCTCTATGGCCACTTTCTGTGATACAGATGTAGCAGAGTTAGAATCACCGTGGAACCCTGTGTGGATTACGTTGGACCTGCAGAGGTGTTTATGCCTGGAGGTGCACATTTGATGCTGAAATGGTATGCTCCAGATTTTAGCACCAAATTTGTACCTCCTGGCAGAAAAATTTTTTTTGCATTTTTGGACAAGACATGCAAATTTGGTGATGACATTTTTTCTGCACCCAATCTATGCCTCTTGGCAAAAATGTTTTTTTACACAGTTTTGAAGCAGTTTTCTGCCAGGTGTAAATGTGGTGTTGAAATGTCTGCACCAGATTTCAGCACCAAATTTGCACTTCCTGGAAGAAAAAACTTTTTTTGCATTTTTGGGCCAAGAGAAGCAAATTTGGTAATGGAATTTTGACACTATACTCATGCATCCAATCTACACCTTCTGGTAAAAAAAAACACATCAAAACTACATGAGGTATGATGCGGTAGTGTGTAATTTTTTTTTGCCACTGGGTGTAGAATGAGTGTAGGATTATGGCGTAAAACTTTAGCAACATATCTGCATCTCCTGTCAAAAAAGGCTGTTTTTGTGCCAAGAGATGCAGGTGAATTCACTGAGTTTAATCAGGTCATCAGAGGTCCTCTAAGGTCAGATTAGCTGCGGTCACAGGTAGAGGACTCCAGCTGTTACCACAACAGATCAGTGATCGCTGAGGCTCATTTAAGCTGGTGTCACACATAACGACGACGACAACGACGTCGCTGCTACGTCACCATTTTCTGTGACGTTGCAGCGACGTCCCGTCGCTGTCGCTGTGTGTGACATCCAGCAACGACCTGGCCCCTGCTGTGAGGTCGCCGGTCGTTGCTGAATGTCCAGCTTCATTTTTTGGTCGTCACTCTCCCGCTGTGACACACACATCGCTGTGTGTGACAGCGAGAGAGCGACGAAATGAAGCGATCAGGAGCCGGCGTCTGGCAGCTGCGGTAAGCTGTAACCAGCGTAAACATCGGGTAACCAAGGGAAGACCTTTCCCTAGTTACCCGATGTTTACGCTGGTTACCAGCCTCCGCTCTTGCTGCCAGTGCCGGCTCCTGCACTGTGACATGTGGCTGCAGTATGCATCGGGTAATTAACCCGATGTATACTGTAGCAAGGAGAGCAAGGAGCCAGCGCTAAGCAGTGCGCGCGGCTCCTTGCTCTCTGCACTGTGACATGTAGCTGCAGCACACATCGGGTTAATTAACCCGATGTGTACTGTACTTAGGAGAGCAAGGAGCCAGCGCTAAGCGCGGCTCCCTGCTCTCTGCACATGTAGCGACGTTATGATCGCTGCTTCTGCTGTGTTTGACAGCTAAGCAGCGATCATAACAGCGACTTACAAGGTCGCTGTTACGTCACCGAAAATGGTGACGTAACAGCGACGTCGTTGTCGCTGTCGCTTAGTGTGACACCAGCTTTATTCTCTGGAGCTCACAGCGAGCAGTCATGCTCTGTGGCGCTCGCTTTGAGGTTCAGATGTAGCAGTGCTGTGGGACCTCGTGTGGATTACATCAGACCTCAGGGGTGTTTTGGGGTTAATAAGGTGGTCAAAAAGGGTTTTTTTATATTTTATCCCAAATAAAGGATTTTTTCGGTGTTTGTGTTTATTTAACTTACAGATTAGTAAGTTAGTGCCATCACTAATCCAGGACTAAGGCCGACTTTGCACACTACGACATCGCAGGTGCGATGTCGGTGGGGTCAAATTGAAAATGACGCACTTTCGGCATCGCATGCGACATCGTAGTGTGTAATGGCTCGATGATACAATTAACGAGCGCAAAAGCGTCGTAATCGTATCATCGGTGCAGCATCGGCGTAATCCATGATTACGCTGACGCGACAGTCCGATGTTGTTCCTCGCTCCTGCGGCAGCACACATCGCTGTGTGTGAAGCCGCAGGAGCGAGGAACATCTCCTACCGGCGTCACTGCGGCTTCCGTAGGATATGCGGAAGGAAGGAGATGGGCGGGATGTTTACATCCCACTCATCTCCGCCCCTCCGCTCCGATTGGCCGCCCGGCGTGTGACGTCGCTATGATGCTGCATGACCCGCCCCCTTAACAAAGAGGCGGGTCGCCGGCCAGAGCGACGGTCGCAGGACAGGTGAGTCCATGTGAAGCTGCTGTAGCGATAATGTTCGCTATGGCAGCTATCACAAGGAAATCGCTGCTGCGACGGGGGCGGGTACTATCGCGCTCGGCATCGCAGCATCGGCCTGCGATGTCGCAGCGTGCAAAGTACCCCTTAGTGGCTGCTGTGGGATGCCATTAACTCTTTATTACCCTGATTGCCACAGCACCAGGGCAACCAGGAAGAGAGAGGTAAAGCACCGGGATTGTCACATGTAATTCATGCAACATTTCCAGGTGGCTGGAGGCTGATATTTTTAGACTGGACCTCACCAGCCTGAGAAAACCAGCCCCAGCTGTCAGCTTTATCTTGGCTGGGTATCAAAATTGGGGGGAACAGCACATTGCTTTTTTAAATCATTTATTTAAATAAAAAAAAATCTGCACGCGGTTCCTCTCAGGCCGGAGTCACACTTGTGAGGGACTCTCATGAGTCTCGTATTTCATCATCTGGCACAGCCGCACACTCTCCTGACAGGAGCGGGTATGCTGCATGTATTTCTATGTAGCTGTATGTTCATGTCAAGAGAGCATCAGGCCGTGCTGGGTGATGTGATGCAAGACTTTCGTGAGTCCCTCGCAAGTATGACTCTGGCCTTATTTTGATACATAGCCAAGATAAAGCCCGACAGTTGGTGGCTGCAGCCCGTAGGCTTTATCTGTGCTGGTATCAGAATATGGGGGACCCTAAACCAATTGTTCTATTTATTCATTTATTTTTATACCACAATACTGACCCACAGACATTTGCACTGCATTCCTCACCCACCGGCTGTCCTGGTGCCTGTCATTGGTTGCAGTCAGCTGCCACACAGTGTGGGGATGCGTCTAACTGCCACCGCCGGTGGGCGGAGAAAGCAGTGAATATTCAAGGAAGGTTAATTGCTGGCTCCGGAAGGGAATGCGTGACCTGGAAGCAGTTTGCCAACATCTTTGGTGAGTACCGTACATCACACGTGCTCATACCCCCCTAATCCTTCTACCAACATTTTAAATCTCCGGATGTTATAATATTATAAGGTATAATATATATTATATGGTAAAATATTATATATTAAATTATATGGGTACGGGATTCCGAACCGGATCCGGACTTTTATTTTTCTTTTTTAGCAGGGACCAGTTATCTGCAAGTCTGCCCAGCTCTACTCATATTAAGTCTTTTTTGCACTAGTTAATACCTCATATTGAGTAAATATTTTTAACCCATCAAATAATAGCTAATATTAAGTTTGCATTTGAGGCATAAGGTGATGGCTTTTAATTATTCTATATTTTGGGGGGGGGGGTGTTATTAAAGCAGAAAACTAGTCTTACTAGGTTTACATTTTTTATTTGGCATTTATTATTTTTTTTATTATTTTTTTATGTTGGATCTATATTACTTGCATTAAGTAACAATTCTGAACTTTATTGTGTCAAACCAAAATTTTGAAAAAATTGCTCCTGTGGAATCTATTTTAATTGCATTAGATCCGCATTTGCCAACTTTATTTTCTGCTTACAGATAGCATTTAATTTTAAATTAGTAAAGCTAGCTGCTCCACTTGTGGTAGATAATTTGTCCAAAGAAATGACGTACTTAGCAACTACCCCTCATAGCTCTACGTTTTTCTTCATATTTTGTGCTTACTGCTCAGATTCATCAGGGGCTGGCAGTTTGTATGTTAGTATTTTAATTCGATATTTCTGGTACTGATAACACATGTGATAAAGTGTCGGTGTGATGGTGAGCAGCGTCCCGCGACTAAAGAGACTTCCTATTATAGATATCTAGGTTCCTCCCCTTTCCTCCGTAGAGGTTGCATCTCCAAATACTTGACACTTACTATTGTGAAAAGAAAAATATTCCAGCAAGCAAGTCCACGGAAAAAATCTTCATTTAAAATTCATTATTTTATTTATAAATCCTTATTAAAAACAGTCCATGTTAAGTCACAAACTGCCCCACTTGAGGACGCGTTTCGAACGACCATGTTCTTACTCCGTCTCTAATTCTTTTGAGAAAAAAATGGACTCATTAAAAAGGGGCTGAAACCCCGACATGAACATCATTAACCAGTGAAGATTTAGAAAGGTGCAGCAAAAAAGTTCTCCCATTAACCCTACGTGTCCAATGCCCTAGAAAAGACCGACATCAGTCTTCTATAGCTCTAGCTCATATATATCCAATATTTAATTTATTTTATTTCATCATTCTATCATTCTACCATTTTATGTCCTATTACAAAAAATCAGAGGAAAAAAATTCCCTTCTAATGAAAATTACTTTTCTAAGAATTTTTCTTCCCTTTTTAATTTTTAGTTTTTAATCTTTAATGAAGTTCCCCTTTTTTTCTCAATAAGAAAAAAGACAAAAGACCTAGGAACTAATCCACACAATATTTCTATCCATTCCTATATCCAATGTGATGTGAAAAAACTACAGGAACATCACCCACTTAGAGCATAATACCCCAATCTAATATGCGTATAACACGTCATTTCTCCTATTCAAGCCCATTGGGGATCTAGTTCCCATCAAAAAAATCCACTTGATCTCCCTGTGTAACAACAGCCTCTTCAAATCACCCCCCCTTTTAGGCAACTTTACTTTTTCTATCGCGTTTACCTTCATATCTCTCAACTCTCCTGCATGTACATCCCGAAAATGCTGGGACACTCCAGACAAGCTCCTGGTTGTCACATTATTTGTATCATACACATGTTCTGAAATTCTTCTCCTTAAAGGACGTGAAGTGCTACCAATATATTGCAACCGGCAAGCTACACAGGAGATCAAGTAGACTACGTGATCCGTACCACAATTTATCATAGAATTTATTTCGTAATTTTTTCCTTGGCTAAAGGAAGAAAAACTTTTGGTACTCTGCATGAAAGCACACAAGCCACATGATTTGTGTCCACACTTATAAGATCCCTTTGTTGGAAGCCAGTTCCCTTTGGTTTTCTCCACCCCATCCACACTAGATCTATTCGTGTGATCACTGGGTGACAATAACGCATTCAAAGCCGTGTTCCGTTTAGACACAAACTTAACTCCTTCCTTCAAGATTTTAAACAGTGTCTCATCAAGCCATGTCTTGCGAGAAAGGATTAGAATGATTAAAGATATACTGCTCCTCCCACCAGAACATGAATATCCCTGCCAAAGAAGGCGAGAAATTGGAACCTATAGAACATCCCTGCAGCTGGACATAACGATTACCCAAAAATGAAAAATAATTATTCTTTAATAAGAAATTAGTTACTTCCAATATAAATTCTTGTAAATCAGATGTATAGCCAGAATATCGCTCGAGCTGATTTTTCAGAGCCAAAATCGCCAGGTGGTGTGGAATCGACGTGTAAAGTGTCTGCACATCACATGTTAACCAACTATAACCTTTTCTCCACTCCACATTTGACAGGATATTTAAAACATGTTTCCCATCTAACACAAAACTCGGAGATGCCTTTGCCAGTGCCTGTAAATGGTCATCAACCCATTCTGACAAATGCTCTGTCATTGACCCAATACCCGAAATTATAGGTCTAAAACTGGGCGGAAATAAATTCTTATGCGATTTGGGGAGAGCATGTAGTAGTGATGTTCGTGGACATAAGGGAATAAAATTCTCTTTTTGATTAGACAGATTTTGAGCCATGTTTTTTTTTCCGATTATACAAACATGTCAGTTCTTTCTCCACAATATTCTGAAAATCAGTCATCTGATCTGTCCTTGACGCAATAGGATAAAACTCTGGATTAGGTATCCTCTTTTTCCTGACCATATCATCTTGAACAGTAAGCTTCAAAACATCTGTGGAAAGATCGCTCAAATCCTGCAACGCCAATTGCTCACAGAATGAAGAGGGGGAAAAAACCGCATCAGTCTGATGAGGTTCCTCCAACTCCTCCTTCTGATCGCAAAAGAAATGTCTCCTGACAGTCAATTTTCTAACAAATTTGTTCACATCAAGTATGGTTTCGAATAGATTGAAACCCGTGTTAGGCACAAAATTTAAACCTTTCTCCAAGATCTTAATCTCATTTCCACTCAAAATGCATGCTGAAATATTTATTACAGATTGCACATCTCTTTTATTTATTTCTTCTTCCCCCTCGTGAAGTGTCCATGCTGATACTCCTTTCCTTCTATGCTTGCGGCCAGCCCTCCTTGTATTTTTCTTTGGTTTTTCTGAAAAGAATATTGGTTTTTTGAATTCACCATAGAAGTTGATGGATCCTCCATATTACTTTCAGACGCATCTGTGTTATAATCTGTGGATTCCAAATCCGTTGTCTGAGGATCCGTGGAAGAAAAATTTACTTTATTTTGATTACCTCTGTTCCTCGTTTTTAGAATAGATTTAGGACCATCTCGAGGATATCTCCGATAACCATGCCAAGTGTACACTCTATCACTCTCATAGTCCCTTGAATCCCGACTAAACTTTTTTTCTTTAAAGGCTGTGATTTTGTCTTCCAACGCAATAATCTTAGTATTAATTTGTTCTTTCATGAGTTTGTAGGACTCTAGACTGTTATATTGAGCCAATGAGTTCTCTACTTCCTTCATTCTACCTTCCAAATCCACTAATTTGCACTGTTCCTGTTCAATGATAAGCTGAATCAACCTTTTTGAACATTCCGACAAGATTAAATTCCACTTGGTTATAAACTCTTGATTAAACTCTGTAGTGGGTCTCTTGTTCAGGCGAAGTCCCCTAGGGATCATTCCTTTATCAAGATATGCCTGTAAGGTCTTAAGGCCCAGTCACACTAAACAACTTACCAGCGATCCCAACAACGATCCAACCTGATAGGGATCGCTGGTAAGTTGCTAGGAGGTTGCTGGTGAGATGTCACACTGCGACGCTCCAGCGATCCCACCAGCAACCTGACCTGGCAAGGATCGCTGGAGCGTGGCTACACGAGTTGCTGGTGAGCTCACCAGCAACCAGTGTCCCAGCCCCCAGCCAGCAGCGCCGCATGGAAGATGCTGCGCTTGGTAACTAAGGTAAATATCGGGTAACCAACCCGATATTTACCTTGGTTGCCAGTGCACGCAGCTACACGTGCAGAGAGCAGGGAGCAGCGCACACCGCTTAGCGCTGGCTCCCTGCTCTCCTAGTTACAGTACACATCGGGTTAATTACCCGATGTGTGCTGCAGCTACATGTGCACAGAGCAGGGAGCAGCGCACAATGCTTAGCGCTGGCTCCCTGCTCTCTTAGTTACAGCACACATCGGGTTAATTACCCGATGTGTGCTGCAGCTACATGTGCACAGAGCAGGGAGCAGCGCACACCGCTTAGCGCTGGCTCCCTGCTCTCCTAGTTACAGCACACATCGGGTTAATTAATTTTTTTTTAAACTGTTTTTAATAAGGATTTATAAATAAAATGAATTTTAAATGAAGATTTTTTCCATGGACTTGCTTGCTGGAATATTTTTCTTTTCATGATATGAGTTCTGCTACCTTCCATTCCGTGCACGGTCCTGGATAAGCGGTCTCCGATGAGAAGCAGGTGAGCTGGACAAAGAGTTTGGTTTGTTCTGGAGCTTTGGGCAGAGTGTGTCCGTGCTCCCTGCAGTATATGTTGCAAAATTATATATATCTCATGTATGAGCATTGACTTTTATTTATTGGCATTAGTCATATTTATTGTGCGGTTTACCAAATGGAGATTGCTCAAAGTGATAATGAAGTACGAGATGATTTTTTTAATATTAATAACCAGAGGAGAATGGAGAGAGCAGCAAAAATTTTTTCCACAAACAAACATGATGTCCCTATGGAAGAACATATGGAGCTGAATAAACTCATGTGGGATCTGGAGAAGATTATGTCTTCTAGAATTCGCATATGGTGGGATAGTAAGACCTTAAGGTACCGTCACACTAAGCAACTTACCAGCGATCCCAACAACGATAGGGATCGCTGGTAAGTTGCTAGGAGGTTGCTGGTGAGCTGTCACACTGCGACGCTCCAGCGATCCCACCAGCAACCTGACCTGGCAGGGATCGCTGGAGCGTGGCTACACGAGTTGCTGGTGAGCTCACAAGCAACCAGTGACCAGCTACACGTGCAGAGAGCAGGGAGCAGCGCACACTGAGCGCTGGCTCCTTGCTCTCCTAGCTACAGCACACATGGGGTTAATTACCTGATGTGTGCTGCAGCTAAATGTGCACAGAGCAGGGAGCAGCGCACACTGCTTAGCGCTGGCTCCCTGCTCTCCTACTTACAGCATACATCAGGTTAATTAACCCGATGTGTCCTGAAGCTAGCTACATGTGCACAGAGCAGGAGCCGGCAGCACAGGCAGTGAGAGCGGGGGAGGCTGGTATCAAAGGTAAATATCGGGTAACCAAGGACAGGGCTTCTTGGTTACCCGATGTTTACATTGGTTACCAGCCTCTGCAGAAGCCGGCTCCTGCTGCCTGCACATTTAGTTGTTGCTGTCTCGCTGTCACACACAGCGATGTGTGCTTCACAGCAGGACAGCAACAACTAAAAAATGGCCCAGGACATTCAGCAACAACCAACGACCTCACAGCAGGGGCCAGGTTGTTGCTGGATGTCACACACAGCAACATCGCTAGCAACGTCACAAAAGTTGTTCGTTAGCAGCGATGTTGCTAGCGATGTTGCTTAGTATGACGGGGCCTTTACAGGCATATCTTGATAAAGGAATGATCCCTAGGGGACTTCGCCTGAACAAGAGACCCACTACAGAGTTTAATCAAGAGTTTATAACCAAGTGGAATTTAATCTTGTCGGAATGTTCAAAAAGGTTGATTCAGCTTATCATTGAACAGGAACAGTGCAAATTAGTGGATTTGGAAGGTAGAATGAAGGAAGTAGAGAACTCATTGGCTCAATATAACTGTCTAGAGTCCTACAAACTCATGAAAGAACAAATTAATACTAAGATTATTGCGTTGGAAGACAAAATCACAGCCTTTAAAGAAAAAAAGTTTAGTCGGGATTCAAGGGACTATGAGAGTGATAGAGTGTACACTTGGCATGGTTATCGGAGATATCCTCGAGATGGTCCTAAATCTATTCTAAAAACGAGGAACAGAGGTAATCAAAATAAAGTATTTTTTTCTTCCACAGATCCTGAGACAACGGATTTGGAATCCACAGATTATAACACAGATGCGTCTGAAAGTAATAGGGAGGATCCATCAACTTCTATGGTGAATTCAAAAAACCAATATTCTTTTCAGAAAAACCAAAGAAAAAAACAAGGAGGGCCGGCCGCAAGCATAGAAGGAAAGGAGTATCAGCAGGGACACTTCACGAGGGGGAAGAAGAAATAAATAAAAGAGATGTGCAATCTGTAATAAATATGTCAGCATGCATTTTGAGTGGAAATGAGATTAAGATCTTGGAGAAAGGTATAAATTTTGTGCCTAACACGGGTTTCAATCTTTTTGAAACCATACTTGATGTGAACAAATTTGTTAGAAAATTGACTGTCAGGAGACATTTCTTTTGCGATCAGAAGGAGGAGTTGGAGGAACCTCATCAGACTGATGCGGTTTTTTTCCCCCTCTTCATTCTGTGAGCAATTGGCGTTGCAGGATTTGAAAGATCTTTCCACAGATGTTTTGAAGCTTACTGTTAAAGATGATATGGTCAGGAAAAAGAGGATACCTAATCCAGAGTTTTATCCTATTGCGTCAAGGACAGATCAGATGACTGATTTTCAGAATATTGTGGAGAAAGAACTGACATGTTTGTATAATCGGAAAAAAAACATGGCTCAAAATCTGTCTAGGAAGGAAAAGGATGCTATAAAAACACTACAGGATAATCCGAATATCATTATAAAAAACTTCGATAAGGGGGGAGCAGTGGTAGTGATGGACGTGGGACTGTACGAGAGAGAAATTTTGAAATTACTTAAGGATAGTGAAACGTACAAGAGTAT
Source organism: Anomaloglossus baeobatrachus (assembly GCF_048569485.1). NCBI lineage: Eukaryota > Metazoa > Chordata > Amphibia > Anura > Aromobatidae > Anomaloglossus > Anomaloglossus baeobatrachus. The sequence goes on along the minus strand of NC_134358.1, from coordinate 294,520,299 downwards.
AGATTACGATCCTACAGAGAGGGTTAAAGATGCGCTGGAGAAATTGACAGATGAGGGATTACATTTGGGATTGATTAATATCAAACAAAAAGAGCATTTTATTCCCTTATGTCCACGAACATCACTACTACATGCTCTCCCCAAATCACATAAGAATTTATTTCCGCCCAGTTTTAGACCTATAATTTCGGGTATTGGGTCAATGACAGAGCATTTGTCAGAATGGCTTGATGACCATTTACAGGCACTGGCAAAGGCATCTCCGAGTTTTGTGTTAGATGGGAAACATGTTTTAAATATCCTGTCAAATGTGGAGTGGAGAAAAGGTTATAGTTGGTTAACATGTGATGTGCAGACACTTTACACGTCGATTCCACACCACCTTGCGATTTTGGCTCTGAAAAATCAGCTCGAGCGGTATTCTGGCTATACATCTGATTTACAAGAATTTATATTGGAAGTAACTAATTTCTTATTAAAGAATAATTATTTTTCATTTTTGGGTAATCGTTATGTCCTGCTGCAGGGATGTTCTATAGGTTCCAAATTCTCGCCTTCTTTGGCAGGGATATTCATGTTCTGGTGGGAGGAGCAGTATATCTTTAATCATTCTAATCCTTTCTCGCAAGACATGGCTATATACATTAGGTATATAGATGATATATTGATTATATGGAAAGGGGAGAAAGATAGAGTAAAGGATTTTTTATTTTATATCAGTAATAATGCTCATAATTTATTTTTTACCCACCAGCATGAGGAACAGGAAATAAACTTTTTGGATATGAATTTGAATGGTAATCTTAGTATGGGAGTGATAGAATGCAAATTATATCGAAAACCTGCAGCGGGGAATTCTCTGCTCCATGCAGGGAGTTGTCACCCGAGGCATATTATTGAGAACATCCCAACAGGTGAGTACATAAGGGCAAAAAGGTGTTGTACGAGTGAGGAGGACTATAAGTTGGAATGTAAAATCATTGATGAAAGATTTGTAGCCAGAGGTTACCGCCGAGATAATTTGGAAAAAGCTAAAGAAAAAACTAATTTGAAAAGTAGGACACAGTATTTGGAAGCAAAGGAAGGAATTGGGAGGTCGAAGTTGCCTGTGGTTTTCTCCGCAAAATTCAGTAAAGATTACCATGAAGTGGTACATGTAGTCAAAAAGTATTTGCCGATATTGTCGACTGATGAGACACTGTTTAAAATCTTGAAGGAAGGAGTTAAGTTTGTGTCTAAACGGAACACGGCTTTGAATGCGTTATTGTCACCCAGTGATCACACGAATAGATCTAGTGTGGATGGGGTGGAGAAAACCACAGGGAACTGGCTTCCAACAAAGGGATCTTATAAGTGCGGACACAAATCATGTGGCTTGTGTGCTTTCATGCAGAGTACCAAAAGTTTTTCTTCCTTTAGCCAAGGAAAAAATTACGAAATAAATTCTATGATAAATTGTGGTACGGATCACGTAGTCTACTTGATCTCCTATGTAGCTTGCCGGTTGCAATATATTGGTAGCACTTCGCGTCCTTTAAGGAGAAGAATTTCAGAACATGTGTATGATACAAATAATGTGACAACCAGGAGCTTGTCTGGAGTGTCCCAGCATTTTCGGGATGTACATGCAGGAGAGTTGAGAGATATGAAGGTAAATGCGATAGAAAAAGTAAAGTTGCCTAAAAGGGGGGGTAATTTGAAGAGGCTGTTGTTACACAGGGAGATCAAGTGGATTTTTTTGATGGGAACTAGATCCCCAATGGGCTTGAATAGGAGAAATGACGTGTTATACGCATATTAGATTGGGGTATTATGTTCTAAGTGGGTGATGTTCCTGTAGTTTTTTCACATCACATTGGATATAGGAATGGATAGAAATATTGTGTGGATTAGTTCCTAGGTCTTTTGTCTTTTTTCTTATTGAGAAAAAAAGGGGAACTTCATTAAAGATTAAAAACTAAAAATTAAAAAGGGAAGAAAAATTCTTAGAAAAGTAATTTTCATTAGAAGGGAATTTTTTTCCTCTGATTTTTTGTAATAGGACATAAAATGATAGAATGATGAAATAAAATAAATTAAATATTGGATATATATGAGCTAGCGCTATAGAAGACTGATGTCGGTCTTTTCTAGGGCATTGGACACGTAGGGTTAATGGGAGAACTTTTTTGCTGCACCTTTCTAAATCTTCACTGGTTAATGATGTTCATGTCGGGGTTTCAGCCCCTTTTTAATGAGTCCATTTTTTTCTCAAAAGAATTAGACACGGAGTAAGAAAATCTTCGTTCGAAATGCGTCCTCAAGTGGGGCAGTTTGTGACTTAACATGGACTGTTTTTAATAAGGATTTATAAATAAAATAATGAATTTTAAATGAAGATTTTTTCCGTGGACTTGCTTGCTGGAATATTTTTCTTTTCATGATATGAGTTCTGCTACCTTCCATTCCGTGCACGGTCCTGGATAAGCGGTCTCCGATGAGAAGCAGGTGAGCTGGACAAAGAGTTTGGTTTGTTCTTGACACTTACTATTGGTATATCACATAATATCTCAATAAAATATATTTACGTTTGTGGTTGTAGTGTGAAAAAATGAGGAAAAGTTCAAGAGTGAGGAATACTTTTTCAAGTATGTATGTATGTATGTCACACTTGCACTGCAGCCAATCAGCAACTGCATTACTCTCACGTCTTTGAAAAGAAACCAAAATCCAGAAGAAGTGAGAGCTTCTGCTGATTACTGAATTCCTCTGAATTTAATTTATGTCAAACGAAAGTGAGATTGATCAATGTGGAAAAAGCAGGGTATTGTAAACTTGTTGGATATCATAATAGGCAGCATCTCAATAACAAATGTGGCGAGATCAAAACCAAATTGAACCTCCCAGACAAAGAATACAGTGACTGGCTTCAATTAAACCATGACTTCTTAAAGAAAGAAGTTAAACTTAAAACAACCATCCTTTATAGTAAATTTATTAAACAACCCCCACACACTCTAACATGGAAAACCAACAATATCTACAAAGTATTTATTGAGGACTCAGGCCTATGCATTGGGCCAAACATAGCAGCATGGGAAAAAGAATTAGGAATAAAAATAAAAGAGGAGCAATTCCTAAAAACCCTGGACGTTATTTACACAAACTCCCCATGTGTAACCTTGCATGAAACATACTATAATGTATTCTCCAGGTGGTATTACACACCACAAAAATTAAATATGATGTACCCAGAAAAATCATCTCTCTGTTGGAGAAATTGTGGGAAAACTGGCAACTTGGCTCACATATTCTGAAGCTGTCTATCTCTTGACGGCCTCTGGGCCGACACACAAGATTCAAAAATCACTAATCTAAACATCCCTCTAACTCCCCAGCTAATGCTACTGTCCATCAGTCTGGAAAACATCCCACATTAATTCAAACCCATCATAAGTCATATTCTGTTAACTATAAAGCATCCGATCGTGTCAAGGTGGGCACAAGAGGCTCCACCCAATATAGAAGATCTAATAGATAGAATTTCCCTACACATCGCATTTGAACACAGCTTTGCCCTAAGGGAAAAGAACTACAAAAAATACAACCAAACTTGGCTCCCCTGGATCAAAACATTCACACAACTACACATAAAAGAAACCATTGACTAGGACTAAAAACTTACTATATGCCGTTATATATCCAAACTCATTTAATGTATATATTGTAACTGCAAAAAACTCACCAGATTGAGAAAACTGTTAATCAAGTGTAAAAAGAACTCTGAACTCTGTATGTAAAACAATTGAATCACAAATAAAGTGATATTGAAGTGCTTGCTGATTGGCAGCAGGACTCACATGACAAAACAAGGATTCGGAAGATCCAGTGTCATCATCAATGGAACAATGCCGGCATCAGAGGTGTCTATAGGCTGTTATCTTTTTAAGGAGAGATATTGCATCTGAGAAAGGGTTTTATGAGTAGTAGACAACTTTTCTAAAACTTTTTTAAAACTAGCTTATTCCTGTCATGATTATAGTTATCGTGGCCGTATACATACATGCTTGATTGTGGGTGAATGTATAATGTATAGACAGGAGAGTAAAGGCCTCCATACGCATTAAATAGTTTTCAGCCAAAAAAAGCGTTGGGTGATATTTCAGCCAACAGCTATCTTGACCATCTCTCCCATACATGGTGACGCTTTTTAGGTCAAGATCACCTGTGTTCTGTATTATCAAGCTGCCAACAGATATCACTGCCCATAACTTATTTCCAAGAAGATAAAAACGATCTGCAGTCTGAAATCGGATATACCCATTTTGACATCTCCCCAACAACCAGTTGACGTGTCTGTTGATATTGGTTGGTGTGGTTATTATTGGTTTAATGTGTATTGAACGATCAATGTGCTTACAGGTAATTTTACCTCTGGTGGTGGCTCATCTGTTAAAGATTAAAAGGATAAGATGCTAAAAATCAAAATGCCTGATTCCTCTCACCTTGATCTCATCTGTTACCAGAGTGGTAGGAGGCCCAAAGCACATTAGTTATTCTAATGAATTGACAGATTTGACGAACTTTACCCTGATGTGTATGGAGATCTTAACCCAGAGATAGCAGTAATATTAACATTGTTGCACCACTGATATATCAGGATGTGAAGAAAAAAAAATAGTCCTTTATAAGTGGACCTTTATATGGAGTCCGTCAGCACAAAATTGACTGTTCAAGCCAAACACTAAGTGCATCCTTCACGTGACCAAGCAGTACAGTGCACCTTCCCACTTACTTGTTTTGTATTTACCTCTTCTTCCTTGAAAAACAGCTCTAGTCTTACAGAAGTAGGAAAAGTGTGAAGTCAATGGCAGATATAGCACTGGTGCAACCTGTGCAGCTACAATGGGGGCCATTTCCACCTCCAAAGCAGGTGAAATTGTATATCATGATGAGCTATTGGACTGCAAAGGGCCCATATATTGTTCTTGTACAGGGGTGCTTTTCTGGGTGTGTTTGCCAGTGATGGAAATAAATGGAAATCTGGTAGGTGAGAAGATGCCCTGAAGTGTTTGACCATGCCAAGGGTGCACTGAGCACTTGTGCTTGATTTGAACAGTCATTTTGTGCTGACAGACTCCCTGTAAATATACCTATAATCTGACATTAAATGTTATTTTAGTAAATTATTACTACCCACTAATTAGCAGAACATGTTTGATACTTATTTTATAGCATCAGATAGCTCAGAATTACATAATATGCTAGTTTAGGCATGACTTAAAATAATTACAGAAAGATGATAATCTAATATTAGTGCCTAGAGTTCCCTAATTTTGATTATATGGATGAAATATTTTGTGGTACTGGAGAACCAGGAGGAATACTTTTGCAGAATTAGGTGTAGGGTTCCGAACTACTGAAAAATTCTTATCTAAACAGTCATGTTCTAAAACTGCTATATATTCTATAAATATAATACAAGCTACAATGTTTCTGGCTTCCAATAATTTTTATTAATTTAACATTTTAATAACAAAATAACGTTGATATATATTATGAAAAACATTTATTATGGGAAAGGGTGGGTATAGAAAGGGAAGAAATTCAATTTATTATCAGGGATCTAAATATAATAAAGGAGAAAAAGGTAAATAATTGGGAGTGAGGAGAAATATTAAATCTTAGACAATCATGTAAACATTTTGCAAGATTTGTATATGAGATAACATCATTTTACATGAACACAATAACAATGTAAATGAGTCACAAAATACATAAAGTTGACTAAAAAGAAAATACCATATTTTTTTAATTATAAGACGCACTTTTCCTTCCAAAAGTTTGGGAGGAAAATGAGGAGTGAGTCTTAAAATCCAAATGTAGCTTACCGGGGGATGGTGGAGAGGGGTCACAGGAGGTAGAGGCAATGCTGTGCGCGGTGCTGTGGGCACTGCTCTGTGCATTCTGCTCTGTGCGGTAGGTGGCACTGCTCTGTGCAGCACTACTCTGGTCTGTGCGGTGGGTGGTGCTGCTCTTTGTGGCACTGCTCTGTGCGGTGGGTGGTGAGGCATGGACCATTCTGAAGTTGTCAGCGGTGAGGGTTTCAAATTATGGTGCCCAGAGTTGGCGCGTGCACAGATGGAGCTCTCGGTTCAACTCTCATCTGCGCCTGTGCCGCCTCCGGCCCATTGATGTCCCAGTAGTGGACTTAAGGAAAATAGTGCCTAGTGGTGGCGAATGTGCAGATGAGATCTCAGCTTGTCATTGAGCCGATAACTAAATCTGCGCATTCGCCAACTCCGGCCGCCATTTCTTTGAAATCCGCACCACTGACATCTTCAGAATGGCCTGTGTCTCACTGCCCGTAGCGAGCACCAGCACAGAGCAGCACCTGCTGCCCCACCACAGAGCAGCGCCTACTATGCCAGCATACAGCAGCTCCCGCTGACCCAGCACAGAGCCCGCAGCCCCAGCACAGCGCCAACACCTGAAGTGAGCATCTGCGCCCTTCTCTGCACCGCCCGCAGCATCGCCGTACTCCAGCACTGCCCCTGTCTCCTGTGACCCCCCGCTCCACCACCGCTGCTGACCCACCTCCGCAGTAAAACACCATCGGATTATAAAACAGATCCCATAATTTTTTTTACCTTTTTTTCTCTAAATTTGGGGTGTGTCTTATAAAACAAATAATACGGTAAGTGGCAACAAAGACAAATATAGTATATTTGTGTATAAACTGTGATTTGAGCTATGTTGTAAATGTATTCCTCAACTTCCAATCTGACAGACATGATGACTGGCAAAGTTTTAAATAGTTTGTCCAATTTGAAAAACCTCCTCATTATAATATAATTCCTCTTCACTATATACTAAAAGGCAGATCCTCCTGTGACCTGAAATCAGGAGTATGCCCAATGTGCTAATAACACAGCCGAGCTAAGTCGCCTTGTCCTCCTCAGTATCATTCCACAAGAAAGCTTCAGGTAATGGATCTCACAGGGAGTGCTGACCTATTTTACACATGAGTGATGATAAAGAAAAAAGATGCAAAAAGTTTAATGTCTTCAATTTAAAAATAAATCTCCTTTAATTTATTTTGTATGCATTTATTTACTTATATTTATTAGATTTTGACTTTATGCAATAAATATGAAAAGTTATTCCTCTCTGTTAAGTATTTTTCACACTGAATAATTTCTGATCATTAAACCTAAATATAGTAGTAGAAAAAATATTTTTTGTGCAAATATAAAATATATAACAGAATTTGTAGATAAGCAAGTCATACTGCTTTTATGAACAAGTGTCCCTTTATTTATTTATTAATTAAATCAATACAAGTAATTAAAATTGTCTCTCCAGTAAAGGAGACAAACTCTAGCACAGCGCCACCTATTGGAAGTAGCGATCCTAAAAGTCACAAGTGGATTTTCGACAATCCTTTGCAATATGACTCAGGATATATAAGCCAGATCAGAATCCCAATTTGCAGACACGGTGTTTCGGGGTGCTTGCCCCTCGTCAGTGCAAAGTATGGGGGTGTCTGATCTGGCTCATGAGAAAGCTATGTGGGGACCACGGGGGAACACTATTCTCCTTAAGGAGACTTTGCAAGCCAGTCTGGCTGCCAGGTAAGGGGACTTATAGCTGCAATGCCCCTAAAATTCCACGGGGGAACACTATTCTCCTTAAGGAGACTTTGCAAGCCAGTCTGGCTGCCAGGTAAGGGGACTTATAGCTGCAATGCCCCTCTGGGAAATATTCAAATTGTCTCTCCAGTAAAGGAGACAAACTCTAGCACAGCGCCACCTATTGGAAGTAGCGATCCTAAAAGTCACAAGTGGATTTTCGACAATCCTTTGCAATATGACTCAGGATATATAAGCCAGATCAGAATCCCAATTTGCAGACACGGTGTTTCGGGGTGCTTGCCCCTCGTCAGTGCAAAGTATGGGGGTGTCTGATCTGGCTCATGAGAAAGCTATGTGGGGACCACGGGGGAACACTATTCTCCTTAAGGAGACTTTGCAAGCCAGTCTGGCTGCCAGGTAAGGGGACTTATAGCTGCAATGCCCCTAAAATTCCACGGGGGAACACTATTCTCCTTAAGGAGACTTTGCAAGCCAGTCTGGCTGCCAGGTAAGGGGACTTATAGCTGCAATGCCCCTCTGGGAAATATTCAAATTGTCTCTCCAGTAAAGGAGACAAACTCTAGCACAGCGCCACCTATTGGAAGTAGCGATCCTAAAAGTCACAAGTGGATTTTCGACAATCCTTTGCAATATGACTCAGGATATATAAGCCAGATCAGAATCCCAATTTGCAGACACGGTGTTTCGGGGTGCTTGCCCCTCGTCAGTGCAAAGTATGGGGGTGTCTGATCTGGCTCATGAGAAAGCTATGTGGGGACCACGGGGGAACACTATTCTCCTTAAGGAGACTTTGCAAGCCAGTCTGGCTGCCAGGTAAGGGGACTTATAGCTGCAATGCCCCTAAAATTCCACGGGGGAACACTATTCTCCTTAAGGAGACTTTGCAAGCCAGTCTGGCTGCCAGGTAAGGGGACTTATAGCTGCAATGCCCCTCTGGGAAATATTCAAATTGTCTCTCCAGTAAAGGAGACAAACTCTAGCACAGCGCCACCTATTGGAAGTAGCGATCCTAAAAGTCACAAGTGGATTTTCGACAATCCTTTGCAATATGACTCAGGATATATAAGCCAGATCAGAATCCCAATTTGCAGACACGGTGTTTCGGGGTGCTTGCCCCTCGTCAGTGCAAAGTATGGGGGTGTCTGATCTGGCTCATGAGAAAGCTATGTGGGGACCACGGGGGAACACTATTCTCCTTAAGGAGACTTTGCAAGCCAGTCTGGCTGCCAGGTAAGGGGACTTATAGCTGCAATGCCCCTAAAATTCCACGGGGGAACACTATTCTCCTTAAGGAGACTTTGCAAGCCAGTCTGGCTGCCAGGTAAGGGGACTTATAGCTGCAATGCCCCTCTGGGAAATATTCAAATTGTCTCTCCAGTAAAGGAGACAAACTCTAGCACAGCGCCACCTATTGGAAGTAGCGATCCTAAAAGTCACAAGTGGATTTTCGACAATCCTTTGCAATATGACTCAGGATATATAAGCCAGATCAGAATCCCAATTTGCAGACACGGTGTTTCGGGGTGCTTGCCCCTCGTCAGTGCAAAGTATGGGGGTGTCTGATCTGGCTCATGAGAAAGCTATGTGGGGACCACGGGGGAACACTATTCTCCTTAAGGAGACTTTGCAAGCCAGTCTGGCTGCCAGGTAAGGGGACTTATAGCTGCAATGCCCCTAAAATTCCACGGGGGAACACTATTCTCCTTAAGGAGACTTTGCAAGCCAGTCTGGCTGCCAGGTAAGGGGACTTATAGCTGCAATGCCCCTCTGGGAAATATTCAAATTGTCTCTCCAGTAAAGGAGACAAACTCTAGCACAGCGCCACCTATTGGAAGTAGCGATCCTAAAAGTCACAAGTGGATTTTCGACAATCCTTTGCAATATGACTCAGGATATATAAGCCAGATCAGAATCCCAATTTGCAGACACGGTGTTTCGGGGTGCTTGCCCCTCGTCAGTGCAAAGTATGGGGGTGTCTGATCTGGCTCATGAGAAAGCTATGTGGGGACCACGGGGGAACACTATTCTCCTTAAGGAGACTTTGCAAGCCAGTCTGGCTGCCAGGTAAGGGGACTTATAGCTGCAATGCCCCTAAAATTCCACGGGGGAACACTATTCTCCTTAAGGAGACTTTGCAAGCCAGTCTGGCTGCCAGGTAAGGGGACTTATAGCTGCAATGCCCCTCTGGGAAATATTCAAATTGTCTCTCCAGTAAAGGAGACAAACTCTAGCACAGCGCCACCTATTGGAAGTAGCGATCCTAAAAGTCACAAGTGGATTTTCGACAATCCTTTGCAATATGACTAGGATATATAAGCCAGATCAGAATCCCAATTTGCAGACACGGTGTTTCGGGGTGCTTGCCCCTCGTCAGTGCAAAGTATGGGGGTGTCTGATCTGGCTCATGAGAAAGCTATGTGGGGACCACGGGGGAACACTATTCTCCTTAAGGAGACTTTGCAAGCCAGTCTGGCTGCCAGGTAAGGGGACTTATAGCTGCAATGCCCCTAAAATTCCACGGGGGAACACTATTCTCCTTAAGGAGACTTTGCAAGCCAGTCTGGCTGCCAGGTAAGGGGACTTATAGCTGCAATGCCCCTCTGGGAAATATTCAAATTGTCTCTCCAGTAAAGGAGACAAACTCTAGCACAGCGCCACCTATTGGAAGTAGCGATCCTAAAAGTCACAAGTGGATTTTCGACAATCCTTTGCAATATGACTCAGGATATATAAGCCAGATCAGAATCCCAATTTGCAGACACGGTGTTTCGGGGTGCTTGCCCCTCGTCAGTGCAAAGTATGGGGGTGTCTGATCTGGCTCATGAGAAAGCTATGTGGGGACCACGGGGGAACACTATTCTCCTTAAGGAGACTTTGCAAGCCAGTCTGGCTGCCAGGTAAGGGGACTTATAGCTGCAATGCCCCTAAAATTCCACGGGGGAACACTATTCTCCTTAAGGAGACTTTGCAAGCCAGTCTGGCTGCCAGGTAAGGGGACTTATAGCTGCAATGCCCCTCTGGGAAATATTCAAATTGTCTCTCCAGTAAAGGAGACAAACTCTAGCACAGCGCCACCTATTGGAAGTAGCGATCCTAAAAGTCACAAGTGGATTTTCGACAATCCTTTGCAATATGACTCAGGATATATAAGCCAGATCAGAATCCCAATTTGCAGACAAGGTGTTTCGGGGTGCTTGCCCCTCGTCAGTGCAAAGTATGGGGGTGTCTGATCTGGCTCATGAGAAAGCTATGTGGGGACCACGGGGGAACACTATTCTCCTTAAGGAGACTTTGCAAGCCAGTCTGGCTGCCAGGTAAGGGGACTTATAGCTGCAATGCCCCTAAAATTCCACGGGGGAACACTATTCTCCTTAAGGAGACTTTGCAAGCCAGTCTGGCTGCCAGGTAAGGGGACTTATAGCTGCAATGCCCCTCTGGGAAATATTCAAATTGTCTCTCCAGTAAAGGAGACAAACTCTAGCACAGCGCCACCTATTGGAAGTAGCGATCCTAAAAGTCACAAGTGGATTTTCGACAATCCTTTGCAATATGACTCAGGATATATAAGCCAGATCAGAATCCCAATTTGCAGACACGGTGTTTCGGGGTGCTTGCCCCTCGTCAGTGCAAAGTATGGGGGTGTACAGCAGAGCAAGGAGAGACAACAGGCCGAGGAACGATCCAACAGGTTTATTCACAAGAACACTGGAACAGCACACGATAAGTCCACGTAAAACAGATTCGGGGGTCCTTCCCGACAATCCTCGGACCGGATAACAAAGTAATCGTCCTTTTCAGAGTCCCAGAAATCCCACACAATCCCACGGGCCGCCACACAGGCCTAGCTCCGTCCGTGTCCACAGCCACACAGGCTGGAGCTCCTGCTCCCTTCAAGTTTCAGCTCACTCTGAAGTTACAAAAAAGGGAAAATGCATTGTCTGTGCTCCTTGACCAGCCCACCATGTTCAGGGGGTGGGGGTCACACATCCTATCATCAATGGTTTGGTCCATCACAGGGCTCCGATATGTCTGCCAGCCACAGTAGATGAAGGGATCCCCTGCTGTGCAGAACAATGACTATTCCTTCACTGGCTAATGCAATTACAGATTAGATACACAACTCTGGAAAGAAGAGGACAGGCTATTTACATAATCACATTAGATGCCAAGACTACAATGGTATGAGAGAGACACATTGAGATCAGTAGCTCCCCCAAGGAAATACAGGAATTACAACTAATACAACCAGGGAAATATGCATATACAGTGAGAGGGTAAATTACATCTTCACAATCCCTCCCCCTCCCAACTTGTGTACGTACTAGGGACCTCTACAGGTCACTGGTTAAGTACACACAGGCAGAGCATTACTTACATGTGGCTTCATGCAGCCACGAATTGGCATCGTAGCTCTCCCACATCATTGCCCAGGAGAACAGCTGCAGGCAGACCACCCATCACCCCAACCACACATCGCCTGACCCCAAAACTAAAGTTCAGATCCACAGTGGCTGTTGGAATAGTCCTCCATTGTCCACCAGCCAGTTCAATGACAATCCCAGGTCCTCTATGGATTGCCTCAGGCCGAACCACTCGGGGATCAGCCAGTGTGAGGAAAGCACCCGAGTCACAAAATCCAACAAGTCTCTGTCCATCCAGCACAACCTCCTGCAAGTGCTTACCTCGATGAGCAGAAGTCGTCATAACTGCGGGTCGCACCCCGTAAACTCCTGGTGGTGCAACATGGGGGGCTGAGTCACTAGGCCAGTCCTCACATAACGGTGCCACATCTTCCTCCATGGCACTGGGCTGTAAATAATTAACAATCCGATTGGGTGCAGGATCAGTCCTCATTTGAACAGCTGGGCAGGAGACTTGCCGATGCCCTGGCTGTCCACATTGATAGCATCTGAGCTGGGTCTCCCTCCATCCAAGGCGTCCTCTTGAGTAAGGGGTAGGGGAACTTGGAGGCCGGCTCCCACCTGAAGGTGCTGTAGGGGTTTGAGGATGATTCCTCCATGGCCTGGCTGGGCATGAGGCCTGCAAATGCCCGGGATGCCTACAAACATAACACCTGCGCTCTGTTACTTCCTCTCCCCGGCGTATTCCAGAAAGTGCAGTAGAAGCAACTGGAGGCACATTAACACGGGTATCAACATGTGGTGGCTTAGAGGAACGGGGAACAATGGGGACAGAATAACTGGGGGCATCCGGTGTTGTGGAGCTGTTAGGCGTCTCTCCATCCTCCAACAGAACCCTCCACTGAGGCTTGATAGTGAGCACCTCATCAGCTAGAGCAGCAGCTTGTTCCACTGTCTCTGGTCTCCTCTCACGCACCCATTCTCTGATTTCCGCAGGGCACCTGGCATAGAACTGCTCTTTCAGGATGACCTGGAGGAAGGTCTCCCAAGTTAAGGCTCCCTCTCCCTCCAGCCAGCGATGGCATACTTGTTTCAGTCTGTGGGCAAACATCTTGAAAGACACTTCTCCATCACAGGCTAATGTACGGAACTTAGTCCTATAAGTATCTGGGGTCACGGCATAATGTTCCAGAATGGTCTGTTTTATCTCCCCATACTCACAATTCCACTCAGGGTCCATAGCTCTATAGGCGTCGGCAGCTCCACCCTCCAAGAGGCCCACTAGGTGTCTGACTCGCTCTCTTTCTGGGACTTCCATTAATCGGCACTGATGCTCAAAGTCCTGGAAGAAGCCCTCAATGTCGCCTGCAGCTTCATTAAAGGGCTTAAAGTCCTTGCGGGACACTCTGGAGAATTGCCTCATAGTTGGTGCTGTGGTTACAGTTTGTCTGGGGCCTCTAGCTGCTTCCACAGCAAATCTCCTCTCCAGCAATGCCCTCTCTTGAGCTCTGCGAATAGCCTCCCTCTTATCTTCTATGGTGGCCTCATCTCCAAGCAATGCCATTTCCTCCTCATACCACACAATCCATTGACTTTTTTGGGTATTTACCTCCAGCTCCCGTCTTTCTTCCGTTTGCTGTGAGGATCCTTCCTCCACGTCATTTTGAGAGCAGACTCCTTCTAGCGCCTCAATCAGCTGCTCCTTGGAGAGTCCTTTGAAACGAACTCCTACTTCACGGGCCTTTGATTGCAGGCTCCCCAAAGTCCAGGTCTTGTACTCTGCAGTGCTGGTTCCTGATGTTGAGCCATTGTCCTCCATTCCTTCTGCTCTGATCCCAGCGCTGCCAACCAGTTTGTAATTAAGTAATTAACAATTAGATACAATGGATTGAATAATGGTATACAATCAATAGCCTGGCTATTAGGGCTCATTAGATGTCGATGATTTTTCTTGAACAGAAATAAATGTTTTGGATCAGATTTTTATCAGTGTTTGGCTAGTGTGTCAGTTTTTAAGATCATTTTCATTATTTTTTTTTAGTACAAAACATTTTCTCATGCTTCTATCAGACATGAAAATCGGACACCATACAATTGCACATAGAGTGCTGTCCAATTTGTCAAGGACCAATAGGCCTGCATTGGCAAATTGCTTAGTGTTTTGTGCTGACCACTCAGTCCGCAAAAATAAAACAGATTTGTTAAGTCCCATATACTATAACAGATACGAGTTCTATCCATGAAAAACACAAATAGAGCTTGTACGTAAAAACTGATGTCTAAATGAGGCCTTTGTCTGGAAAGTGTTGAGCCTCATTTATATGTCCATGTTCCATTTTGTTCTCTATCCATCTTCTTTACAGATAGAACACAAACCAGTATAGTCTATGGTGCAGTTCATCATATGTCCAAGTCAGGAGTGGATCCAAAATGGGTAGAAAAGATATAGGTGGAACTTACACTTTCCTTTATACTAGATCCTTCTCTGACTTTGGCTTGGACAACTTAATAAAAAACTGCAGTGACATTTTTCCTCCAAAATCTACTGTATGTAAAACCACATTAGGCCATGTGCACACGTTGAGTATTTGGGGAGTTTTTACCTCAGTATTTGTAAGCCATCACCGAGAGTGGGTAAAAAATGCAGAAGTGGTGCTCGTGTTTCTACTAGGCCACATGCCTATTGAGTATTTGACACAGAAGCTCTCAAACAGCGACCGCTTTTTCTCCTCGCCTACACTGTTCTGCCTGAATTCCTGTCCGTTCACTTTAGCCCTTCCCCAGGTTAGCATGTACAGAAAGGCTCCCTTAAAACAGGTTATGAGCTCCCCCTGCTGGCCTGGAGTAGGAGATGTGGCATGTGATGTTCCTGACAAGGAGAGGTCACCACGTTGCCTTCAAGCATAGCAGTGATCCCGGTAAGGAGAGAAACGCCAAAGTGCAGAAGGGGTGAACAGGTTTCTATCAGGCCACAATCACATGTTGAGTATTTGGTGAGTTTTTACCTCAGTATTTGTAGCCAAAACCAGGAATGGAACAATCAGAGGAAAAGTACAAAAGAAACATGGCACCACTTCTATATTTTTTTACCCATTACTGGTTTTGGCTTACAAATACTAAGGTAAAATACTCACCAAATACTCAATATGTGTGCTGCCCCCATGCCAGCAGCCGGCGCTGCACAGATCCGGGCCTTCAGGGGTGGTGGCTCGAGGGTCTCCGGACCCGGGGGTCTCGCGGACACGCCGAATTATTCTGGGGACATATATCTACGGGCTGGGCCGTATTAAGTTCGTGACGCCACCCACGGTATGTGGTGAGGTGGGACACCACTGCTGCTGTTACAGGGCACCCAGGGGAGATGTTGTGCAGCAAGTTGTTAATCCCTCCGTGGGCAGGGATGGTGGCCCTAGGACCTGGTTGGTATGTGCAGGGTATGACGACCGCAGGGGGTGCTGGTGTACTCACTGTTAGTAAAACACACAAGTCTCTGGTAAACCAAGTTGATGGTGGCCGGTGCCGCGGCCGGTTGCGTTCTGGTCCCCCACCCGGCTGGTGGTGTCTATCCTTTTCCTGCACTGCTTTGTGTAAGGTGGACTTTCCTAGTGTAAAACTCAGGAGTCCTCTCCCAACTGGATGTGGCCTAAGGAGCCGTGCCCGCAGACGCTGGCCCGTGGGATCTATGGGCCCTAGCGGTGACCTCTTATCTCTAATAGGTGGGCTGTTGTCTTGTATGAGGGACTTTGACTGGGACAGGACCTCTAGTCCTGGCCTCAATCGGTCAATTAACCAGCTCCAGTTGGTTCTGGTCCTGGCTTCAGGATCCGAGTACCCCCCTTTGTGCTATGTTTTCCGAGTCGGTTCCCCTTGTCAGTACCGGCGGGCTTTAACCCTGTCCCGGTCCACCTCGGTTCCACCGAGCCGTCTTCCCGTCTCCTGCTGATGGAGACCACCGTCTGCCTCCTAGCCAGTGGAACCAGGGCTCCTACCCTGGTACCGTTCAATCTGGATTTCTCCTGCTGGAGCCACACTGAGCTCCAGCCCACACTCCTCTCCAACTTGAACTCTAAAGCTTTACTACTCTTTTTCCCACCCCGGGCTGTCTGGACCTCTGGGTGGATGTGTTCCAACTGCCTGGTCACACCCACTAGTGTGTCTATCTTTCCCTAAGGGGGGTGACTAGGGTTTTCTGGTTCGCTGTGTGTTTCCTAATGAGGGAACGGTTTTGAGCAGGGGCCTAACTGTGACTACCTGGTTTTGCCAGGGTGTCACATATGCATGTGGCCTAAAGTTTAAATTGCCACACTGAGTTTTTGGTGAATTTTTAAAGCTGTGTAGAAAACGTGGCATCTTACAGTACCAGCAAACTGGGTGGGATTTATAGAACTATCCTGCCCACTGTGCTTTTATTTTTTTTACTCATCATAAACTGATCCAGGGTTCGTGTTTAAAATCCACAACATGCCAATTTCACTTACGAGTATGTTAAGTTTTTTGTTAGGATTTTCCCCATAGACTTGCATTATATGCGACAAACCGAAAGTAAAAATCTTGTATTTTTTAATGCATATCCAGTGCAGAAATGCACTAAAAATGCATGTAATATGCACATGACTGTATCAATAATATTTTATCAAAGCCAAATAATAGATAGTATAAAAAACAAAGCAGCTTTATTTAAAATATAACATAGCAAAAAGAGACAAAAACTGCAACATCAAAAACTCAATAAAAATGCATGTAAACAAGCAAAGTCAAAAATGAAAAGAAAAAACAATGCAACCTAGTTTAACTAATAGATATAGAAATGCTGCAGAAATGCTGCAGGATAAAAAGTCATCATCATAGGAACGCAGCCTAAGGCCTCTTTCACACGTCCGTGTCTCCGGTACGTGTTTGGTCCATTTCCTCACGTACCGGAGACACGGGCACACGTAGACCCATTAAAATCAATGGGTCTGCGCTCACGTGCATGTTCTGCTGTAACAGGGTGAAAATGTACATAAGATAAAATTGCATGTTTGTTAATGTGTATATATATATATATATATATATATATATATATATATATATATATATATATATATATATATATATATATATATATATATATATATATATATATTTATGCTATAACTTAAATGGACACTAGGTGTCACTAGAGGGCAGGCACACTGCTAGACAGTAAGGGGTTACATTAGATTTCCCTGGTAACGTAGACACAGAGAGACGGTTGAAAAATCTTCAGTCAGGATCTGAGGGACTGTGCAAGAGAAAGACGTCTGTCATTTTTCCGTGTTCGGATTTGTAGGATTGCCTTTTTTTTTGAGCTCCTACTGCCCCTGACGAGGGGAATTCATCTGAGTGAAATTTTCTCCAGAAACTGTTTGGACAAAATCAACTAAGAGTGAATCAGAAGCAGTCTGAGGGGACGGACGCCATCTTGAGTGAAAGACTTCATTGAGTAACAATTGACCTGAGACCGATCGGTGTATAATAGTCAGTCAGGGACAGATAGATATATTGCTTCATCACACTGTCTGGGGCAGTGAGGTACCGAATATTGAATAGAGGTACAGATATAAAGGTACATGTACATATATTTACTTGTTTCTGACTGTATATGGGAAGGTGGCTGGGTACCCTGATTGAATTGTAAACATAAGGGAAGGTGGTTGTAAGATTATATCCTTGGAGGGATCACGTGCCATTATCTGTAGTAGTGCATCCGGGTAAGCCCCATTAATAGATAAGGGAGGGATCGGTATAGTGGGGGGAAATATAGTCCAGTTCATCCCTACAGACCGACACTTGAAGTCCTCCGAGTTGCATAAACTGTCATTGTTTATTCCGGGCTGTTGTGGTCCATACATTGTAAGAGAACTGTTTTTTATAAAGAAAATTGTTATCCCTCATCTTTGGGTCCCTGAGTTTTCCATAGTGCCATCGTATCTTAATAGTCATAACAACTGGCATTCAATTACATATTTGGCGTAGTCGGCAGGATACGGTGCTCGCTATGGATAACCCCGATCAGGTGGGAGACGTTGTAACACCCCCTGTAGTACTTCACCCCCCTTTCCCCTTGGTGACCAGCAGTGAGAGGCTAATAGGATGCTCTGCAACGGGCGTGCTGTTAAAACACCTGGCTAAATTCAATGGGTATAACTTACCGTTCAGTGACTGGGTGGGCCGGCTGAAGAACGCCATTGCCTTGCACAGCGTTCACCCCAAACTGCACCCCGAGGTCGCACTGAATGCTCTGGAGGGGGATGCCCGCAAAGTTTTTCTGCTGAAACCAGAAGGTCAGCGAAAGACAATGGATGAAATAATTCAGGTCTTGGAAAAGGCTTTTGACCATGTGGCAGTGGCCGGACAACTGTGAGTACAGTTTTTCGCTTGTACCGAGAGGACCAGAGAAAGTCTGATCCAGTATAGCATAGCATTGGAAGAATTGCATCAGGAAATTAAAAAGTCAAATGTAACGATGGGCGCTGAGGCCGAGGTTGATCGCATTTTACGGGATCAGTTCATTGAGGGGCTCCAAAATGAGATGTTAAGGAGTGAACTACTACTGAAGGCAAGGAGTACCCCTGGTGTTACCTACGCTGAAATACAAGAAGAGGCAGTGGTACGGACCCTGGAGGTGAAACCTGCCCCGAAATGGAGTAACATGCAGGTGATTGACACAAGGGAATTGAGTCGAGACCCTGTCCAGGTACAGCTAGCAGCCTTGCAGAAGACTGTGGAGGGTCTGGCGGAAGAGATGCAACAAATGCGGGCTCAGGCGATGCCTCTGACCTACCCAGCATCAATGGACCCCTGTACTCCCATGCCTGGACAAATGCTGCCTCCTATTTTGGAGATGCAGTCACGGCGTTATACACAACAAGGAACAGCGGCCCGTCCCAGATCAGAGGCAGCAAGAAGTGGGATGAGAGGGCCTATCCAGTGTTGGAGATGCGGAGGGCTTGGACATCTGCAACGAGATTGTTAGAGGGGCAGAACAGAAGAAACTGACGGCAGTAAAAGGGAAGCCCTCGCTGTAGCCGGGCATACAGCGAGGCAGAACCCAGAACCAATGTCCGAAATCTGCACAGTTTGCTGGGAAGAAAGTTGTGTGTCTGGTAGACACTGGATCAGAGGTAACAACTATGCAGGTAGAATATTTCCAGCCGTACTTCAAGGAGGCTGCTAAACCAGAATCGGGGCATTTATTAAAACTGAAAGCAGCTAACAATGAAGAGATTCCAGTAGCAGGTATTGCATGGATGAAGGTGCAGCTGTGCGTGCAGGAGCTGGGAACCAAGGGAGTGATACTCGTGAAGACGCAGGCAAGGCCAAATCTCCCTGTGGTCCTAGGGATGAACATTCTGAGGGAACTGGATTCTTTTCTGTTTGAGCGCGGTGGCCCAGGATACTGGAAAAGAGCAACAACTCATAAGAGAGCCCTACAGCAGGTGGTCCGTTCGTGTGGTATACAGAAGAGTTCAGCAGGAGGAACAGCAGTGGGAGCGGTGTACGTCCCACGTGACCCCGCTGTAACTATCGCTCCAGGTCAAGAGAAGCTGGTGTTGATGCCAGTGGGGACCCATAGGAAGCTGAACGGTGTGGAAGTAATTCTGGAGCCAGTGAGACAGTCTGAAAGCATGGAAGGCTTCATGATCGCAAGGATGCTGGTCACTGTACAAAATGGGAGGGTGCCGGTTACGTGCCTGAATTTGCAGAGCCATGAGGCGACTTTGGTGGCGGGCTCAAAACTGGCCGATGTGTATGTGTGCAGTGGAGAAGTTCTCCACAAGAATCAGTTCACGTTGAAAGCGAATCGCCAGACTGCTTGGACTCTGTCAATGCAGGCAGCAGAAGAAGAGTCACCCACGCCCATGTGGAATGGTAAGAAGATCATAGAGCTGATGGGGATGGATACAACTCAGCTAACGCCGGAACAGGTGCACCAGCTACAGACTACCCTATGGGAATACCAGTCTGCCTTTTCCAGGAGTGATGAAGACTTTGGCTGCACAAAGGCGGTAGAACACGAGATACCCACAGGGGACGTGGCCCCAATTCGATAGAGATATCGCCAGATTCCCCCGAATCTTTATCAGGAGGTCAAGAGTATGTTAGCGCAAATGTTGTATAATGGCGTGATCCGCCCGAGTCAGAGTCCCTGGGCTGCGCCGGTTGTACTGGTTCGGAAGAAGGACGGGTCTCTACGGTTTTGTGTTGATTACCGCAAGCTGAACGCGCAGACCGTGCGTGACTCATACCCATTGCTAAGGATTGAGAAGTCTCTGTCTGCTCTGGGAAAGGCAAAATACGTCTCCACATTGGACCTGGCTAGTGGATATTGTCAGGTACCCATGGCAGCTAAGGATCGTCAAAAAACAGCTTTCATCCTTCCAATGGGACTCTATGAGTTTAATCGAATGCCTTTCGGACTGACTAATGCCCCGGCCACATTTCAGCGACTGATGGAGTACTATCTAGGTGATTACAATTTTGAATCTGTGTTGATATATCTGGACGATGTAATTATATTTGGAGATTCGTTTGAGGATCACCTTAGGAAGCTCCGGCAAGTGCTACACCGGCTAAAAGACAATGGCCTCAAGATCAAACCCAAGAAGTGTCGCTTGTTCCAGACTCAGATTGAATATCTGGGACATGTGGTGTCAGCGGATGGGGTGCGTCCGACCGAGAGCAAGATAGAGGCTATCCAGGAGTGGCCCACCCCCAGGACTGTGAGAGACGTGCGGGCCTTCCTCGGTTTGGCCGGATACTATCGTCGGTTTGTGAAGGACTTCGCTAAGATGTCTGAACCATTGAATGAGTTATTGAGGGGGACATCTCAGGGCCCCAGGAATCAGCCTATTCGATGGACCGACCGACAACAACAGGCGTTCGATCAAATTCGTGCCGCTCTCGTACAGGCACCTCTGTTGGCATATGCTCGCTTTGACCGACCCTTTACTCTGTATACAGAAGGAAGTCTGCATAGACTGGGAGCAGTGTTGGCCCAAGAGCAAGAGGGACGGGAGAAGGTTGTCGCGTATGCCAGTCGGTCCTTACGGGACACTGAGCGCAACCCTGATAACTATAGTTCATTCAAATTGGAGATGTTAGCCCTGGTGTGGGCCATGACCGAAAAATTTGCTGAGTATTTAGCAGGGTCAGAGGTTCTTGTAATGACAGACAACAACCCGCTAGCTCATCTGGAGAACGCCAAACTGGGAGCGTTAGAACAGCGATGGGTGGCGCGAATGTCCAAATTTAATTACCGGATTCGGTTCCGGTCCGGAAAAGAGAACTCCAACGCAGATGCCCTGTCACGGGTAACGTGAGATGCGCCAGGGCGTGAGGTAGACGAAGATCTAGAGGATACCGAGATTCCTGACCTGAGGCGATTACCTGAATTTGTAGATCTGGCACGTTCAAGTGGGGTGGTGACAGGAGTAGCCAGATTGCTTGGGATGACTCGTCAAGAATGGGCTGATCTACAGAACGCAGACCCTGGGCTGTAACGAGTAAAGGAGTGGGTGAATCAGAAAACTTGGCCTGATGTGAAAACTAGAGCTCAGCTAAGCTCGGAGGAGCAAAAGTTGTTACGGCAGTGGAACAGACTGACAACAGCGGAGGGAGTGTTGTATCGCTGGATCTACTTGCCGGCTGAGTTAGGATACCGATGGCAGGTGGTAATCCCATCCTCGGCAGCGCCAGACATTGCTCGCGAGGCCCATACCCAGGGTGCTCACCTTGGGCCTGAGAAAACGTATCGATGGTTGCACCGATTTGTATACACTCCTGGCTTAGAAGAAGTTGTAAGGGAGGTGTGTGCTAGATGCCGACCCTGCGAGTTGAATAAGTCCCCTGAACAAAGGGCCCCTGTTCAAACCATCGTGACATCCGCCCCGCTGGAGGTGTTAATGGTAGATTACCTGACAATTGGGTATTCTAGGAGTGGGCACCCTTCGTGCCTGGTGATGACTGACCACTTCACAAAATTTGCCGTGGTTGTCCCCACCAAGGACCAAACTGCTGAATCCGCAGTGGAAGCAATCTGTAAACATTTTATCCTGACCTACGGGTGTCCACAACGGATACATTCAGATCAAGGGGCTTGCTTCCAGGGTAAACTCATGACTGAGTTTCTGCAGGTCTATGGCATCAAACAATCGCTAACGACACCCTACCATCCGCAAGGAAATGGGGCCTGTGATCGGTTCAATCGCACGCTGCTACAGATGTTGAGGACGCTTGAACAGCAACAGAAGGCGAGGTGGACTGAGTTCATCCCTGAACTTGTGTGGGCTTATAACAATAGAGTCCATAGCACTACCGGGTTTACCCCTTACATGATGATGTTTGGGCGGCCTGGGAGGGAGGTCGAGGAACTGAACTTGTCAGTACCTGGGGAACTCGAGTATCACACAGCCAGTGAATGGGTTCAGAGTCACCAATGGAAGCTGCGGGAAATCCACAGGATAGTGGGGGAACGAGTACAGGACCATCCCCATCGAGAACGTAGACTGGTGCATGGAGATGAGTTCCTAGTGGGCGATAGGGTGCTTGTACGAGTTACTCGCCCAGGTGGAAAGTTGGACGATCAGTGGGAGGCTACACCTTACACTGTGGTGGACAGACCATTTACAGGGAAAAGTGTGTACACTGTGATCCCCGAAGGCTGTGTCGGGCCCCGTCGTACATTGCACCGGAACTGGTTGAAAAGGTGTATCTCCGACACACCTACATGCCCACCTGTCTCGCCTGATCCACCAATCACAGGTCGACCAAATAACCTTGTGTGTGACTGCTGTGATGATTTCAGCAACGTGGCACCAGATGACCAAGATCCGGCATTGCAGATTCCAGTTGCTCCAGAGCTACCTCCAAGTGTCGTTGCTCCGCCAGACATGGAAATCGCCATGAACACGACAGGTACTGAATTACGAAGATCTGAAAGGAGTACGGCTGGTGTTCCTCTGATACGGTACAACCCTGAAGAATATGTACTGCATGTAAGATGTAGAGATTGATTTGTCGGGACGCCAAATCTTAAGTGGGGTGGAGTGTAACAGGGTGAAAATGTACATAAGATAAACTTGCATGTTTGTTAATGTGTATATATATATATATATATATATATATATATATATATATATATATATATTTATGCTATAACTTAAATGGTCACTAGGTGTCACTAGAGGGCAGGCACACTGCTGGACAGTAAGAAGTTACATTAGATTTCCCTGGTAACGTAGACACAGAGAGACGGTTGAAAAATCTTCAGTCAGGATCTGAGCGACTGTGCAAGAGAAAGACGTCTGTCATTTTTCCGTGTTCGGATTTGTAGGATTGCCTGTTTTTTTTCTTCTTTTTATGGACTGCTTACTTGTTTTTTTTTTGAGCTCCTACTGCCCCTGACGAGGGGAATTCATCTGAGTGAAATTTTCTCCAGAAACTGTTTGGACAAAATCAACTAAGAGTGAATCAGAAGCAGTCTGAGGGGACAGACGCCATTTTGAGTGAAAGACTTCAGTGAGTAACAATTGACCTGAGACCGATCGGTGTATAATAGTCAGTCAGGGACAGATAGATATATTGCTTCATCACACTGTCTGGGGCAGTGAGGTACCGAATATTGAATAGAGGTACAGGTATAAAGGTACATGTACATATATTTACTTGTTTCTGACTGTATATGGGAAGGTGGCCGGGTACCCTGATTGAATTGTAAACATAAGGGGAGGTGGTTGTAAGATTATATCCTTGGAGGGATCACGTGCCATTATCTGTAGTAGTGCACCCAGGTAAGCCCCATTAATAGATAAGGGAGGGATCGGTATAGTGGGGGGAAATATAGTCCAGTTCAGCCCTACAGACCGACACTTGAAGTCCTCCGAGTTGCATAAACTGTCATTGTTTATTCCGGGCTGTTGTGGTCCATACATTGTAAGAGAACTGTTTTTTATAAAGAAAATTGTTATCCCTCATCTTTGTGTCCCTGGGTTTTCCATAGTGCCATCGTATCTTAATAGTCATAACAACTGGCATTCAGACGTTACACTGCCATGGACCGTGTGTACGTGTGGAGCATACGTGTGCCCGTGTGCTCCACACGTAGACATGTCCGTTTTTCTCCGGCATCACGGGTGTCACAAGGCCCGCATACGGACCACACAGAGGTGTTCCATGTGACATGCACCGGAGAAAACACATGTGTCTGAGAAAAAAATAACAAATCTTTACTCACCTTCGCCAGCCCTGCTGTCTCTGCCGCTGCTGTCACTTGCTTCCAACCGCCGCTCATTATGCTCATTGCATATTCCCTTTACTGCGGCCGGAAGTAGCAGCAGCGGGGAGTCGGCAGGACCGGAGACCGTAGATCAGCACCACGGACAGCAACGCCAGGAACAGGTGAGCAGAAAGTTCCCGTTCTCCTTGTGTTATCATGGATAACACACATAGAACACACGAGTGCCATAAACACGGCTCACGGAAGGCAAAACGCACCTTTGACACGTCCGTGAAAAATGTGCGTGATTTTCACGGACGTGTGAAAGAGGCCTAACAAAGTTTTCTCTAAAGCTGCTGGAAGACGTTAAATAATGGGAGACATTTTCTCCAAATGTAGGATATTGGAAACAGGAGAATATTAGAGGAGAAGTTGAAGGCAGCACAACAATAATCATCATTTGTGGCACAAGTAAATCTGTATTATATGTTTGCACAGATTCTAATATATATATAATATTATGTTATTTATTGGATACTTTTTAATGTGGCAAATTAGCCATAGTGGGGGCTATCGGTAATGGACATGATGGGAGTGAAAAGTTTATACTCTAGTATAGATTTTCAGAAAACTAATTAGTGCATTGGATTTCATGGCTGTATGGCAGTTGAAGTTATTAATGGGGGGGCATGTGACTCGCGAGGGTAGTTAATGAGGTGCAGTGAGAGGTCATTCAATTTAACACATCCATTAATTACATTACAATGCAGAGAGCAAAATTACATTCTGGAGGCAAAATAACTAAAATAATTAACAACTTATCATTTACAACTTAGTAACAGCATGCGCGCTTATATCATTGTCATTAGGAGACGCTTCTCTACAAAGCAAGGTCTTACATGCATTATGTGTGACAGCGAATTATGTTAACTACAAAGCATTTTCATTAGAAAAGGTAGCCTCAGTTTATATCTGTGGCAACGCGTCCATTAGATCTATACTTTAGTTACATCACTCTATTGAAGCCATCCATTATTTCCATTCTGACCAACTCCTGGGTCACTTTTACATAGATTCACCTTTTTTTAAGTCAATTTTCTTTTTTCTCTTGAGTTGACTTTTTGGGGCCAAATTCTTAAATATTCAGTATTAAGACAGCATCCAAAATAAAATCACTTGATATTTTATTTCTTTTGTAAAAAGACATGGGCAATGGCACAGAAAAGAGGACACAAGTGATTTTGTTATTATTTGGATGCTGGCTTACCACTGTTTTTTGGTCTCTCTCTACCCTGCAAGTTGACAATTCTCGATACAAGATGAGCAGAAACAATCACTTTTCTAGAAATTCTTCAAAGTGACCCGTGTAGTTCATCAATTTTGTGCAAAATCAAAATTGCTGTTTATTTTTTTCTTTAGACTGTTCGGTGTGTATTAGAGAAGAGCAAACCTGTGGAAATTCGGGGTCTGCTGGTAGAGCTGAACTTTTTTTAAAGCTCGGTTTTGAACCCGGACTTGACCTGAACTTCATTTGACGTCAGTGATCGGCAGTCCGGGTCTGCGACCACATGCAGCCAGCCATAAATATAACACTTCTGGGGGAGGGTGGGAGGGTTTTTTTTCCATTTTTTTTGTTTCGTGCACACTACATCCAATCACACTGTTGTTACCACTAGTGTGGGCCGTTCAAACACTGCAAGCGACTCGCACTGGGTCGAGCACCGAGTGTACCCGAGCACAGCGATGCATGGGTCAGTGGTTTTCATATAAAAAGCACCCGAATTCCGAACCCAAACTTTGTTTTATTAGAAAAGTCTGACTTCGTACTGAACCCCAAACTTCAGGTTTGCTCATCTATATTGTATTTTAGTGAATAATGTGTTAGTTGAAAACAATTCAAAACTCTGAACCACAACCACAATGAAAAATTAGACATAAAAAAAAGCATAAAAGAAAAAACAGGTGAAAAATAGTAAAATCTTGACAAAAACAGGGTGCAATTTAATTGGGCCTAAAATGCTAGTCATCTCTAGAGATGGATCCTTTTTCTCTATACAGAGGGAGTTTACCTTGTATTTGAAGGGATTTTACATGGAACATACCTTTTTTTTTTTTACAGGATATTTTTTTGCTTATAGAAATGGATCATGTCAACTCTTTACGAAGTCTGCTCTAAAATGGGAGACATTTTACTCCACTATTCCTTGCCAAGTTCTCTAAGATCTGCATGAGAAAAATACATTTCTATGAAATTCTCCCCTGAGCCATATGCTCATCGGTAAAGAAATTCTGTTTTGTGATACATTTGCGTCTCTCCGCTGCCAACACTAGAATTAGTGCTACATACTGTTTTCTTTTAGCGAATTCAACGAATAAATATGGTACATTGTAAACTCCTTTATAAAAGTACCAATGTGTATAAGATCTCCGATGGAGCCATGGTGCCAGTAATAAAGCATATATGGGTCGCTTATAAATTAGGAAAATCAGCACTACTGAAGGGTCAGCTTTGGCTCATCAAGGGGAAAAAAAGAATAGGTGAGTAGTGTTCCTTTTTGGCATTTATTTTTAGTTACATTTTTATTGGAAAAACTACCATTCCTACTGTATTCTTGCAGAACAATACTCAACGTACATTCAATTTTCCTGTATTCTTGTTCTTGTTTCTTGTCTAGAACAACAACCCATTATAGTCTATGAAGTTGTTTACATGTCTGTAGTAAAAACAAAAATCCCTATGAGGTGTCCATTTTTGATCCGATTCTAGAATCAAGTTCTGCAGCGGAAATGCACTAAAAACGCATGTTTATGCCCATGACGTTTTGTCAAAGCCAAATTCCGGGAGGTATCAAAAACAAAGTATCTTTTTTTTTTCAAACATGACATAGCAAGAAGATCCAAAAACCATCAGCATGATAAAAATGTATGTAAAAAACGCTATGAAAAAAACAAGTATGGTAACCTAATTTACTTACTAGGTCAGGTGCAGAAATGGTGTAGAAGTTCTGAAACTTTAAAGACTCTCCAAATGCTCATCGTGGAATGTAGCCTCAGAGAAAAAAAAGCAGCATGTCTATGAGACTTCAGAAATGTTATTAACTAAGCTGATACTGTAATATGCTGCATTTGTTGTCTATTAAAAATAAGGTATGCTGGTTTAGCAGTAGTGTGCACTATGTTTCAATATGTAAATTCAGTGACTCATACACTAATTAACCTTACCTTAATGTTAATCTTAAATGGTTATTCCAATCTTCAAGATCTTATCCCAAATGTAGTAGATGTAATAATAATAATAATAATAAGAATCATAATAATAAATTAGCAGATACCTCCAATTAGAAATGTAGTATAGTACTCCCAGGGCCGTATTTACCATTAGGCACCGGAGGTCCGGGGCGGCGGGTTGCGGGGGCGGCGCCAAGGACGAGAATAAAAAAAAAATGTTTTTAAATTTCCATCCCCAGACTCATTACTAAAACCGGAGTCTTTGCGGGGGGAGGGGGGCTGGTTTGGAGAGTTAGTTGGTGGTCCTGTGAATAATTTGTATTAGCGTCTTGCACGCTAATACAAATCATCCTCCATACCTGCTCCTTGCGCGCCGGGACTTCTTGGGTCAGGAGCTGCAATCAGATCCCTGACCTGGCGCGCTCACTGATAACGTCATGGGCAGCGCGATGGGTCACCTCACCGCTGCTGGCATCTCTGCAGACTGAGTGCCACTGAGGAGCTGAGGAGAAGTCACCAGAGCCGGGAGGTAAGCGCTGTAGAGCCGAAGATAGCTGCGGTAGCCGGCATGGTGTAATCTGCATGGGACAGGGGCAGCCATAGGGAGCGCTCTCTATGGGAAAAGGAGGTGCATGTGGTGTAATCTGTGTGGGGCAGTGGCGGCAGCCATAGGGAGCGCTCTATATAGGAAAGGGGGTGCATGGAGGGGGATCTCTATGGGGCAGGGAGCAGCAGCATAGGGAGCGCTCTATATAGGAAAAGGAGGTGCATGGAGGGGGATCTCTATGGGGCAGGGGGCAGCAGCATAGAGAGCGCTCTGTATGGGAAAAGTGAGTACATGGAGGGGGATCTCTATGGGGCAGGGGCAGCAGAATAGGGAGCACTCTATATAGGAAAAGGGGGTGCATGGAGGGGGATCTCTATGTGACAATGGCAGCAGCATAGGGAGCGCTCTGTATGGGAAAAGGGAGTACATGGAGGGGGATCTCTATGGGGCAGGGGGCAGCAGCATAGGAAGCGCTCTATATAGGACGATTGTTCTCAGGCTGTATTTCTGTACTGACAATTGTTCTGGTGATGCAGTCATGTACTGACAGTGGTTCTGGGGTTGTATTTCTGTACTGATTGTTCTGGTGATGTAGGCATGTACTGACTGTGGTTATGGTGATGTATTCATGTATTGATGGTTGTTCTTGTGATGTAGTTATGTATGAACATAGGAATGCAGCATGTAGTGTTTTTTGAGCGTCAGAATCCTTTTTTTTTCCACTGCGCATGTCTGCTCTTGTGTTTAATAATTGAAATCAATGTTTCTCTCTCTCTCTCTCGGTGGCCGAACGATCAGCTGATCGCCCGGCGGCTGGATTTTGAGAGCGATCAGCTGGCTTTTGAGAATGATCATCTGATCGCTCAGCTAGTGTGAACAATCAGGTGATCACCCAGCAGCCGGCCGCCGGGTGATCAGCTGATCGTTCACAATAGCCAGCCGCTGGTAAAACAGTAAAAAAAAAAAAAACCCAACGGATCGTTGTTTTGTAGCATCAGTCACATCAGTTGTGCCACTATCTGCAACGCATCCGTTGCATAAGTCACACAACTGATTGTGACGAATGCAAAACAACGCAAGTGTGAAAGCAGCCTTACCAGTAGGGGGCGTTACAACTTAAAGTGCCTAGGGCAGCATGAATGCCAAATATGGCCCTGAGTACTCCTAATATATCCATATTTCTTACCTTATACGCAGGGCATTACAGCTTAGTTATCTATGGTATTCCTGTTTCCAAGCTCCTCTAACAATATGTAGTTGGTGTAATATTAATAACATTAGCAATTTAGTAAGGATCCGGTTTCACCTGAATCACATATTTCAGAGATATAGATGGAAACCCTGATTTAAGCGATCAGCATAGAACACAGCATAAATGTGAACTGATCATAAATGTTCTGTACTCAACTTGCGCCAACTATCATTCAACTCAACCCACAAAAACGCAAGTCTCCACTAAGGTCCAACATCTGTTAACGGAAATATAGGGGGCTTCCATGTTACTGGTAGCACAATTGCAATGAAAAAGTGCTATTGCGCCCTTCCAAAAAGAAATCCAGCAAAATCTGAGCTCCCAAATCCAAATGACCCCCTGACTTCTGAGGACTACAATGTGTCTAAACCACAGTTAACGTACACAAATTTCACATTGTTGTAGTGAGAAGAGCCCGCATAATTTATAGTGTGTATGTCTCCAGAAGCACAAATTTGGGCACAATATATTAGCACTACAATGTACGTGGCATTACAAAGGCTAATTTGCAATTTTTTATTTATTTATTTATTTGATTTACTTATATAGCGCTATTAATTCCACAGCGCTTTACAGATATAATCATCACTGTCCCCGTTGAAGCTCAGAATCTAAGGTCCCTATCAGTATGTCTTTGGAGTGTAGGAGAAAATCAGAGAACCCAGAGGAAAGCCACGCAAACACGGGGAGAACATACAAACTCCTTGCAGCTATTGTTCTTGGTGAGATTTGAAGCCAGAACTCCAGCGCTGTAAGGGCATGTGCGCACGTTGCGTTTATTCATGTGTTTCCACAACGTTTTGAACTGCAGCGTTTTAATGCCAAGAAGTTTGTGTTTTGATTTCCAAGCAAAGTCTTTGGGAATTTAGCAAAATTCGTCCGCACGATGCTTTTTTAAAAGCAGCGTTTTGAGTGACAAAATTTTGTCAAAATCTCTGTGTTTATAAAAGCAGTATGTCAATTATTTTTTGCGTTTTGGCAGCGTTTAGCTAACATCGAAATCAATGACAGTTGTGAAAACGCATCCAAAATCAAAATCCAAACGTTTTACATGCATTTTTGATGCTAAACGCATGCTTTTTTGCCAAAATTAAGGCTATGTGCGCACGTTGCGTTTTGAACTGCAGCGTTTTAATGCAAAAATGTATGCGTTTTGATTTACAAGTAAAGTCTATGAAAAATAGGCATATTGTGTGCGCACTATGCGTCCAAAAACGCTGCGTTTTTGTGACAAAAATTTGTCAAAATCTCTGCGCTTGAAGAAGCAACATGTCAATTGTTTTTGCCATTTTGGCAGCATTCAGCTAACATTGATGTCAATGAGAATTATCAAAACACATCCTTAAAGAAATTTCTAGCGTTTTACATGCATTTTTGATGCTGAACACATGCTTTTTTGACAAAATCATAGCATGCGTTTTTGGCATTATAGTGAGGTTAAGAGGTTTCCATTTGCCTTCACATCCATTCCGACTTTAAAAAATGAGTAAAACAATACTTTTACTTTATTTGGAACATACTTATTAAATCTCAATAATCATTTTCGGTAAATTATCATTATAGTGTATGATTTAAAGGTAATTATTTTTTTTCCCATTTTTTTCCTACTGTTTGAATGTTCAAACTTTATTTATTTGTGTATTTGTATTGAAAATGCATCTCAACTGAAAATGCATGTAAAACGCGGTCAAAACGCAGCAAAAATGCTTGCGTATTTTTAGCGTTTTTGTGGTCAAAACCAAATTTGACATTGACAAATTCTGCCAGCGGATGCATTCATTTCTGCAAGGTACTGGACGCAACGTGCGCACATGGCCTAAAGCATGCGTTTTTGGCATTATAGTAAGGTCAAGAGGTTTCCTTTTGCCCTCACATCCAGCCCAACTAAAAAACAATAAGTTAAATTTATTTTTTACATAAATATTAAATCTCAATAATCTTTTTATGAAAATTATCATTATAGTATATGATTTAAAGCATTAATTTTTTTTTCAATTTTTTCCTAGTGTTTGAATGTTCAAACTTTATTTAGTAGTATCTTTGTTTTGAAAATGCATACCATTTTAAGCACTGAAAATGCATGTTAAACACAGTAAAAACGCGGCAAAAACGCAAGAAAAACGCAGCGTATTTCCTGCGTTTATGTGGTCAAAACCAAATTTGACAATGACTAATTCTGCCAGAGGATGCATTCATTTCTGCAAGGTACAGAACGCAACGTGCACAGATAGCCTAAGGCTAGTTTCACACTTGCGCTATTTTGACGCAAACGGAATCCGTCACTAATGTAGTACAGTTAATTTATTTACAATGGAAGCGTGTTACTATGGCGCGTGTGTGTGTCATGCAGTTCCCGCTTTGTGTCCACACGATGTCGCGCTTCCACTGTAAATAAATGAACTGTACTACATTAGTGACAGATTCCGTTTGCGTCAAAATAGCGCAAGTGTGAGTGGGCCCTAAGACTGCAGTTCTAACAATTCAGAAACATTCACTGCATTTGACTTCATGGGTGGTTTCCAGAGACTAATTCGACAGTACACCTGAGGATAAATTCCCAGCGGGAAGTAATTTCCAAAATTTGGTCACTTGAGGGGTTTCTTCCGGCACTTAGGGTCTCTGCAAATGGAGTCTGCAAACTATTCTAAGAAAATCTGTGCACCAAAGTAAATAGCACTCCTTCACTCCTGAGCCCTGTTGTGCAGCCAAACTGTTTTGTACGGTCACATTTGGGGTATTGCCACATTCAGGAGAAATTTTGTAACACATTACCTATTCCTCTTGTGAAAATTGAAAATATGGGGTTAAAACAATATGTTAGTGGCAAAAATATAATTATGTTTTTTGTTCACCGCCCAATATTATAAGATTTTGTGATACACCTGTAGTGTCAATATGCTGACTGCACCACTAGATGAATTCATTGAGGCGTTCAATTTGTAAAATGGGGTAATTTGTGAGATTTCTAATGCTCTGACACCTCAGTGGCTTTGCCAATGTGACATGGCACCTACAAACTATTCTAATTAAATCTGAACTCAATAAGGGCACTCCTTCCCTTCTTAGCTTTACACTGTGCCTCAACAGTAGTTTTCAACCCTGTATGGGGTATTGCTGTACTAAGGAAACATTGTATAACAAATTATATGCTCCTTTGTCTCCAGTTACCTTTGTCAAAATGAAAGGAACATTTTTGTGATAAAAATCTAATTGTTCATTTTCACGGCTCAACATTATAAAATTCGGTGAAGCTCTTGGGGATTCAAGGTGCTTACGAAACATCTAGATACTTTTCTTGAGTGGTCTTGTTTCCAAAATTGGGTCACATGTGGGGGGTTTCTTCTTTTTAGCCACATCATGGGCTCTCCAAAGGTAACATGGCAGCCACTATTTATTACAGACAATTTTGTGCTCTTTTCTTTCTGAGCACTGCTCTGCCCCCAAACAGTAGAGTTAAACCACATATGGGTAAAAATTCAATATTTGGGGCTAAAGTAACATTTTTGTGGGCAAAAGTTAAATTTTAATTTTTTTTCTTCCACATTGCTTTAGTTCCTGTGAAGCATCGGACGGATTAAGGAAACTTCTTGAGGCTGTGTGTGTACGCTGCGGATTTACCGCGGATTTGGCATGGATTTGCTGTAGAAAATGTGTCTAACATTGCTGCAGTCATTCCCCAGCAAATCCTATGGGTTTTAAAAAATGCTGTGTGCATTTACCCGCGGATTTTCCGCTGCGGAATTAATGAGCATGTCACTTCTTTTCTGCAGGTACCTGCGTTTTTTGCCATAGATAATGGTAAAAATCCGCAAGTACCAACCTGCGGAAAATCCGCGGGAAATCCACGGCCAACCGCATGCGGATTTCGCTGTAGTTTTGGTGTGTTTTTTTACCACGGGTGCGGGATTCTTTAAGAGGGTCCAGATTTTCCTTAAGAAAAAGTCACTTTCTAGTGCGCACATGGCCGGAATGTGATTTTGAGCACATTGAGGAGTGAAGTTTTTAGAATGGTGTCACTTTGGGGTATTTTCTGTCACATAGGTCTCCCAAAGTCACTTTAAATGTGATGTGGTCCCTAAAAAATGTTTTTTTAAATTTTGTTGAAAAATGAGAAACCTTTACCTTAACCTTTCTAACTTCCTAGCAAAAAAATGATATTTCAAAAATTGTGCTGATGTAAAGTAGACATGTGGGAAATGTTATTTATTAACTATTCTTTCTGATATAACTCTGGTTTATCGGCAAAAGTTCAAAATTTGGAAATTGCAAAATTTTCAATTTCCAATATTTTCACAAATAAACCCAAAAAATATTGTCCTAAATTTACCACTAACATGAAGTACAACATGTCACAGAAAATCTCAGAATCATGTTAAAGAGTTCCAGAGTTACAACCTCATAAAGTAACACTGGTCAGAATTGAAAAAATTGGCCTGGTCAGGTGAGAAGAGGCTGGAGGTTGAAGGGGTTAATCAAATTTAGAAAACTATCTTATATGCCTCATAAGGCTTATAAAGAAACCATGTAATTTTAATTGTGGTTCCATGTGCCAAAATATGGTATAAATTGTAAATTCAGATTAAACAGTCAAAAGATGCACCAAGATTATCAAACAGCATGAGTCACTTTAATAAATTTGGCTCATGTTGGCAAAGATTTCATTTTTTTGAGCAAGATGCAAAACTTTGTTGCATGCTTCACTAGCTAAATACCTTGTTCAGACATCTGTGATATGCAGATTGGCCGTGGGTCTCTGGACCCAAAATTAATAGCCTCATATATGCCTATTAGGTTGTCAAGTTTGATTTAGGAGACATGCAACTAGTCAGTGCATTTTGGTCATTTGAATGAGGCTTGAAGTTGACCATTTGCATAAGATGGCTGTGGTCCAAACAATTGTTTGCATGATCATTTGGCCGACAGCCATCTCAGCCGACTCTCCATACACATGAGTTCTTGTTCAGCAGTGTGCTCTTGTGTTGTATATGAGAAAGCTATTGACACACATCGGCTAGTGGCTTATCTCAGTGAGAACAATGTAATCCATTTGGCAACTAAAAGAAAACTTAAGAACATTGGAAAGACTATGTTTGATAACCCTGACCTCCAGATGCAAACCTTCTCTGGAAGAGTTTTTCTTCCCTAGCGGATGAAGTGAAACGTAATGCAGATTGTCTGTCAGGCCCCTATATGGATTCTTATAGCTCCTAAGTGTGCTCCAAATTGGGCCAGTCAGCTGCAATTTTTGTTCCTGCCCTTAAAATATGCAATAGTCAGGAAAATTTGTAGATATGGCATCATTCCAGTTACTGGAGCATCACACCAATTACTGAGGTTTAATGTGCTATGGAAAAGTGAAGGATTATGAACACTGGAAACCTCTTCAATCTGTAATGAGTAAAACTGTATGGATTGGTATGCTGGATGTGAAATATAATGAAGAAGATTGGAAGTGTAATTATATAGATTGCAGTTCTATTTGAGCTTTATTAAACAGGAGGCCTATTTTGCTCATCTTTTTTCAATGCATGTGATACTACAGTGAATAACTTATAATAGATGAGTCATATTTGCATAAATGGATAGTTTACTTACATGTCTACAAAGAGTAATCCAGTAACCAATTCATGATCCACATGACATTCTGAAGAGTAGCTTCCAATGCACAGATCATATAAAAGATCACAAGATACTACAAATTGTATGTGAGAACCTTACATATCCTACAGAGAAAACATCATTCTATGGGCTGAAAAATATACCATGTACCATGTACGGTACCCAAATATGATGTGTGATCAAATCCAAGCTGATACATCAATGCCAAATAATACCTGTGATACACCCAATAGCATGACGTGTTTGGGAAACTACATGACTCCAGTGTGCTAATTCCCACTCTCAGTAGCTGTCTTTGATTATGATGCAGCATGGTACATAAATATCATGATATCGCTAGTGATGGGTGAGCGCCAAAATACTCAGGGGCTCGTTACTCAAGCTGAGCAATTTCTAATGCTGCAGTGCTCATCTCAAGTAGCAAGCACAGTGGTGTACCACCAATAAAGACAGGCCATGTGACCACTATGGGCCCGTGAGTCAGGGGGGGCCCGCTGCCAGTGTGACGCAAGTCTTCAGTAAACACCCGGACTTTGGGAGGATCAAAGGGGTCCAACACCACATCCCCACAGGTGCACATCCACCCATCAAAGAGAGATATAGGCCCATTCCACCCGCACATTACCAATGCGCCAAGGACATGTGGGGAACATGAAGGAGGCAGGAGGCATCCGTGATAGCTGTAGTCCCTGGGCCGCTCCATTAGCCCTAGTGAAAAAGGAGAATGTGTGTGGATTACCGGAAGATCAATCAAATTACTCATAAAGATGCGTACCCTCTTCCCCGTATTGAAGAATCCTTGGCTGCCTTGAGGACTGCAAATTACTTTTCTAGTTTTGACCTTACTAGTGGTTACTGGCAGATGTCTGTTGCAGAGGAGGACCAGGAGAAGACCGCTTTCACTACTCCGATGAGTCTCTGCGAGTTCAATAGCATGCCCTTTGGATTGTGCAATGCACCAGGAACCTTCCAGAGGCTGATGGAGTGCTGCTTTGGACATCGCAATTTCGAAACGGTCCTGCTATACTTGGACGACGTCATCGTCTACTCCAAGACGTATGAAGCACACCTGGAGCATGTTGCCGAAGTATTCGAGGCCCTCTCCAGGTACGGGATGAAACTGAAGCCATCTAAATGCCATCTGCTGAAACCTGAAGTTTAATATCTCGGGCATGTGGTTAGTGCAGAAGGTGTAGCACCGGACCCCGAGAAGATCACAGCCATCCAGGGCTGGCCAAGACCTACTACTGTCAGAGAAGTGAGGCAGTTCCTGGGCCTGATGGGCTATTACCGCCGCTTCATCAAGGCTACACAAAGATGGCAGCTCCCTTGCAAGATCTCCTGGTGGGGCAACCCAAGCATGGCAAGACTTCTGGTTCCCCATTCGCCTGGAATGAGGAACAGGAAGAATCCTTTCAGCAGATGAAGTCGGTCTTGACCGGAGAAGAGATCCTGGCCTATCCCGACTACGGTCTTCCGTTCATCTTATACACTGATTCCAGCAACGTGGGCTTGGGTGCTGTCCTTTCTCAGATGCAGAATGGCAAGGAGAAGGTAATAGCCTATGCAAATAGGAAGCTCCGTCACACGGAAAGGAATCCTGAGAATTATAATTCCTTTAAGCTGGAGTTCCTGGCCCTCGTCTGGGCAGTGACCAGTTCAAGCATTACCTCGCTTCTGCAAAATTCATTGCATACACGGACAACAATCCCCTGACCCACCTTTACATAGCGAAGCTTGGGGCCCTAGAACAACGCTGGGTAGCTCGGCTGGCGAATTATGATTTCACCATAAAGTACAGAGCTGGCCGAAAGAATACCAATGCAGATGCGTTATCCAGGATGCCACACTTACCTGACGGCGGGGTGGATGAAGAGGGGTTGGAAGAGATTGAATTGCCTGCGTTCCATTAACTTGACAGTCTGTAAGACCCCAGACCATACAGTGGTCAGCAGAAGGCAGCCTTCAACCCATTGCCCCACCATGAGTTGCAAGAAGCCCAGGATAACGATCCGGCAGTCAGGCTGGTTAAGGAGATGATTTCTCAAGCTGATGCCAGATTGGGGCCCACTGCCCCAGCAGAAGCCCAGAGGCTTTGGAAGGAAAGGAGCCGGCTGTATCTGCAACAAGGCAAATTATATAGAGGACTGATTAACCCCAAGACGCATGAAAAGATCTGCCAGATTGTGGTGCCACAGACCTACGTGCCCATGGTCCTAGAGGCTTATCATGATGGAGCTGGACACTTCGGCTGTAAGAAGTTGGAAATGCTGCTGAGAGAGCGCTTTTACTGGGCTGTGATGAGAGAATCCATTGAAGCATGGTATAGGGATTGTGGTCCCTGCGTGCTAAGAAGAAAGGATGGCACCAGCCAGAAAGCCCCGTTACAGCCAATTGTCACCCACCAGCTGCTGGAACTCGTCGCTCTGGATCATGTGAAGCTCACACCAAGCAGGAGTGGATATACTTATGCTCTTACGCTAGTGGATCACTACTCAAGGTTCATGGTGATGGTAAACGTCAAGGATCTGACAGCTCGCACGGCGGCAAGGGTCTTCCTGGCGTATTTTTGCTGGCCACACGGCTACCCGGAGAAGGTGCTTACTTATCAAGGCCCTGCCTTTGAAGCCGACATCTTGCAGGAGTTCTGCAGTTTGTATGGGTGCAAGAAGATCCGTACCACGCCATATCATGCCCAAACTAACGGGATGTGTGAGAAGATGAACCATTTGGTCCTCAATCTGCTCAAGACCTTACCCTTAAGGGTGCTTTACACGTGCGACGTGTGATGCCGCAGGAACGACAAACAACATCATACATGTCACTGCAGCGATATTAAGGAAATGAGCGACGTGTCAACGAGCAACGATTTTTCACGTTTTTGTGCTCATTGATCGTGGCTCATTTGTGTTACACGCTGCGATGTCGGTAACGGCGCCGGATGTGCGTCATTACCGACGTGACCCTGATGATATATCATTACCGATATCGCAGCGTGTAAAGCCCCCTTTAGAAGAGCGGAGCCTGTGGCCTGAAAGACTGCCCGATCTTGTGGACATGAATAACAACATCCCTAGCAGTTCCACCAAGTGTACACCAGCGTATCTTATGAGGGCGAGGCCTGGAAGGTTGCCGGTGGATGTGGACATGGATATAGAGGTTCCTGAGACCATTTCCACAACCACGGACTGGGATACGAAACGCCAGATGCAGTACCGGCAGATCCAACAGTATGTGGAGAAGAATCTGAGCCAGAGTAGGGGAAGGCAAGAGCAGCGCTTTAATAGACAGGCACAAGCTGCCCCCTTTGCACCCGGGGATGTGGTGCTGAAGAGGAAAAGAAGACTGCACAAGCTGGATGACCAGTAGGAGAGAACCCCCTATGTCGTTTAACCCACTGATTGGGAGAATCAGAAGACTTACCTTGTCAGCCGTGACCAGGGGAAGACGACGGCCACCGTCTCCAGGGACCACCTGAAGAGGTGTCTGGAACCCCTGAAGATAGTAGAGCAAGGTTCTATTCCCACTCCAGGCACAGAGAAGGAAAAAGAGGTGATCCACACCATCATGGGTGACTTCCCAGCTGATTGGCCCATGCAGACAATTATAGTCTCGATATGATCCACCTTACTAAATATAACTAATTCTGTCTTATACTCCCTTTCTCCTTACATTCATCCACCTTTGGTCTTATTGCATGATTTGATGTGACCAGTGTAG
Organism: Anomaloglossus baeobatrachus; assembly: GCF_048569485.1. Lineage (NCBI taxonomy): Eukaryota > Metazoa > Chordata > Amphibia > Anura > Aromobatidae > Anomaloglossus > Anomaloglossus baeobatrachus. The sequence goes on along the minus strand of NC_134358.1, from coordinate 294,481,700 downwards.
TGTATGTTATATCTTCCTTTGGAGTAGGGATTTCATAGGAAGAGTTTTATGAGGTTTTTGGCCTTCCATCAACTGATATAAATAACAGTAATATTTGTGTAAAGTGGGTAACTTGATGCCTTTATTGATGCTCCTTTGTTCTGCGTATGTGGGTGTTGTTTTAGTGAATAAAGTTATTTTAATAAAATAAATTGGGGTATTTTGTTATATTTACAACCCCTGAAGATAGTAGAGGAAGGTCCTATTCCCACTCCAGGCACAGAGAAGGAAAAAGAGGTGATCCACACCATCATGGGTGACTTCCCAGCTGATTGACCCATGCGCAGAATGGAGCGGTGATTGTTCCCGTTATAATGTTCCCACAACCCGTGGAAGATACAGACCCAGAAGGGTCTATCAGTACTGCACCAACACCTGCACCAACGGATGCATTAACACCTACACCACGCCCCGGTAGGTCCCTATCAGCTGTGCCCGACCTTAGGAGTAGAGTTGAGCGCGGTTCGCGGTTCGAGGTTCTCCAGTTCTAGGCTCGAGTGATTTTGGGGGCTGTTCGAGATCGAACTAGAACTCGAGCTTTTTGCAAAAGCTCGATAGTTCTAGATACGTTCGAGAACGGTTCTAGCAGCAAAAAGCAGGGCTTTTTACAGCTAGAGTGTGCAGGAGCCATCGCTGGCAGCCTGCCAGAAGCTGGTAACCAAGATAAACATCGGGTATCCAACCAAAGCGCTTTGGTTAGTAACCCGATGTTTATCCTAGTTACGTGCAGGAAGCCCACACTTCCCCGCTCAGCTCGCTCCGCCCCCTCCTGCCCGCGGCATGTACACATACATACACACACACACACACACACACACACACACACACACACACACACATGGTCCCGCTCGGCTTACCTGCGGTGATGAAGTCCCGCCATCCCGACCTCAGCGCTGTCACTGTCCTCCATGGCCGCCGCTTGTCACATCACCTTCTCTCGCTTCCGACCCAAGACTGACTAGCGGTGACGTCACGGGCCTCTCGCAATACTTGGTGTGAAGGCGCCGGTCATTGAACTCAGTAACAGGGGCTGTCAGCAGTGCAGGAGATCAGTGCAGGTAATGTACCTCGCTGACAGCAGCACTTGTCATCCCCTGCAGTGACCTGGGCTGACCCATTGATGTTAGCTCAGGTCACTGCACTGCTCTCCCAGCCAATGGGGAACATCCTGCTCTTCACTGACTGGGACAGTGTGGATCGTCATGGCAACCCCTTGGATTACACCAGACCTGGATTTGTTTTTCTTTCTAATAAATTGGTTAAAGAGGGAATGATTTGGGGAGTGTTTTTTCAAATAAAAATGTGTTTGTCGTCTATTTTTTTTTATTACTGACTGGGTTGGTGATGTCGGGTATCTGATAGACGCCTGACCTCACCAACCCCAGGGCTTGATGCCAGGTGACATTACACATCTGGTATTAACCCCATATATTACCCCGTTTGCCACCGCACCAGGGCGCGGGATGAGCTGGGGCGAAGCACCAGGATTGGCGCATCTAATGGATGCGCCACTTCTGGGGCGGCTGTGGCCTGCTATTTTTAGGCTGGGGAGAGTCCAATAACCATGGACCTCCTTAGTCTGAGAATATCAGACCCCAGCTGTCTGCTTTACCTTGGCTGGTGATCCAATTTTGGGGGGACCCCTACGTGTTTTTTTTTTTTAATTATTTATTTAATTTAAAATAACAGCGTGGGGTGCCCTCAGTTTTGGATTACCAGCCAAGGTGAGGTTGCCAGCTGTGGTCTGCAGGCTGCAGCTGTCTGCTTTACCCTAGCTGGCTACAAAAATAGGGGGAACCCTACGTCATTTTTTTTTTTTCATTTTTTTGGCTAAATACAAAGCTAAGCACCCCTTAGTGCCACATGAAAGGCACCAAAGGGTGCAAAATTACAAAATGCAGGAGAGTGGGACATTATGTGTCTTTCTGCCACTATAATGACAGAAAAGACTGATATGAAGTGCACAAGCACAAGAAAATCACCAGAGCGCTCTACGCTGTGAAAAGCAGTAGAAAATGGCACTGGAGTGAACATGTGACCGCCTCATGTAGGATGAAGCTATGGATCCTGGGTAAATTTATGCATTTACCCTCATTCAGTTTTTTTGCAGTACACAAAAAAAACGGAAGGCACACGGATGACAAACAGATGACATACGGACCGTCTACGGAACGAAAACGGATGCCACACGGATGCACCCGTGAAAAAAAACGGACTGTTTTTTGCAGACCACAAAAATGGATCGGTCGTGTTAATGTAGCCTTATTCTGATCTGCCGTTTATAAACAGCAGGCAGAAATAAGTGAATAACGCCCCCAGCGTCAGAAAATCTCCGGGGTTTCAGGGCTAGCTGAGACCCTGGAGATCATGATTCAGGACGGTTTTTCCGGTCCCCGCTCACGTGATCACAGGTATACACCGTACACCGATGATCACGTTACAGTAAATGACAGCGCCGGTAAAAAATTATTTATCTCCCATCTGGCATGAACAAACACTTCTCCACTTCTCCACTTTTTCTCCACTTTTTCTCCACTTTTTCTCCACTTTTTCTCCACTGTTTCACCACTGTTTCTCCACTTTTTCTCCACTTTTTCTCCACTTTTTCTCCACTTTTTCTCCACTTTTTCTCCACTTTTTCTCCATTTTTTCTCCACTTTTTCTCCACTTTTTCTCCACTTTTTCTCCACTTTTTCTCCACTTTTTCTCCACTTTTTCTCCACTTTTTCTCCACTTTTTCTCCACTTTTTCTCCGTTCTTTTTCTATGGTCGGTCTACCCATTAGCTCTGCCATGCATAGTGTAGCTCTACACCTACTGCACATGTTACTTTATGATTGACATCTCTTTCGTACCAGAGCTGTCTAAGCCTACTCTGACCCCATATTTGTCATTACTATATTGTCCTTGTACTGTATTATGACATTTGTATCATGTGTTTCATTTCTTGCTATGTTGCAATTTTTTTGCTGCATCCCAATTGTACCTCTACATTGTTCGAGTTTATGTTATTGTTCTCTCACTCTTATGTGATACTGATTATTGTCATTTTTCATGATTACATGCAGATAAGTCCAATCTGACGAAGGCTCAGGCCGAAACGTCATTTGTAACTTGTTTTGGACAAAAACATATATGCTTATGAAAAATTTTTTTTTCTTAATACGGACCAATAAAGAGTGATTTTGCATTACTATCCGTTGTGACCTACTGACTTAGTCTGGGAGATTTAGAGTGCCGAGGTTACTCACTAATTTTATCTATTATTACCTCTGAGCACCTATATACCAGTGAGCAGAGCTTCCTCTACAGTAGTTCTCCTGATTAGGCATGCCCTTACCTCATGAGCAGGGCATTGCAGCTTTGGTAGCAACCATTACGACATGGACTCTGCTGCTGTGGACCCGGGGAGAGTGAGTGCAGATTCATTGCACCCACACTCCTCACATGAAGGGTCCGCACTCCTAGAAAATGGGGGATACGTTCCCTGCGTGTCTCCCCCCCATATTCTAGACGGTCCAGAGTCGTCGTGGGACCCCTTTATTTTTTTAGGAAATGTTTTGGGGACTGTTTTTTCAAATAAATTTCTTTTGTCGATTTTTTGTTTTTGTTAGTACTGACAGTTTATGATGTTGGGTATCTAATAGACGCCATGACATCACAAACTGCTGGGCTTGATCTCAGGTGACTTTACAGCTAGTATCAACCCGATTTATTACCCCGTTTGCCACTGCACCAGGGCACGGGATGAGCTGGGGTGAAGCGCCAGGATTGGCGCATCTAGTGGATGCGCCACGTCTGGGGTGCCTGCGGCCTGCTATTTTTAGGCTGTGAAGGCCCAATAACTATGGACCTTCCCACCCTGAGAATACCAGACCACAGCTGTCCGCTTTACCTTGGCTGGTGATCCAATTTGGAGGGGACCTTACTTTTTTTGTGTAATTATTAATATTTATAAAATAATTATAAAAAAAAAGCCTGGGGGGACCTCCACATTGGATCCCCAACCACGGTAAAGCTGCCAGCTGTGGTTTTCAGGCTACAGACGTCTGCTTTACCCTAGCTGGCTATCAAAAATGGGGGGACCCAACGTCATTTTTTTTTTAACTATTTTTTAAATAGAAAAAATTAATGGGCTTCCCTGTATTTTGATTGCCAACCAAGGTAACGACAGGCAGATGGGGGTGGCAACCCATAGCTGTCTGCTTTATCTGCACTGAGAATCAAAAATACCGCGGAGCGCTATGTCATTTTTTTTAAAGATTTATTTTTACAGCACTGTGATGTCCAGCAATCAAAATACAGGGAAGCCCATTTTGTTTTTAGTTATTTAAATAAATAATTAAAAAAAATATATATGGGCTCCCGCTGCATTTTTTGTATTGCTAGCTAAGGGTAATCCAAGCAGCTACTGGCTGCTAACCCCCACTGCTTGGTGTTACCTTCACTGGCAATGGAAAATCCAGGGAAGCATCTTTTATTTTTTTTGCCATAAAACTACAAAAAAAGGACGTGAGCTTCGCCATATTTTTGTATGCTAGACAGGTATAGCAGGCAGGTGCTGGAAGAGTTGGATACAGCGCCAGAAGATGGCACTTCTATGAAAGTGCCATTTTCTGAGGCGGCTGCAGACTGCAATTCGCAGCAGTGGGGCCCAGAAAGCTCAGGCCAACCTGTGCTGCGTATTCCAATCCCCAGCTGCCTAGATGTACCTGGCTGGACACAAAAATGGAGCGAAGCCTACGTCATTTGTTTTCTAATTATTTCATGAAATTCATGAAATAAAAAAAGGGCTTCCCTTTATTTTTGGTTCCCAGCCGGGTACAAATAGGCAACTGGGGGTTGGGGGCAGCCGTACCTGCCTGCTGTACCTGGCTAGCATACAAAAATATGGCGAAGCCCACATAATTTTTTCAGCAAAAAACTTCTGCATACAGTCCTGGATGGAGTATGCTGAGTATGCTGAGCCTTGTAGTTCTGCAGCTGCTGTGTGTCTGTATGGAGAAGAGCAGACAGCAGCTGCAGAACTACAAGGCTCAGCATACTCCATCCAGGACTGTATGCAGAAGTTTTTTGCCCACCAAAAAAATGACGTGGGCTTCGCCATATTTTTGTATGCTAGCCAGGTACAGCATGCAGCTACGGGCTGCCTCCAACCCCCAGTTGCCTATTTGTACCCGGCTGGGAACCAAAAATATAGGGAAGCCCTTTTTTTTTTAATTATTTCACTTATTTCATGAAATAATTAAAAAACAAATGACGTGGGCTTCGCCCCATTTTTGTGTCCAGCCGGGTACAACTAGGCAGCTGGGGATTGGAATCCGCAGCACAGGTTAGCCCGAGGTTTCTGGGCGCCTCTGCTGAGAATTTCAGTCCGCAGCCGTCCCAGAAAATGGCGTTCTCATAGAAGCGCCATCATCTGGCGCTGTATCCAACTTTTCCAACAGCCCTGGAGCCGGGTGGCTTGTTGGGTAATCATGAGTTAATACTGGCTTTGTTTTACTAGCCAGTATTAAGCCAGAGATTCTTAATGTCAGGCACGTTTGACCCGGCCATTAAGAATCTCCAATAAAGGGTTAAAAAAAAGACACCACACAGAGAAAAAATACTTTAATAGAAATAAATACACAGACACATTAGAGACTCCATCTTTATTACCCCGTCAGCCCAATAAATCCCCAATAAACCAGCGCTGATAAGAGGTTTTTAATAGAGGCTTACATTATAAGCAGCAATTTCAGCGTTCCAAGTGCCTTTAAATGAATTTGAAGAAACTGCACTTCAGGATTGTAGTGAGCATTGTAGTGAGGATGAGGTGCCCCAGCCCATTACTTGATGGGCTGGGGCACCTCATCCTCACTACAATCCTCACTACAATCGGGAAGCAGCGTGCAGCCTTCACTCCGTGAGTGATCAGTGCTGCTAGCGGTAACAGCGGTAACGCTGACAGACGAGTTACCTTAGCAACGGTGCTCCCGGAGCCGCGGTTAGCAGTGACGTCACCGCTAACTGAGTTGCTATGGCAACGGTGATCTCCGTTAATGACCGGCTGTGTCAGCCGGTCCCTAACGGAACAGGGAGTCGACCATGTGCTAGAGCATATCGCCGGTACACGGCGATACACAAATGTGCACCGTGTACCGGAGAGATGCACTCGCAGGTCCTACATGACGTGTCATAGTCATGTGACCAGTCTGTAGCCAATGAGATAATAGCCACGTGACTGGTCACATGGCTATTTTGACGTCACGATAGGTCCTGCTTCTCTGCTGGCAGTGCCGGTCACCGGGAGGATTCAGCAATCATCGGATGGAATAGCGGCAGGAGACAGAGTGCAGGAGGGATCGCGGGGACCGGTAAGTGTTATGGCAATGTTTATTAACTGTTTGTGTACATTTATCATGCATTTTTATGTGTTTGTGATTGCCTCCCATTATAGCCTATTGGTTCTAGTTCGGTTCGTCGAACATTCGACGAACCGAACTCGAACGGGACCCCCGTTCGGCGAACCAACCTCGAGCCGAACCGCGACCGGTTCGCTCATCTCTACTTAGGAGTGAGAGACCCGTACATCTCCCTATCCCGCTGAGCCTAGGTGAACCCGTAGGGTTAAGAAGGTCCACACGCCCTAACTTAGGTCAGCCACCGCTCAGGTACAGGGAAACCAGAGTGTAGTGAGTGGTGTCAGTATGCTGTGTTGTGAATGTCAGTTATGCTTTGGCTGCTGGGAGGCTCCCTCTTGTGGCCAGGAATGGTTTGGACATAGACCAGGTGTGTTGAACTATGGGCATTTCCATTGCTAACTCTCTGCTCATTTAAATCCTGGTCTGATAGCAGGCTATGCCGGATGTCAGTTGTTCTTTGTTCACCAGCCTGCTTCTTTCTGCTCCACACCACATCTACCCCAGATAAGTGCTTTGCTCTTTATTTGTTGTTTGGTTCATTTACTCTTATCTGGGTTTGTCTTTTGCTGTGGTTGTGTTCAGTTTATTGGCCTGCAGGGATCTTCCCTCTCACTTAGCTGGGAATATATGAGTATAGCTTCTATAAGTCCATGTGTTTGTGGCTTTTTTGAATTTGTAATGATTCTTGTTTTCTGTTCATTGGTATGACAAGAGCGCCTGGTATAGGACTGAGTGCAGATCGTGTGATCTGAGGGCCTTTTTGTACTATCAGGAATTTGGAATTTTGCAGGGTTTTTCTCTGGCCACCATCAGCCCCTTTCCTGTCCTTTCCTATTTTAGTCAGTGGGGGCATCACCTTTTGCTAATCCTATCATCTGTGTATTGTGTTTTCCTATATCACCTCAGTCTTTGAATGTGGGGGACTTGCTATTCTTTGTCTATTTTCTGAGGCAGAGAGTTATTCATCTTTCCTTCCTTGAGGATAGCTACTTCTCCGGCTGAGTTCGTGGTGCACAGGATGTTAGTTCACCCCTCGGCTACTTCTAGTTGTGATGGTTAGTAAGGGGATGGCGGCCAGATTAGTTGCCAATGCTCTTGTCACCTTTTACCAATGATTTATGGTGGTCTTCCATGGTTCCGGATCATAACAATGCTGTGTATAAAGGTAAAATATTAATCAACCGTGTATTTAACCTGATTGTGTTACAATTAACCCCGTTTCTGTTTACAAATGGACCAAGACCTCAGGACTGGCGAGGTCACCCCAAAAACTTTCTTGGGTCCTGTAAATACCCCTACGTACCTTCTTGTTGTTCTTCACCTGCACGGCCTCTGGAGAGGTAGATTGGAGGAGGTGCCTGCGGTGGAGTAGGCCGAACCCAGTCACTACTAAAACCGGTGGCTAACCTCCAGGCCAAGGGTCCCCCAGACTTGGGGCCCTTGAGATGGACTGCCGGGTAAGGAACATTTTACCCGGACCGTGTAGGCATTACCCGGAACTCCTGTGGACTGGGGAAAAGTGGTGCCCACCATTCTTAGCGGTGGCACCATGGAACCAGGTTGTTTGGGTGGCGGGTGAAGAAGAAGGGAAAGTAATGTGTTTTATGTTTTGCAACGTTCAAGAAATGTAACTCCCAAAAAGGGAAGAAATGTTTACAATGTTTTACCATTTTCCCCGTTTCTTTTAGACAAAATAAACGTCAGTGGTCAGACAGTCCGCGGACGGGCTGTATTCAACCAAGGGGGAATGTGACACCGTGGCGCCGCCAGGTGGTCACAGAAAGACATTCACCCGACATAACACCATCCCACATTAGGTACCATCTGCCACAAAATCCTAGCCACCCCCCTCAGGGTAGGAAGGACACACCAGTGGGCAGGACCAGGCGGATTGGGAGCGCCCACCTAGGGGTCTTGAGGATCTGGGGGAAGGAACCAGTCAGTCGAAGTTGAAGTTTGGAGTTCAAAGTTGGAGGTCAAGGCTGTGCCTAGTGGAGGGTAGCCAGGGTAGTGGCCCTGGTCTACTGGCTAAGTGGCAAGCAGTGGACCGTGTCCAAAGACGACGGGAGTCCGGTCGCGGGAAATCCAAAGTGGACCAGGACAGGGTTGGAGCCCGCCGGTACAGACAGCGGAGATCCGGTCTGGAAACCGTGCACAGGCAGGGTACCTGGACCCTAGTTAGAAGACGGTTGCAAGCCCCTTCTCTAATTAACCAGGCTGGGAGCAAGGTTCCAGACATTGTTCCAGAAGTGTTTGCCCAGATAGAGCGAAACGGCAGCCCACTGCGGGGGATAGGGTATCCGCAAACACCCACTGAGATCCCAAGGGTCAGTTTTCATGGGCACGTCTCCCAACCAGAACATACCGGGAGCGAACTTCCCCGTTCCATACAGAGTTGTCCAGAATTGAAGAAAATTACAGAGTGCCGGAGGAGGGGACAGCGGTACACCAGCCGGGTGTGGGACCCGAGTACACCCGAACGCGGAAGCCAGCTACTGACACCTTGGTTTACCAACAGACTTGTGTGCAATTATTCCACAGTGAGTACACTAACATCCCCCGGTCCGGCCCGGTGCGCCACCTCTGGCCTACATCACTCCCCGTATCCTGGACTCTGAGCCCCGGGGCATCCACCCCTACCCACGGAGGGGTTAAACAACCAGCTGCCACTCCATTGCCTCCGGGTGCTTTCCAACAGCAGCGATGGTACTCCATATTACCACACACCGTGGGTGGCGTCACGAAGTATCCACAGAAATCCCCGTACATATACGCACCTCTTTTATTTAAGTGTCCGCGCGACCACCGGGTCCGGAAACCCCTCGAGCCACTGCGGATCCTGATCCAAGCAGCCCAGCTGCTACTGACGTGGGGGCGGCACACCAGCGCTGGCACTCGGCCCCCTTCCCATCCCGTGGGCCCCAGCCGAGGGACGCACTTTCAATTGTATCGGCATCACAGATGTCGTTACAATTGAAAGCAATGTGAACATAAACAAATAGCCAGCCCACTGTTGTCCATGTCTGGAGTGTACCACATAGTCCGCATGGAAATCCCAGGTAGGGAATGAGCAGAATCCAAGACAAGAATTAAATCCAGTGGATCTCAGGCAGGCAGGAATGGGTTAAAAAATCCTTTTTATTTTTAAGTTAAAAATTCATGACAGATGGCATCCGACAGAAACAAGACATATGATCCAACGCATTTCGACAGAAAAAATATTGCTAAGTCTTATTCATGGATGTTATAAATTTTGAAGGTAAGAACAAAAAAGGATTTTTTAACCCATTTCTACCTGCCTGAGATCTGCTGGATTTAATTCTTGTCTTGAATTGAAAGCAATGATGAGAGAGTGAGCGGCGCACTCCCTCTCTCATCATTCTCCCACTGTGTCTTTGTGGCACACCGATGTGACAACACAGAGGAGCGTGGTGACGTCACTAGTGTGCACCTCTGTGCTGAGAGCTACAGAGCGCAAAACAGTGGACACGCTGAGGAGACCGGAGCAGCGGGGGAGCGAGCAGAAGTGAGTATGTATTTAATCACGATGGCCAGAGGTATAGTGGTGAATTAAATGATATGGGGGTTGCACAAAAGTATATGAGGGCTGCATAATACTGGATTGGGGCGCACAATAGGGGGGTGCACTATATGTGGGCTGCATACTAGTATATAGTATATAGAGGAATATAAGAGATGCATAATACTCTATGGAGGAATACAACAGGTGCATAATACTATATGGAGGAATATAAAGGGTGCATAATAGTATATGGAGGAATATAAGGGGTGCATAATACTATATGGAGGAATATAAGGAGTGTATACTACTATATGGAGGAATATAAAGGGTGCATAATACTATATTGGGGAATTTAAGGGGTGCATAATACTATATGGAGGACTATATGGGGTGCATACTACTATATGGAGGAACACAGGAGGTGCATAATACTGTATGGAGAAATATAAGAAGTGCATAATACCATATGGAGGAATGTAAGAGGTGCATAATACTATATGAAGGAATTTAAGGGATGCATACTACTATAGGGAGGAATATAAGGGATACATAATACTATATGGAAGAATATAAGAGGTGCATACTACTCTATGGAGGAATATAAGAGATGCATAATACCATATGGGGGAATATAAGCGGTGCATAATACTAAATGGCGGAATATAAGAGGTGCATAATACTATATGGAGGAATATAAGAGCTGCATAATACTAAATGGAGGAAGAAAGGGTGCATAATACTATATGGAGAAATATAAAGGGTGCCTAATACTATATGGAGGAATGTAAGAGGTGCATAATACTATATGGAGGAATATAATAGGTGCATAATACTATATGGAAGAATATAAGGGGTGCAAAATACTATATGGAGGAATATAAGAGCTGCACACTACTATAAGGAGGAATATAAGAGGTGCATAATACTATATGGAGGAATATAAGGGGTGCATAATACTATATGAAGGAATTTAAGGGATGCATACTACTACTATAGGGAGGAATATAAGAGCTGCATAATACTATATGGAGGAATATAAGAGCTGCATAATACTAAATGGAGGAAAAAACGGTGCATAATACTATATAGAGGAATTTAAGGGGTGCCTAATACTATATGGAGGAATGTAAGGGGTGCATAATACTATATTGAAGAATATAAGGGGTGCATAATACTATATGGAGGAATATAAGAGCTGCATAATACTAAATGGAGGAATATAAGTGGTGCATAATTCTATATGGAGGAAAATAAGGGATTCATAATACTATGGAGGAATATAAGGGGTGTATACTGCTATATAGAGGAATATAAGAGGTGCATAATACTATATAGATGAATATATGCGGTGCATAATACTATATGGAGGAATATAAGGGGAAGACTCATATATGTGATAACAACTAGGGAATAACAAAATACATGCACATAGACTGTCCCTATAAAACTTAAATACTTTATTAAATCACTTAAAACCACACCGTGATTACTAAAAGAGCTCAGGATAGATTGCTAGCCCTCAATAGCTGCACCTATCTGTGCACTGCCTAACAGCGGGGGTTGGCACCCTAAAAATGCGATATGGCGCCCCAATTCCATGACGACTTTCTCTGCTGCCCCTGAAGTCCCCGCTGGAAAAAAGGTGCAGTGCCTAAGATAAGTGCAACAACAAATTGGTGTGGCAGGTGAACAGTAGGAAGGAAAATTCAAAAACGTATCTCATTGATGTGAATAAAATAGTAATTTGAAGCCTCAACGCGTTTCTCCCAGAAGTGGGTTCCTCAGGAGGCCAATAGTAAGCTACAATGGTGGTTCAGGGAAACCCTCTGTAGCCTAATGGCTGATTCAAAGAGGGGATCCTGTTGATAAGTACAGTCAGAGATTTAAACTGTCAGTTTCCACTGTGAGGAACATAGTAAGGAAATGGAAGAACACAGATACAGTTCTTGTTAAGCCCAGAAGTGGAAGGCCAAGAAAAATATCAGAAAGGCAGAGAAGAAGAATGGTGAGAACAGTCAAGGACAATCCACAGACCACCTCCAAAGACCTGCAGATTCATCTTGATGCAGATGGTGTCAATGTGCATCGGTGAACAATACAGCACACGTTGCACAAGGAGAAGCTGGATGTGAGAGTGATGTGAAAGAAGCAGTTTCTGCAAGCACGCCACAAACAGGGTCGCCTGAGGTATGCAAAAGCACATTTGGACAAGCCAGTTACATTTTGGAAGAAGGTCCTGTGGACTGATGAAACAAAGATTGAGTTGTTTGGTCTTACAAAAAGGCGTTATGCATGGAGGCAAAAAAACACGGCATTCCAAGAAAAGCACTTGCTACCCACAGTAAAATTTGGTGGAGGCTGTGGGGGCTTTGGGGCTGTGTGGCCAATGCCAGCACCAGGAATCTTGTTAAAGTTGAGGGTCACATGGATTCAACTCAGTATCAGCAGATTCTTGACAATAATGTGCAAGAATCAGTGACGAAGTTGAAGTTACGCAGGGAATGGATATTTCAGCAAGACAATAATCCAAAACACCGCTCCAAATCTACTCAGGCATTTATGCAGAGGAACAATTACAATGTTCTGGAATGGCCATCCCAGTCCCCAGACCTGAAAATCATTGTAAATCTGTGGGATGATTTCAAGCAAGCTGTCCATGCTCGGTGACCATCAAACTTAAGGCCACTTTACATGCTGCAATATCGGTACCAATATCGCTAGCATGGGTACCCGCCCCCATCGGTTGTGCGACATGGGCAAATCGCTGCCTGTGGCGCACAACATCGCCCAGACCCGTCACATTACTTACCTGCTATGCAACGTCGCTGTGACCGGCGAACCGCCTCCTTTCTAAGGGGGTGGTTCATTCAGCATCACAGCGACGTCACAGCTGCGTCACTGATCCACCGCCCAATAGAAGCCGAGGGGCGGAGATGAGCGGGACGTAACATCCCGCCCACCTCCTTCCTTCCGCATTGGGGCAGGAGGCAGGTAAGGAGAGCTTCCTCGTTCCTGTGGTGTCGCACGTACCGATGTGTGCTGCCACAGGAACAAGGAACATCTTCGTTACTGCTGCAGCAACGATATTAGAGAATGGAGCCCCATGTCACCGATGAGCGATTTTGCACGTTTTTGCAATGATGCAAAATCGCTCAAAGGTGTCACACGCAACGGCATCGTTAAAGCGACCGGATGTGCGTCACAAATTCTGTGACCCCAACGAGTTCGCTTGAGCGATGTCGCAGTGTGTAAAGCGGTCTTTAACTGAACTGGAATTGTTTTGTAAACAGGAATGATCAAATATATCTTCATCCAGGATCCAGAAACTCATTAAAAGCTACAGGAAGCGACTAGAAGCTGTTATTTTTGCAAAAGGAGGATCTACAAAATATTAATGTCACTTTTATGTTGAGGTGCTCATACTTTTGCACCGGTCAATTTTTGTTTAAATTCGGATTGCACATTTTCTGTTAGTACAATAAACCTCATTTCAATCCAGAAATATTACTCCATCTAGAAACTTAGAAATATTAGTCCATCAGTTATTAGATATATGAAACTGAAATAGCTGTTGCAAAACCCCAAATTGTTATAAAGAAAAAAGGTTAACATTAATAGGGGTGCCCAAACTTTTTCATATGACTGTATATGGAGAAATATAAGAGGTGCATAATACTATATGGAGGAAAATAAAGGGTGCATAATACTATATGGAGGAATGTAAGGGGTGTATACTACTATATGGAGGTATATAAGGAGGTGCATAATACTATATGAAGAAATATAAGAGGTGCATAATACTATAGAAGAGGTGCATAATACTATATGGAGGAATATAAGTGCATAATACTATATGAAGGAAAATAAAGGGTGTAAATACCATATGGAGGAATATAGGAGTTGCATAATACTATATGGAGGATAATAAAGGGTGCATAATACTATATGAAGGAATATAAGAGGTGCATACTACTATATGGAGAAGCATAAGGAGGTGCATACTACTATATGGAGAAATATAAGAGGTGCATAATACTATATGGCAGAATATAAGAGGTGCATAATACTATATAAAGGAATATAAGGGGTGCATACTACTATATGGAGGAATAGAAGGGGTGCATAATACTATATGGAGGAATAAAAGGGGTGCATAATACTATATGGAGGAATATAAGGGATGCATAATACTATATGGAGGCTGCATAATACTATATAGAGGAATAGAAGAGCTGCAAACTACTGAATTCTGGTTGCATACTACTATGTTGGGGCTGCATAATACTATATGGGGGCTGCATAATACTATATGGGGGTTGCATTGTGCTATATGGCAGCTGCATAATACTACATGCTGGAATATGGGGCTGCAAACTGCCATATGGAGGAATATAGGGTCTGCATAACATTATATGGAGGAACATTAGACTGCTTAATACTGTATGAATGAATATGTGGACTGCATTATATTATATGTCGGAAATGTGGGTGCATTATAATACATGGAAGACTATGAGAAGTGCATTAATATGAAGAACTATGGAGTGTATTATAATATATGGATAACTATGGGGAGAGCATTATAATATATTAAGGACTATGGGGTATACTAAACTAAATGGAGGACTATGATGGTGCATTGTAAAATAATGAGGACTATGTGGTGCATTACAATACATGGAGGACTATGGGTGAATTAGACGATATGGAGGACTTTGTAGGGCCCATTACTCTATGGAGGACTATGTATGGCCCATTATACTATATGGAAAGCTTTGTGCGGCCCATTATGTTATTTGGAGGGCTATAAGGGAGCCATTATAATTTTATCTACAGTTATTTGAGGGCCATTATACTGTATGCAAGCATATATACAGTGTGAAGGTTTGTGTGGGGTCTATCATACTGTGCAGAGCGCTGTGTGGGGGCCATTATATCTATTTGGAGGGATAGTAGGGGCCTTTATATTATATGTAGACCCATTAAACTGCATGAAGGGCTGTGTGGAGGTCGCAGTTGGGGATCTTACTGTATCACTGTGTTGGGGTCACCATTCGTTGCCAGGGTAGTTGAAGGGGGTACAGTACAGTCATCACACTCTGCTTGTGGAGGTTACTGTTTAGGAATTTACTGTGGGGTATCATACAGTGTTTGTGGGGAAATTTTGTGGCCATCATACTTTATGGCTGCAAGGAAAGGGTAACCTAGGGGATTCTATAGGAGGAAAATTACTTTGAAATAGGGTTGTAAAGTTGTGAAATATGCTTCTCTGACTTAGCCGAATGTTATCTATTTTTTTTTGGGGGGGTGTGAGCGAGAGAGGGGGGCCCAATTAGAATTTCTACTATAGGGCCCCATGATTTCTATGTACGCCCCTGAAAAAGCATAATGGAACTCAATGGAAAACTCAAGCATTTTTCCAGCAGACCCCACCCCCCGAGGTCTGAGGGGGCCTGGAAATCAATTAAATTGATGGGAATGTGACGCCTTGACAAAATCAGGGTGTCACAGATGGCTGCACCCCTCTTCTTGGTGCAGGAATCCCTCCTCTTTGGTTCTTCATCACAATCCCCACACTGGTACACAACATCAGCCAGCAAAGCCTAGTCACCCCCCATGACAATAGGAACACACCAGTGGGCGGGGACAAGCGGATGGTGACGCCCACCTTGGGGTTCTGAGGTGTGATGGGAGGGGACAGTGAGTGAGACAGTGAGACAGAGAGAGAGTGAAGAGAGGAGTGTGAAGTGACAGGGTAGTCAGGGGTTGCAGCTCCTGGAATACCGGACCACTGAAAAACTGACTAGGTGGCAGTCAGCAGACATGGCCACAGGCGACGGAGATCCAGTCGCGGGAGACCTTAAGTGGACCGGGGCAGGGTTGTAGCCCGCCGGTATCAACAGCGGGAATCCAGTCCGGAGGCCGTGCACAGACAGGGTACCTGGACCCTAGAGCAAGGACAGCTTCACACACCTTACTAATTGACCAGCCGAGACAAGATTTCAGGTCTTGTCCCACAGTAGGCCCAGATAGAGCGAGACGGAAGCCCAATGAGGGGGATAGGGCTCTGCAATTGCCTGCTAAGATCCCACGGGTCAGTTCTCGTGGACCACAGCTCCCAACACACAGTATCACCGGGAGTGGACTTCCTTGTTTCACACGGAGTAGTTAACAAAAAGGACACAAACACTAAGTGCAGGAGGAAGGGACCCCTGTCTGCTCTACCAGGGTGTAGGATCTGAACACACCCGCCGGAGGTCACCGGTCACTGGCAATTTGGTTTACCATCTGGATTCTGTGTGAATTTATTCAGGAACTGTGAGTACACCAACACCATCCGGTCGAACCCTGCAGATTGCGCTCCGCAGTGCCATCCCACCTGTATCGAGGCCCCGGGACAACACCTCCCCTACCCGTGGAGGGGATATGTAACGCCCTGGAAAACCAGGTAGATGTAAACATAGGCCCCTGCATAACACCTACCCCACAAAGGGTTAAATCAGCCGACCTGAAACCCTAGTCATCCCCCCCAGGGAAAGACAGACACACTAGTGGGCGGGACCAGGCAGTTAGGAAACGCCCACCTAGGGCTCTGGAGAGCCCGGGGCGGGAAAACAGTCAGTTAACGTTCAAGTTGGAGTCGGAGTGGAGGTGCCAAGCTGACAGGTGCCAGGGTCGGAGCCCTGACACCTTGGCTAGGTGGCAGACAGCAGCCAGAGTCTGCAGGAGATGCAAAGGCGGGTGCCAGAAATCCGATGTGGACTGGGACAGGGTTGTAGCCCGCAAGTACCGACACCGGAGAACCGATCCGGAAAACGGGTGCACAGAGGGGGTACTTGGACCCTGAAGCCAGGACCGTCACGAACGGCCTAGCTAATTAACCAATTGAGAGCAGGATTTTAGGTCCTGTCCCAATATAAGTCTCGAAAAGTAGACAACCACCCACCGAAAGGGATAGGGGCAAGCGCCAGGGCCCGTAGATCCCAAGGGTCAGTGTCAGATGGGCACGGCTCCCAACCAAAGGACCGGGAAGTCTTACCTACAACACACTGAGTGCAGAGGAGAGAGACTTTGACTACTAGCCCGGGTGTGGGATCAGATACACCCATCTGCGGCAGCCGGCCACCATCACCTTGGTTTACCACAAGACTTGTGTGCTTTATTTGACTGTGAGTAACATACCCGGCCTGGCCGGGTGCGCCGGCCCCTGCAATCACCATCCCTAGCATAGAGACACTGGGACCCGGGACATCCATCCCTACCCACGGAGGGTTTAACATCCAGCTGCCAGCCCAACGTCCCCGGGAGCCCCGCAATGACAGCGGTGGTGCTGCATCTCACCACACTCCATGGGTGGCGTCACAGACATTTTACAACCAATCCCGTATAAATACGTCCCCCTCTATTCAGAGTGTCCGTGCGACCCCCGGGTCCGGAGAACCCCTCGAGCCGTACCATAGATCCGGATCCAAGCAGCACTGGCTGCTGGCACGGGCGCAGCACAGATAACATCCAGCTGCCCCACTCCATCGGTCCCAGGCATCACCTCCAGCGGCACCGGCGGTGTCACCCACAATCACCGCACACCACGGGTGGCATCACTGACAAAACCTCCCCTAATAAATCCCCTTTTTCACTTGCGGGCGACAGACGGGTGCTCAGGCTCGGGTCAAGATTCCCCTCGAGCCACCGCAACGACCCCGGATCCGAGCATCTCGAACAGCCCCCTCTCCCAGCCATGCTCTTTCCCCCTGCCCGCAACAACTTGGCGTCACGAACAGGATACTTACCCAATCCACTAACCTGGGTGAAGTACGCCTTTCCTGGACTGTTGACCCTTAAAACGCTGCAATTTTTCGGACCGCCGCCACCTTGCCCGCCATTTCGGCACCAAAAAGGACAACCTCAGCACTTTCATCCCCGAAAAGAGCATGAGTATGAAGCTCCGCCCACCTTCCTGTGAACGCAGCCAGAACCCGGTGACCTCCGGAGCAGGAAGCAACAATGGACAGTGGGTCCCGTGAGACTGCTGTTTAAAACCAAGAGGGAAACACCGGAAAGATGTCGGCGCCTGATGGTGATCACGAAGCCGCGACCCCCCCGGCAGTGCAAGATGACGGAGAAGCAGCAGGCCCAACTCCGGTCGCAAGAGCGGCAGAGCCTGTGGTCCCGGCGGTCACGTAGGTCATGCCGATTACCTTACCTTACGTGCCCGGTGCCTCCTGGTTGCCCCAGTATGATGGCCGACCTGATGCCATGCAGGTATTTAAGAAAAAGATTTGCACTGTTCTCGATATGTATGCAATGACTGGCCGCCAGCGCGCATCCGTGATGCTTGGACAGCTGACAGGCGCAGTCGAGCAGGAGGTAGAGACATGGACTGACGAGGATCGGGCCTCAGTACCCACCATATTTGATAAACTGCAAGTAGCCTTTGAAAACTGCACGGAGGCGGAGCTGAGGATGCAATTTTACAACTGAAGGCAGCGTCCCCAGGACAGCATTAGAGATTATGCCCTGAGACTAAAAACCGCACTGCGCACTCTAAAGCTAGTAGACTCTATCAATGAACCAGAGAGCAATAAGACGCATGTAGAGCAGTTCCTGCAGGGGCTGGGGTCAGCAGACGATCGCAAGCAGCTGCGGTTGTGGGCCCTGGAGCACCCGGACTTAAACTTTGCAGTTTTAAAGGACCAGGCCATAAAGGCTCTACAGACCCCTGAGGCCAATGACTCCATACCATCATCTTGGCCAGCTGACACCTCTCACCTGCTGGTGAAGCCCCCTCCATTAGCATTACCGAGATCGGCAGTGCCAGCAGCGCCCCCTGGAGCCCCCAGTGACTATCATCTCAAGTTCAACAGCTGAGCAAGGATGTCACTAGGATCCTCGAGGCCATGCAGCTCCAGCCAAAGACCAAGCCGGCGGAGAAGATCCCACTCTCCGACAGTCCTGAGGACATCCCCTGGATGCAGAGAAAGAACAGCAACTGGTATAGACAGCCCGTCTGTTACAGGTGCAACAAGGCAGTCCATTACGCCCGTCGATGTCCTTTAAACAGGCAGCCCCTGAGGCCAAGGGCCAATCCTCAGGAATAGACCACCAAGGCCCATTTGATTGGCGTGAGCGGTATGTCGGAGGCCGCCTCATCATCTCCCTCACCGTAGATGGGATTCCAACATTTGCACTCCTGGATACTGGCTCACAGGTAACGACTATACCCTATGTACTGTATAAGCGTTACTGGTCTGATGATGACCTTACCCCGCCAGATTCTAGCCTTACCATTATTGCAGCCAATAGACTCCCAATGACCCAAGTGGGGTTTAAAGAAGTGACTCTTAAGGTGGGGCGAGTGGAGTTAGAGCATCAAGGACTAATAGTGATGCAGAATGACCCTAGTGATAGCAACCCGAAAATGGTCCTAGGAACCAATGTTATTGAAAATTGTATGGGGGAATTATTGTACTTACTTTAGCAGCTGTCTGCAATGGCAGGAGTGGGGCGGCAGAGAGTCCTGCAACATGAGATCCGAGCCCTCCTGCAGCGGCAACAGGAGAATCTGTCTGGTGGAGAGATTGGTGGGGTGCGAGTGATGGATGTAGCTCCCCTTGTAGTGCCTCCGCAAAGTGAGATGATGATTTGGTTTAGGGCAGCAGTAGGTTCCCGTGGACAAGATTATCAGGCAGTGATGGAGCCCCTGCCTTTAGAACACTGGCCCACAGTTTTGACAGCCAGAGGAATGATTGATGTCCGGAAGGGGAGAGTGCCCGTGAGAGTGATGAATTGCTGAGAGGAAGAGGTTAAGCTACCCAGAAATGCCACTATTGCCAAGCTGTTCACAGTAAATACACATGCCATCCAAGCAGCAGCATCCATCAAGGCTGCACCCCAACTAGTCAGTGACAGCTCACCAAGTCAGTCAGAGGAATGGTGTCAAGAATTACACATAGGCACTGACTCCACACCTTCACATCACAAGAAGGGGGTCTAGAGGGTAGTGCAAGAATACGAGCAAGTCTTCAGTAAACACCCGCTAGACTTTGGGAGAATAATAGGGGTCCAACACTACATTCCCACAGGTGCACACCCACCCATCAAAGAGAGGTATAGGCCAATACCACCTGCACATTATCAGTGTGCTAAGGACATGTTGAGGAACATGAAAGAGGCTGGAGTTATCCATGACAGTTGTAGCCCCTGGGCAGCTCTGTTGGTCCTGGTAAAGAAGAAGGACGGCACCATGAGAATGTGTGTGGACTACTGAAAAATTAATCAGATCACCCACAAGGATGCGCATCCACTCCCCCCGTATTGAGGAATCATTAGCTGCATTGAGAACTACAAATTAGTTTTCTACCCTTGATCTCACTAGTGGCTATTGGCGAGTGTCCGTTGCTGTGGAAGACCGTGAGAAGACCACCTTCACCACTCCGATGGGTGTCTGCGAGTTCAACAGCATGCCCTTCGGGTTGTGCAATGCCCCAGGAACCTTCCAGAGACTGATGGAATGCTGCTTAGGACACCACAACTTCGAGACGGTACTGCTATACCTAGATGACGTCATCGTCTATTCTAAAACGTATGAAAATAATATGGAACATCTTGCAGAAGTCTTCGAAGCCCTCTCCAAGTACAGGATGAAGTTAAAACCATCCAAATGCCACTTGCTGAAGCCTAAAGTCCAATACCTCGGGCATGTGGTTAATGCAGAAGGTGTGGCTTCTATAACCCTCATCCAGAACTGGCCAAGACCCATTACCATCAAGGAGATACGACAGATCCTGGGCCTGATGGGCTATTACCGCCACTTTATCAAGGGCTATACCAAGATGGCAGCTCCTATACAAACTCTCCTTGTTGAACAAACCAAGGATGGCAAAACCTCTGGTCCTCCATTCACAAGGGGTAAGGAGCAAGAAAGTTCCTTCCGACAGATGAAGTCAGCCCTGACCGGAGAAGAGATCCTGGCATACCCTGACTACGGTCTCCCGTTTACACTGTATACGGATGCCAGCAACATGGGATTGGGAGCTGTCCTATCCCAAATGCAGAATGGCCTGGAGAAGGTGATAGCTTACGGAAGTAGGAATCTCTGTCCAACAGAAAGGAACCCTGAGAATTATAGTTCTTTCAAGTTGGAGTTCCTAGTGCTCGTCTGGGCAGTGACAGAGATATTTAAGCATTACCTGGCTTCTGCAAAGTTCACTGCACATACGGACAACAATCGTTTAACCCACCTAGACACAGCGAAGCTTGGAGCCCTAGAACAACGTTGGGTAACCCGACTGGCGAATTATGACTTCACCATAAAGTACAGGGCCGGTCGTAAGAACACCAATGCTGATGCGTTGTCTAGAATGCCACACCTGCCTGATGATGGAGTAGATGAGGACGAGTTGGAAGAGATTGAACTACCAGTGTTAAATCAACCTGACAGTTTGGAAAACACCAAACAGCACAGCGGTCAGCAGGAGGCAACATTCAACCCATTACCTCATCACGTTTGGCAAGAAGCGCAAGATAGAGATCCCGCAGTCAGATTGATCAAGATGCTGATTTCCCAAGCTGATTCTAGCTTGGAGCCCACTGCCCCGGCAGAAGCACAGAGGCTGTGGAAAGAGAGGAGCCAGTTGTATCTGCAGCGAGGCAAGATGTGCAGAGGACTGATTAATCCCAAGACGCATGAGAGTGTGACGCCCTGGCAAAACCAGGTAGTCACAGAGGTTGTACAAATCTCTCAGGTACAATGCTCCATCCTCCTTGGCATACCAACACCAAACCCACACCCAGGTACACCACACAGCCATTAAAGCCTAGTCACCCCCTCAAGACAATAGGGACACACCAGTGGGTGGGACCAGGCGGATGGGAGTGTGAAAGTGCAGTGGAGTCAGGGGTTGGGGCCCCTGGGCTATCGGACTAGGTGGCAGACGGCAAGCAGGACCACAGGCGACGGAGATCCGGTCGCGGAAGACCTAAAGTGGACTGGGGCAGGGTTGTAGCCTGCCGGTGCCGACAGCGGGAATCCGGTCCAGAGGCTGTGCACAATCGGGGTACCTGGACCCTAGGACGAGGACGGTTGCAAGCCCCCTTGTTAATTGACCAGCCGGGGACAAGGTTTCAGGCCTTGT
Source organism: Anomaloglossus baeobatrachus (assembly GCF_048569485.1). Taxonomy (NCBI): domain Eukaryota; kingdom Metazoa; phylum Chordata; class Amphibia; order Anura; family Aromobatidae; genus Anomaloglossus; species Anomaloglossus baeobatrachus. The sequence continues at coordinate 294,459,601 of NC_134358.1, read as the reverse complement.
TCCACAGAAGCCCAGAGAGTGAAACGGAAGCCCAACGTGGGGGATAGGGTGTCCGCCAGAACCCACAGAAATCCCAAGGGTTAGATTTCGCGGGCCACAGCTCCAAACATACACAGTACCGGGAGTGGACTTCCCCGTTCCATGCGGAGTTGTCCCAGGGAAGACACAAACACTGAGTGAAGGAGGAAGGGACCCCTGTTTGCCACATCAGGGTGTGAGACCTGAATCCACCCGCCGGAGGCAACCGGTCACTGGCAATTTGGTTTACCACTGGACTCTGTGTGCAATTCTTTGGAACTGTAAGTACACCATCCATCCCCGTTCCAACCCTGCACGACACTCTCCGCAGCCATTACTCCCATTCACCTGGGCCCCGGGACTACACCTCCCCTACCCGTGGAGGGGATTCCATCCAGCTGCCCCCCTCCATCAGCCCCGGGGCGTCCCATCACCAGGCAGCGGCGGTGCTACCAACTCCAACTGCAACCCATGGGTGGCGTCACTGACAGACTGTTCCCCTGTAAATATCCCCTTTTATTAGTGTTGTGGGCAACGGGCCGCTGCACGAGCCCCAGTTCCGGTCGCCACTTGAGCCTCGAGTAGCCCCCCTGACGTGGTCTGCGCCCCCCGCCCTCGACAATTGCATAATTAAAGCAAAGGGGTTTTAGTGATAATGATCCAGTTCGCCTCCTTCCCCTGAACTAGCTTAGCTGTGTATAAAAAAAGTATAGATAAAAAACTGAAAATACAAGGTCAATCTTTATTGAAGATACCATAGATATGTGAGAAGTATATAAAAAGCATATAAAGATGTATATTAAAATATTTAGCATAAATATGGCATGTCTGGTGTAATATATCCAAAGCATTCCAACAAATATTGATTAAAAATAGTAAAAAAATCCTTTTTTACAGAAAATATTTGTAAAAATATTTGGAACAAATTGTGGCATTGGACCTGCAGAATATAAAAAATTACATAGGATTATGTAGGTCATGGGCTGAACTCGATGGACGAAAGCGGGCTTTACACGCTACAATATATCTAACGATTTGTCGGCGGGGTCACGTTGTAAGTGACGCACATCCGGCATCATTAGTGATATTGAAGTGTGTGAAACCTATGTGCGATTGCGATTGAACGAATAAACGTTGATCGCATACACGTCGTTCAAAACCTAAAAATTGAACGTCGGGTTGTTCAATGTTCCCGAGGCAGCGCACATCGCAGTGTGTGACACCCCGGGAACGATGAACTGCAGCTTACCTGCGTCCCGCAGCTCCCGCCGGCCAGGTGGAAGGAAGTAGGTGGGCGAGATGGGCAGCCGGCCCCTCCGCTTCTATTGGCCGGCTGCCGTGTGACATCGCTGTGACGCCGAATGTCCCTCCCACTCCAGGAAGTGGATGTTCGCCGCCCACATCGAGGTCGTATGGAAGGGTAAGTACGTGTGACGGCAATTAATCGTTTGTGCGACACGGTCAACAAATTGAACGTGCTGCACATACGATGGGGGCGTGTCACATCGCATACGATATCGTATGCTTAATTGTAAGGTATAAAGCAGGCTTAACGTCTACCTTCAAGCTTAAACACTATGAAACTATAAGCTTGCCAATATCAGTGGTTTCAGCAGACTTTGGTTTAATTTATATGGGATGGGGGCCATTAGCATAGTTCTTCTATTAATTTTCTGGTATTTCATTGTTTGCTGAAGCCAGTAACTGAGAAATGTACAATTTTGTTTACAGAGGAATATATACAGTATATATAGCTTGTTTCTCATTTCTATATATAACATTCAAAATCTCTAGGGGCTGTAGATGTACTCCTTAAGTATCTAAAATACAGAAATAAATATGTACTAATTCTATATTGTTAGCCTTATCTAAAGCTTCATGCAGATCCCATTTAATCCAAGCTGCGAATGGTCATATTGTGAGAGAAATTGCTCTTAATGTATTGGTAATTGTACATCCATTATAAATATAAAGTGTAAGTGATTTGCATAGGCATGAAATTGACATAAATGAATATAAAGAACTGGTAGATGTACGGTAATAAAGCAGTAATCAGACCCACGCAGTCTCAGAAGTGTCAATAGATGTATTTAGAACATTCCACTTAGCTTGCCGTCTGATAAATACAAAGAGATGCAATTTCCAGATCTTTAAAGGTCTTGCCTCACTGACTAATGATACTCCATGGAACAAATGAAAGGAGATCCAGTAGGAGAGAGCAGGTGGAAGCCGATGGGCAAAACAGGGAATATCCGGAAAAACATTTGATTACATAAAGTGGTTACATAAATATATAGTGTCACACAAAAAGTATACAATTAAATGTAATAAGAAAAATCTAAATTAAAATCATTCATGTGTCCTGTCTTACCAAGTAGATAAAATATGTATTGGATAATGTACTAGTGATATGAAAAATATTGCTGATGTGCAGCCTTTTTACAGTGTTATATGATAAATTGGAATAAAGATTGGCAAAGTTGCAATTCTGTGAGAGCTGTAATCAAGGTTAGGACGAGAGGTAAGAGGCCAACTGGAGTACCATTCAGGAAGGCAGCAATTTATGGATTAAGAAAAACACTGGGGGGAATTCATCAGTTTACTCCATCTGGACAGAGCCTAGACGAGGGGGTCAGAACCTAGTATGAGGGGTCAGCTGTAATCTGTGAAGAAATCCAAAATATATAAAAGGTATAAGCTAATCAAATCAAAGGCTCTTCCTCATATGTTCTATTAGGACAAATGTTGAGAATTGTGATAGCGAATGTTCCTAATTCTACAGCAAAATCATAATACAGTTTGCCTTTAAGGCAAGTTTATTTAAAAAAAAATGTCAATCACCCTCCAACGCTGTTCCCGGTATCTACAGTGCTGAAATTAGATTGACAGCGCTACAGGCAGTCAGTGAGTTCAGCTTTGTGTAGCGTGCAGTCTACTTGAGCAGAGCGGCTGAGCTCACTGATTGTCTGCAGTGCTGTCGATGTGGCATAAGCACTGTCCACAATAACAGACACACGCAGCAGAGACTACACACTGGACTAGGATATAGTGAGTAAAGCACAGTTTATTTACATATATATATATTAACCACAATGGAAGGGAGGCCATAGTGTACAATTAAACACCGGGGGTACACTAAATAGTGATCCCTGGGTGGGTACATTCTTCAAATGTCATGTCAAAAAGAGGAGGACAAGAAGAATATATACCAATATAAACAAAAGAGTAAGGGGTACTTTGCACACTACGACATCGCAAGCCGATGCTTGCAATGCCGAGCGCGATAGTCCCTGCCCCCGTCGCACATACGATATTGTGTTATAGCTGCCGTAGCGAACATTATCGCTACGGCAGCCTCACACGCTCTTACCTGCCCTGCGACTTCGCTCTGGCCGGCGAATCGCCTCCTTACTAAGGCAGCGGGTCGTGCGGCGGCCAATAGAAGCGGAGGGGCGGAGATGAGCGGGACGTAAACATCCCGCCCACCTCCTTCCTTCCGCATAGCCGGAGTGAGCCTCGCTCCTCGCTCCTGCGGCTTCACACACAGAGATGTGTGCTGCCGCAGGAACGAGGAACAACATCGTAACATCGGTCATTCCGAAATTATGGAAATGACCGACGCTACATTGATGATACGATTTCGACGCTTTTGCGCTCGTTAATCGTATCAAAAACGATTTAGACACTCCGATATCGACTGCGACGCCGGATGTGCGTCACTTTCGATTTGACCCCACCAACATCACAGCTGCGATGTCGTAGTGTGCAAAGTACCCCATATAATCAATTTAATTGTTTTATTAGCAAACTGCAAAGAATAAAATCGACATACAAGACAAAAGACAGGGAGGGTCTGAGTAACCCATATATATAATGACAGGAACAAAAAATTATGAATTACAATAAATCACACATAAACAACCCCTTACAAACAAAGTGACCAATACAAGAATATATGAAAAAGGGGGGCAAATCGTCTGCTGATCAATTACTGAATGATAGTGTTGTATGGTGATCTAAATAACGCATATATAGAACCAAGGTCACCAGAGGGGCCACATATAAAGTCTAAGAGGAAATGCAATATGTAAAAAGCTCTCTAAATAAAGTGAGCTGGGTTAAATAAGCCATAACAAAGTGCATAGTGCATGGAAAATGTATAGCAATAGTACATAAATAGGACCCACTGATAGTGAATGAACAAATATACAAGCATTTGCTGAGAACAGTTTAATAATATTCAGAGTCTATAACAGCAATACCTAAATGGGACCCACTGATGGTAGATGAACAAAAATACAAGCCTCTGCTGAAATCAGCACAATAATGTTTAGGGCCTAAACATCAGTGGGATCATAGCTAGATAAAACAAGACCAGGGGGAACCCAGTTCTTTAGCAGTCAGGCCAAACCCAGCATTAGAAATGCAAAGCAATTATCTCAAGGACAGTATGGTCACAAAGGATGGGAGGCGAAAATTCCCAACGAATCGCTTGTGGCGCTTTTTCCAAAGGTGATACTAAGCGTGTGGGGCAGGCACTGATCTTATAGATAGAGCTGACACCGGAGTGATTAATCTCATGTGATCGCGAACTTGATGGCGCTTGCGCTGGTCGCCGAGACCGAGCGGTGATAGAAGAGACGTCGCTGTATGCGGCGCATGCGCAGGAGACAGGGACGTGTCACCATGGCTCCCGAGCATGCACACACGAGCATGCAATAACATGAGATTAATCACACCGGTGTCATCTCTATAAAATCGGTGCCTTCCCCACACGCTTGGTGTCTTTTGTCTATATTGGCATATATTCATCTTGTCCTCTTCTTTTTGGCATGACACTTGAAGAATGCACCCACCCAGGGATCACTATTTAGTGTACCCCCGGTGTTTAATTGTACACTATGGCCTACCTTCCATTGTGGTTAATATGTGTGTGTATATATATATATATATATATATATATATATATATATATATATATATATATATATATATATATATATATATATATATATATATATATATATATATATATATATATATATATTATATATATATATATATACACACAGTGTATAGTGTGCGCACAACATTTTTTTATACCCATAGGTTTTGCTGTGGAATGACTGCAGAAATGTTAGAAACATTTTCTGCAGCAAATGCTCAGGAAAATCTGCGGTAAATCCGCAGCGTGCGCACATAGCCTGACATTAGGACTGGAATGGCAGAGAATCTCTCAGGTAATATATGTTTTTTATTAATGCATGTATGTCCACATTTTTATCACAATTTAAAATTAAAAATTTCAACTGAAATATATTGAAATAACTGAATCTAATTTAGACTATGTTCTCCTCTGTATTCGGATACTCTGTTTGTAGAAATAGATATTCAGCATTAAAGAGGTTGTCCCCTTTCAGGGCCTCCCGAATTTCAGCTCCAGTCTGTTATATATATATATATATATATATATATATATATATATAAAAACAGTGTGTATATATATTTATATATATATATATATATATATATATATAATATATATATATATATATATATATATATATATATATATATATATAATATATATATATATATATATATATATATATATATATATATACAAACAAACTGGAGCTGAAAATTGGGAGGCCATGAAAGGGGACAACCTCTTTAATTCTGAATATCTATTTCTACAAACAGAGTATCCGAATGCAGAGGAGAACATAGTCTAAATTAGATTCAGTTATTTCAATATATTTCAGTTGAAATTTTTAATTTTAAATTGTGATAAAAATGTTGACATACATACATTAATAAAAAACATATATTACCTGAGAGATTCTCTGCCATTCCAGTCCTAATGTCAGGCTATGTGCGCACGCTGCGGATTTACCGCAGATTTTCCTGAGCATTTGCTGCAGAAAATGTTTCTAACATTTCTGCAGTCATTCCACAGCAAAACCTATGGGTATAAAAAAATGCTGTGCGCACACTGCGTTTTTTTTATACCTGCGGATTTACCATGGAATTTGTGCTGCGGAATTAATGTGCATGTCACTTCTTTTCTGCAGGTCCCTGCGGTTTTGCCATTAATTATTGGTCAAAAGCCGCAGGGACCAACCTGCGGCAAAACCGCACCAAACCGCGACAAAACCGCATGCTGATTTCGTCGCGGTTTTGGTGCGGGTTTTTTACCGCAGGTGTAGGATTCTTTCAGAGGGTCCAGTTTTTCCTTAAGAAAAAGTAATTTTCTAGTGCGCACATGGCCTTACAGTGTTAACCATTACTGAGATTACTGGGATTCTATGGAACCAGAAAACCTCTTTCACGTTGCTTTTTACCTGCTTTTTACCTGCTTTTTTGCTGCTTTTTCTTCTGCGCTGTTTAATGCCAAAATGTATGTGTTCTTCTATTCAAGCAAAGTCTATGGGAATTTGGGTTTCTTGTTCACACTATGTTGTTCAAAATGCTGCCTTTTTGTGGCAGAACTTTGGTCAAAAACTCAGCTTTGCAGTGCAAAACCCAAATGACAAAAACAATTAACATGTTGCTTCTTTGAAAAGCTGAGTTTTTGACCAAAGTTCTGCCACAAAAAGGCAGCATTTTGAACAACATAGTGTGAACAAGAAACCCAAATTCCCATAGACTTTGCTTGAATAGAAGAACACATCCATTTTGGCATTAAACAGCGCAGAAGAAAAAGCAGCAAAAAAGCAGGTAAAAAGCAGGTAAAAAGCAACGTGCGCACATACCCTAACTATAGGGCAAAGCTGTACCAGATCCAGCAGAAAAAAAGCAGCCTACCCCTCCTCCTGTCTTGGGAACATATGGAGAAATCATTATTTTGAGCTTATTTTTGTATTTTCAAATCTTAGAGAATGTGAAGAACTCAAAAAAGTGAAATGGAGGTGGTGCTCACAAAGGTTTTTGTATGACACTAACTTTATTTTACATAGGGGCTAAGGGCTTTCTCTAGTTATCAGGACTTGTGAATTGCCAAAATGTCAGTCCACACCTGCCTGGGGCATACCGTCCTCTCTATGGCAAGGTAAAGAAATGAATAATGATTTTATGCCATTGTCCTTTATGCTTTTCCATAGTATATTGGTTGCTATATTTGCTGTGACATGTATATTGGTATTGCAGGATTTTGGCAGTAATTGTTATGTTTGTTAACAGCGTCTAGTTTTGTAGTTGTTTAATAATGTATATCATTTTTCTCCGTCCGGTAATCAATGCCACGGTGTCCATATCTTCTGCATTGTCTTTCAGAGTCTAGTGCTCTTTTCACTGACTGTTGGAGCAATCTGTGTCCATACACAATGGTATATTGTATAAATAATACAGACATCTTATCAAAAATACATATCCTTTTTGTGGTTCAGCTAAATCCCCAGGTAAGCTGCAGTTAAATCATTGATTTCTCCTGCGCCACGTATGTTTTCTCTGTATCTCAGTTATTTACTTCTGTTTGTGCAGAGGTGATTGACTACTTGGGATATAAATATAGCTTGCGTGCTGAAATTATAGTGTACAGCATTTGTCTGGAGGAAAAAAAAAGGGTAAAACCAAAGACCCCCTCCTGTCTTGCACCTGAGTTTTCCTGGCAGGATAAGGCCATAAATGTCTCAGAGGAGCAGTGTGACAATGACCTACATATATCAGAAATGACATTTATTACTACCTTAACAAAAGGGGCAACTCCAGCCTAATAATGCCTAGGTTGTGTACTCATTGCCAAATAAACATATGCATAAGGGTATGTGCGCACGTTGCTTTTTACCTGCTTTTTACCTGCTTTTTTGCTGCTTTTTCTTCTGCGCTGTTTAATGCCAAAATGGATGTGTTCTTCTATTCAAGCAAAGTCTATGGGAATTTGGGTTTCTTGTTCACACTATGTTGTTCAAAATGCTGCCTTTTTGTTGCAGAACTTTGGTCAAAAACTCAGCTTTCCAGTGCAAAACCCAAATGGCAAAAACAATTGACCTGTTGCTTCTTTGAAAAGCTGAGTTTTTGACCAAAGTTCTGCCACAAAAAGGCAGCATTTTGAACAACATAGTGTGAACAAGAAACCCAAATTCCCATAGACTTTGCTTGAATAGAACAACACATCCATTTTGGCATTAAACAGCGCAGAAGAAAAAGCAGCAAAAAAGCAGGTAAAAAGCAGGTAAAAAGCAACGTGCGCACATACCCTTACAAATATAATCCTATGTTGCCTGACTGAATGGCAAAATTAGGACCGTGGCCTAAATTCTGAGCATAAAAAGAATTAAAAAAAACCCAAAACATTGAATTAAATGATCAAATTATCATAGTCTGCTTTATATAAAATGAAGTAGTAATTTTTCATTCCAGCAAAGCCCTTTTTCCAGTGCTGTAAGGGCAATATATTATGTTAATTAATGGTAAATTAAGCAATCAATCATTAGAAACCTATTCATAAAGCAGCTAACAGCTCTACAGCCCAACAATAGCAGAATTATCTAGCATGGCCTTATTCCCCGGGTGTCTCTCCTTCGTTATTATAGCGGACTCAGGATGGCTCCCTCAGATTCATCATTATTCTAACCGGCCTCATTCACATATGTATAATGGTGTATTTCCAGGGCGTACTGCATTATTTGCACTTTAAAGATACACATTAATGGCATATTATATAAAAGTGGCATCTCTGCCAAGAAGAATGAGCATACAGACTGTACATAATAACATAATTCTGTCCTCTGTACAGAGTATTGTGTACTTTGTCAGCAATTCCCATCATCAGAGCAGATTGCCATTAGAAAATGTTGAAGCGGTTGCTCTCATCTGCAGTGTTCACACTTTCAGTGAGTTAACTCTGCTGTATAGGGCAAAATTGGATTTTACCTCGGCACTCCAAAAATGACACTATCAATAGCCTTTGGCAGCGATACAAAATATATCTAATCAGGTCCCTGCTTTGCCTACATATAAACTGCCAATAATTTACAGTTAAAAACAAAAAATTGCCTTAGTGAGGAAGGGATTCTGAGTTCTACCCCTTAAAGAGGGTCTCAGTAAACTGAGATAATTACTTTGTAAAAATCCATGAGCTTCCTTGATTCTGTTTCACTTTTCCTTTTTGCAATGCATCATTCCACTTCAGAGATATTTGCAATTATTGCTTTTGAAGCACAGTGTGTGAAATCTCTTCTTGTAGTCATACTGGGCGGTTCTTCAGTCTTCTCTGAAGGCATGTACTTTCATCCCTCCGTTCCAATCGCTGCCAATCATGGGTGTGCAGCTCATCTAACAGCCTCAGAGATGCTGCCAGGCTGTGATTCGTAGCATGTTTGAGGGAGAGGTGAAAGCGAATGACCTTACATAAAACTCTGAAGAAGGCACCATTTCGACAACAAGCAGAAATTCCATGCACTAAAAGTAATAAATATGAATATTTCTGCAACTGAGTGATGCATTGCACAAAGGAAGAGAACAGCAGAACCATGGGAGTGTAACGTTCAGTCTAGAGGTGGATCCACGGGACCGAGCACCGGACTCCCCCAGAGAGGCAACCAGGAGTGAACCCCTATACAGGGACTGTCTGGTGGCCTCCCCAGAGGGCCTAGATGCACAGCAGCCAGGACACAAGTGAGTTCGGGTGTCGTGTCCTTCAGATGTCCGTACGGGATATGGCTACTAGTCCAACGGTGTCCATGGGCAGGACGGATGACTGGAACCGGGTATGGGTGCCGAGTGGTAACAACAGACGGAGTCCGGGTCCAGCGAGGAGTGCAGGCTGATGTGGCCAGATGGGATCCAGAACCGATGACTGGTACAGGCTGGTGGAAGATAACGGGATCCACAGCTGATAGTAACTGGGGCAACTCGTGGGAAACCGGCAGGCTGGGCACACTCAGGATGGCAGTCGGACACGTTGGACAGAGACAGGGTTAACCTGGGTAGGAAGCACAGAGGGACCTGAACACCTAGCGCAAGAGGCAAACTACAGGAACACGTTGAACAGGCACTGCCCACAAGAAAAGGAAGTCTTGTATACCCTATACCTGTAATCAGCCATATCCTGTTTCAGCAATGCTGGCCCTTTAAGAAGAAGTGAGTGAGCGCGCCTGCGCCCTAGTGCGCATGCGCGAGGCCCGAGCGCCAGAGATCAGCACAGGACGCAGAGGAGAAGGCGGAGGGGATGCAAGGGAGCCAGAAGCTGAGTCCCGGACCGCAGCGGGACGCCGGGATCGACTGGCAGAGAGCATGGAGGATGCACAGAAGGGAGAGCGGGAACAGCAGCCGCGGCCAGAGCGCCTGGGGAATGGATCGGTGAGTGACGGTAGGCGCCGGGATCCCGGGAGCGTGACAGGGAGCTCAGGGATTTTCACAAGGTGTTCCATTTTTTTGAAGAAGTGACAGGTCCTTTATATTTTTATTGGAAATTATATTCCAGTCATGCAACTAGAGAGTACTTCAACTCATCTGAAACAGAAAATCATAGATAAACTAAATATCATCAACCCCAGAGAATGACTGTCAAGGCTCAGTAGAGAAATACCACCAGACAGTATGCTAGAAGATGCCAATAGAGCACTTGCATCACTACCTACCACCACCATAACTCAAACTAATAAACTGATCTATGTTACTGCATCAGCAATCCTCGAAATGCTTGACTGTACAACTAACAAGAACAAGAATGCCGCGGAGACACCATCACATGTTTCTCAATGCTGGCAGGAAACTAGCCAGGTCTTTCACCGGGAAGGAACAACCATGGGAAGGGCAGTCTCCAGTCAAGGAAACCGCCTATACCAAAACATGGTATCCATCCACAGACAGCTGTTTCAGAGTATTTGCCCCTCATCAGTGTGGAGTAGGAAACTGGCTAGTGGGAGCAATGCCCAGTAGAAGACTACATAGGTTAAGATGGTTGACCTCGGGGAGATCAACATCCAACACCGCGGAGACACCATCATGTGTTTCTCAACGCAGTGACACTAGAACAAGGCCCCCTGGGAAACTATGCAAAACAAGAATGCCGCGGAGACACAATCACATGTTTCTCAACGCTGGCAGCGTTTTGGTACAGGCGTTTCACTTGACTGGAGACTGCCCTTCCTGTGGTTGTTCCTTCCCGGTGAAAGACCTGGCTAGTTTCCTGCCAGCGTTGAGAAACATGTGATGGTGTCTCCGCGGCATTCTTGTTTTGCATGTTTTCCCAGGGGGCCTTGTTCTAGTGTCACTGCATTGAGAAACACGTGATGGTGTCTCCGCGGTGTTGAATGTTAATCTCCCCGAGGTCAACCGTATTAACCTATCTAGTCATCTACTGGGCATTGCTCCCACTAGACAGTTTCCTACTCCACACTGATAAGGGGCAAATATCCCGAAACAGCTGTCTGTGGATGGATACCATGTTTTGGTACAGGCGGTTTCCTTGACTGGAGACCGCCCTTCCCGTGGTTGTTTCTTCCCGGTGAAAGACTTGGCTAGTTTCCTGCCAGCGTTGAGAAACATGTGATTGTGTCTCCGTGGCATTTTTGTTTTGCATATTTTCCCAGGGGGCCTTGTTCTAGTGTCACTGCGTTGAGAAACACATGATGGTGTCTCCGCGGTGTTGGATGTTGATCTCCCCGAGGTCAACCATCTTAACCTATGTAGTCATCTACTGGGCATTGCTCCCACTAGACAGTTTCCTACTCCACACTGATAAGGGGCAAATATCCCGAAACAGCTGTCTGTGTATGGATACCATGTTTTGGTACAGGTGGTTTCCTTGACTGGAGACCGCCCTTCCCGTGGTTGTTTCTTCCCGGTGAAAGACTTGGCTGGTTTCCTGCCAGCGTTGAGAAACATGTGATGGTGTCTCCGTGGCATTCTTGTTTTGCATATTTTCCCAGGGGGCCTTGTTCTAGTGTCACTGTGTTGAGAAACACATGATGGTGTCTCCGCGGTGTTGGATGTTGATCTCCCCGAGGTCAACCATCTTAACCTATGTAGTCATCTACTGGGCATTGCTCCCACTAGACATTTTCCTACTCCACACTGATAAGGGGCAAATATCCCGAAACAGCTGTCTGTGGATGGATACCATGTTTTGGTACAGGTGGTTTCCTTGACTGGAGACCGCCCTTCCCGTGGTTGTTTCTTCCCGGTGAAAGACTTGGCTGGTTTCCTGCCAGCGTTGAGAAACATGTGATGGTGTCTCCGCGGCATTCTTGTTTTGCATATTTTCCCAGGGGACCTTGTTCTAGTGTCACTGCGTTGAGAAACACGTGATGGTGTCTCCGCGGTGTTGGATGTTTATCTCCCCGAGGTCAACCATCTTAACCTATGCAACCAACAAGAACAACAGAAGTATGTGCCCCCCTTGGAAATGAAGACTGGATACAAAGATAAAGGTGAAACGAAGAGAAGTCAGCCAACTAACAGAAGTGCAGAAGGGTGTAAAAATCAAGGATTAGTGCAAGCTAGTGTAGAGGAGTGCAGCCCCTACTAAGAATGCTGCTTCTCTGTACTTTCTGTGTTCTGTTGCGCTGCTGGCTTTAAGAGACTGGCTCATAAGCAGAGCATAATGGTATGGCCCAGATCTCCCCTGCTGCTGGAACTGACTTGGTCTGATCGGAGAGTAGTGGAAAAGAAGCAGGAAGTGACTGAGTGTGTGGATTCCAGGACGTGCTGAGGGGTGCAGAGATAGGAAAGTCGGATTGCGGCCTACCAGAGTTCCCTGCCAGATGAGCCCACCTGTCCAGCGGAATTGGTGAAAGGAGTCCTGCATCGCCCCCCTGGAGTGAAGTGCGCACCACAGTACTGATGAGCCCCAGAGCAGACCGATCCTGCAGACGGATCTGTGAGTAGTACCCGGGTACGGCGGTGAGGGAACCAGTATAGGCCTCCATAGTGAGAGTACGGTATCCGCATGGTCCCTTTAGAGGAGACCAGCTAGGTTAGTGGATAGAGTAGGATTGCCTAATGTTATATATATACACATTATTGTACTGCTATTTGAACTTGTATTGCTTTCTGTACTAGTTGTGTCGACCTGGCCTGTCCGCCTCAGCTAAACAATACATGATTGTAGCTAGAGTTGTCTCTTTTACTGTTTTTTTCTTTTTGCCCCTATCTCGCCGCAACTCTGCAGCTAACGTTTGTTACCCTTATAAATAAACTTTCTTCTTGGTTTACCCGTTAAGTCTGTCTGATCCCGTGACTTGCTTTGCAGAGCGGTGAGCGCTCGGTCTATCGCTTCATTGGTCAAGTTCAAAGGCCTTACTCCATCTGAAGCCTCCATATGAAGCCCTAGAGACTGCTAAACAAAGGCACACCACACTTGCTACAAGACTAGGGAGATACATTAAACAAGCTGAGACCAAGAAGATAAATGCCCTGTTCTCCAAAGAACCATCAAAGGTGTACTCTCAACTGCAGTTAGTCTCCTTTGCTGGAGAGACAATGTGAATATTCCCCACAGGGGCGTGGCAGCTATAAGTCTCCTTACTTTACTGGCAGCCAGATTGGCTTGCAAAGTCTCCTTAAGGAGAATAGTGTTCCCCCGTGGTCCCCACAAAGCTTCTCATGAGCCAGATCAGACACCTTATACTTTACATTGACGAGGGGCAAGCACCCCAAAACACAGTGTCTGCAAATTGGGATTCTGATCTGGCTTATATATCCTAGGTCATATGCAAAGGATTGTTAAAAATCCACTTTTGACTTTTAGGATTGCTACTTCCAATAGGTGGCGCTTCGCTAGAGTTTGTTGGAGAGACAATCTCAACTGCAAAGTAACAGTACAGAGGGAGAAACTCCACAAATAGCAGAGCCTGAACAATACTCTAGGAACATATGGGAAAAGGGAACAACACAACACTAGTGATGAGCGAGCATGCTTGTAACTACTCGGTACTCGCACGAGTATCGCTGTACTCGGGCTGCTCGGCGGGGACCGAGTAATCTCGCGATACTCGTGCTGTACTCGTGGTCTTCATTTCTGCATGTTGGCGCTCTTTTGAGAGCCAGCCCTCATGCAGGGATTGGCTGGCAGACCACTGCAATGCCACAGCCCTGTTAGTTGTGGAATTGCAGTGATTGGCCGGCCTGCACAGCGTGACCGAGCCTTTATACCGGCCGGCGCGCTGTGCTCTGCTCACAGCTATCCAGACAGTCAGTGCAGGGAGAGTGTCGCTGATTCAGGGAAAGCTTTGCGGCCCTTTATAGCTTTTTCAGTTGCAGGGCTGCAAACAGTGTGACCAAAAGTCCTTCTCAGGACTATTCTAGTTGTATACAGGCAGGCAGGGTATAGCCAGGTCGGAGTACAGTAGCAGAGTCCTTCTCAGGACTATTGTTGCTATATACAGGCAGGGTATAGCCAGGTCTGAATACAGGCTAGTGACCAGAAGAGTCCTTGTCAGGACTATTGTACCAGTATACAGGCAGGCAGGCAGGCAGGGTAGTGGTGACCGTATACCAGCCTTCATCATATCTGGGGCTGGTGTACACAGTGTAAAACAGTCCAGATAGTGTCTGACTTGTCTGTAATTGTCGCTCCCCAAAAAAACCTGTTAGGTTCTTATTGCGTCCGTGCTTGGTTTTTAAAACCGCACGTGTGTGCCTGTTGGTGGCAGCGTACAGGTGCACTTGTGTGCAATTTCCACAAACTTTGATATAACGCACAAGTAGTGAATATACACGTCAGCAGTGCACAGCATTGCAAAATGCGCAAGGGCATTGGCAAGGAACAAGGAAGTGGACGTGATGGTGGTGCAGGCAGAGGCCGAGGTCGTGGGCAAGCTCTAATTTCGCCACAACAAAGGGCCACATCTAGTCGCTCGCACGTCCTGTCCCAAATTCTTGGGGACCGCAGCAGTACACCGCTCTTGAACCAAGACCAGTGTCAACAGGTTGTTAGTTGGATAGCAGATAATGCTTCCAGTCAGATTGGCACCACCACAAACACTCTGTCTTCCACACGGTCAAGTGTCAGTAGCCGTGATACTGCACCGCACATTTCTGAACCTGATCCTCCTTCCTACCACCAGGCTGAGTACACGTCCTCCTCGGACATTAATGATCCCACACTTGGACACTCGGAAGAGCTGTTCACGTTTCCATTCACACATTCTGGCCTCTCGCCAGCTCATATTGAAGTGGGTCATGAGGAGATCGTCTGTACAGATGGCCAAATATTTGAGCAGCCACGTTCTCACGAAGTTGGCAACGTGTCTCAACAAGTGGTGGACGATGATGAGACACAATTGTCAGGAAGTCAGGAGGAGGAGCAGGGTGCGGAAGAGGAAGACGACGTGGTGGATGATCCAGTAACTGACCCAACCTGGCAGGAGGATATGCAGAGCGAGGACAGCAGTGCACAGGGGGAGGGAGGCGTAGCATCACAACAGGCAGTAAGAAGCAGGGTGGTGGCCCCAGGCAGAAGTCAGGCAACCGTTCCCCGGAACAACACGACGACACAAGGTGCCTGTACAAATGTTAGGTCTTCCCGAGTCTGGCAGTTTTTTAAGTTGGATCCAGATGATTCAAAAAAGGCCATTTGCAACACCTGCCGTGCCAGCATCAGCAGGGGTACCAAAACTAGCAGCCTGACCACCACCAGCATGATCAGGCACATGTCAGCCAAGCACCCGACTTTGTGGGAAGTACAACAGAGTCGAGGAGCAGTGCTTGCTGATGTCACTGCTACGTCTTCGCTGGTTGTGCATGCGAGCCATTCCCCTGTCCATGCTGCCTGCGAACAAGCCTCCTCCACTCCTGCACCTGCAGTTGCCTACGCAGAAAGAACACCATCATCAAGCACGTCCTTGTCCCAGCGCAGCGTTCAGTTATCCATTCAGCAAACCTTTGAACGCAGGCGCAAATACACTGCCAACACCCCACATGCCACAGTTCTAAATGCTAACATTTCGCGACTGCTTGCGCTGGAAATGTTGCCTTTTAGGCTGGTGGAGACAGAAGCATTCCGTGACCTGATGGCGGCAGCTGTCCCACGTTACTCGGTCCCCAGCCGCCACTATTTCTCCCGGTGTGCCGTCCCCGCGTTGCATAACCACGTGTCACAAAACATCACACGTGCCCTGAACAACGCTGTTTCACCCAAGGTCCACCTAACCACAGACACGTGGACAAGTGCTTGTGGGCAAGGCCGCTACATCTCGTTGACGGCACACTGGGTTAATATTGTGGAAGCTGGGACCCAGTCTGAGCGAGGGACGGAACACGTCCTTCCCACACCAAGGTTTGCAGGCCCTACCTCAGTCAGTGTTTCACCCACACTCTACAGCTCCGGAATGTCATGCTCTTCAGCCTCCTCCTCCTCCTGCGCATCCTCATCCACTGTACCCTCCACACCAGTCACAAGCTGGAAGCACTGCAGCACTGCCTCGGCGAAGCGGCAACAGGCTGTGCTGAAGCTAATCTGCATAGGTGACAAACCCCACAATGCAGAAGAGCTGTGGACAGCTCTGAAACAGCAGGCAGATCACTGGCTCACACCTCTGAACCTAAAGCCAGGAAAGGTCGTGTGTGACAATGGCCGGAACCTGGTGGCGGCTTTGAGGCGAGGCCAGCTGACACATGTTCCATGCGTGGCCCATGTGCTCAACCTCGTGGTTCAGCGGTTTCTAAAGTCATACCCAGAGCTGTCTGATCTGCTGGTAAAAGTTCGCCGCCTGTCTGCACATTTTCGAAAGTCACCTACTGCTTCAGCCGGCCTTGCCGGCTTTCAGCGCAGTTTGCATCTTCCGGCTCACAGACTGGTGTGTGATGTCCCCACGCGTTGGAATTCAACTCTGCACATGTTGGTCAGGATATGTGAGCAGAAGAGGGCAGTTGTTGAGTACTGCATCACCTAAGCCGTCGGGAAATGGGTCAAACTCCACACATAACACCTGAGGAGTGGAGATGGATGTCAGACCTATGTACCATCCTCCAAAACTTTGAGGACTCCACCAAGATGGTGAGTGGTGATGACGCCATTATTAGCGTCACCATACCGCTACTCTGCCTTCTAAAACGGTCTCTGCTGAAAAACAAACATGATGCATTGCAGGCGGAGCGCGATGAGTTGCAGCAAGAAACAGTAGTGGGTGTGGGTGATGATAACACACAGCCCAGCCTCGTCTCATCACAACGTGCAGTGGAGGACTATGACGAGGAGGAGGATGAAGACATGGAGCAACTCTCCGGCCAAATTGAGGATATGACATGCACACCAGTCATATCCTCGGTTCAGCGTGGCTGGCCAGAGGACAGGGTAGATGAGGAGGAGGAGGAGGAGGAGGACAGCATGTTCAGTCATCTTGTTGGTCAGGCTACTGAAGTCCTGGCTGTTAAGAGTCTGGCGCACATGGCTGACTTTATGGTAAGCTGCCTGTCTCGTGACCCTCGCGTTAAGAACATCTTGGCCGACAATCATTACTGGTTGGTAACACTGTTAGACCCACGCTACAAGGAGAACTTTTTGTCTCTTATTCCCGTGGAGGAGAGGTCAACCAAAATGCAGCAGTTCCGGAAGGCCATAGTCACGGAAGTAGGCAAAGCATTCCCCTCACAAAACGCTAGCGGCATAGGTCATGAATCAGTGGACAACCGAGGCGTACAGCCGAGAGAGGCATAAGTCCAATCCGCCAGAGGTAGGGGAACAGTCTTTAAGATGTGGGACAGTTTTCTCAGCCCCTCACGTACCACAGCCCCTGAGGTGCGGGGTAGTGCCACAAGAAATCCTAAGTTTGCCCAGATGCTGAAGGAGTACCTTGCAGATCGAACAACTGTACGCCGACATTCCTCTGTGCCTTACAATTATTGGGTATCCAAGCTGGACACGTGGCATGAATTGGCTCTCTACGCCTTGGAAGTCCTGGCCAGCCCTGCTGCTAGCGTTTTGTCAGAGCGTGTTTTTAGTGCCGCAGGTGGAATCATTACCGATAAACGCACCCGCCTGTCAACTGAAAATGCTGACAGGCTGACTCTGATCAAGATGAACAAGGGTTGGATTGGGCCAGACTTCACCACACCACCAGCAAATGAGAGCGGAATTTAAAGTTTGCCATGTACCTCCACTCACCCATGGGTACACACTTCTGGACTTTGGATAATCGCTGGACTGCTTCTCCTTCTCCTCATGCGCCACCATGATGATGACCGTTACAAATTGCAATACTTAGGCCTTTGTTTCAGGTATACCCCCAGTGGTAAATTTTTTCGCCCATTCTTTGCAGAATGGACATTACAACGACAGGAGACCCGCTCCTTTGCAATGGGAACAATGTTTTGAGGCCCTCATGCACGTCTCTACCCAGGGACAACGTGGAGCCTCCCAATTTTTGGCTGCCCTGCCTAAGGGCTATACTATAATACACCCACTTCCTGACAATGGACACTTAATGTTTTGAGGCCCTCATGCACGTCTCTACCCAGGGACAACGTGGAGCCTCCCAATTTTTGGCTGCCCTGCCTAAGGGCTATACTATAATACACCCACTTCCTGACAATGGACACTTAATGTTTTGAGGCCCTCATGCACGTCTCTACCCAGGGACAACGTGGAGCCTCCCAATTTTTGGCTGCCCTGCCTAAGGGCTATACTATAATACACCCACTTCCTGACAATGGACACTTAATGTTTTGAGGCCCTCATGCACGTCTCTACCCAGGGACAACGTGGAGCCTCCCAATTTTTGGCTGCCCTGCCTAAGGGCTATACTATAATACACCCACTTCCTGACAATGGACACTTAATGTTTTGAGGCCCTCATGCACGTCTCTACCCAGGGACAACGTGGAGCCTCCCAATTTTTGGCTGCCCTGCCTAAGGGCTATACTATAATACACCCACTTCCTGACAATGGACACTTAATGTTTTGAGGCCCTCATGCACGTCTCTACCCAGGGACAACGTGGAGCCTCCCAATTTTTGGCTGCCCTGCCTAAGGGCTATACTACAATAGACCCACTTCCTTCCAATGGGCACTTCAGGTTTACAGGCCCTCATGCACGTCTCTATCCAGGGACAACGTGGAGCCTCCCAATTTTTGGCTGCCCTGCCTAAGGGCTATACTACAATAGACCCACTTCCTTACAATGGGCACTTCAGGTTTACAGGCCATCATGCACGTCTCTATCCAGGGACAATGTGGAGCCTCCCAATTTTTGGCTGCCCTGCCTAAGGGCTATACTATAATACACCCACTTCCTGACAATGGACACTTAATGTTTTGAGGCCCTCATGCACGTCTCTACCCAGGGACAACGTGGAGCCTCCCAATTTTTGGCTGCCCTGCCTAAGGGCTATACTATAATACACCCACTTCCTGACAATGGACACTTAATGTTTTGAGGCCCTCATGCACGTCTCTACCCAGGGACAACGTGGAGCCTCCCAATTTTTGGCTGCCCTGCCTAAGGGCTATACTACAATAGACCCACTTCCTTACAATGGGCACTTCAGGTTTACAGGCCCTCATGCACGTCTGTATGCAGGGGCATTGGTGAACCTCACAATTTTGGACTGCCCTGGCAAAGGAAAATACTACAAAGACTCACTTCCTCAAAATGGGCACATTAGACTCAGAGGCCTTCATGTACGTCTCTTCTCAGGGACATCGGAGTGCCACACAATGTTTTCACGTAAAATCTTTCATGTATTAATCTCAAAAAGTAACATACACCAGCTCTATCTCACTATTGGGTATGTGCCCTTAACATTTCCGCCATGAAAAATCATTTTGGGGTCATTTTGGAAGGTTTTCTGGTGAGTCCGTAAAAATGGCGTAAAACGCGGACAAAATTGTTCACAGCTGTGACTTTTCAGTGATAAATGCTTCAAGGGGTCTTCCCCATGCTGTTGCCATGTCATTTGAGCACTCTTCTGAGACTTGTGTGACATTTTTAGGGTTTCTCCATGCTGCCGGGGGGTTATTTCACAAAAATACTCGGGTCTCCCATAGGATAACATTGGGCTCGTTGCTCGGGCCGAGTACACGAGTATCTTGGGAGGCTCGGCCCGAGCTTCGAGCACCCGAGCTTTTTAGTACTCGCTCATCACTACACAACACCAATGCATAGTGGCTGCAAGATCTGAGAATGAAACCCAGTAACCACCTAGAACAAGAACCTTACAGAAGCAGATATCCAACACCATGTTAAGAACATGAAGATCTGGACAGCAACTGACCCAGACATGATCCACACCTACCGGCAAAAGAAATTAATGTCAGTACATGAACGCCTGGCAAAAGCTGATGAACCAACTACTAGAAGAAGGCCACCACCAAGCTTGGCTAACACAAAATGAAAATAGAACAGTGCTGATCATGAAGGATCCACATAAGGGAACAATTCCATCTAATTACTGTCAAATAACCTGCCTTGCAACAACATGGAAACTCCTGTCAGGCATCATAGCCACCAAGCTACAGAACCAGGTGGTTCACTACATGAATCTAGCTCAGAAAGGCATTGGCAACAACACCAGAGGTTCTAAGCATCAGATGCTATTAGATAGAACAGTCACTCAAGAAGACTCAAGATCCAGACAGAGCAATCTCAGTACAGCCTGTATTGACTATAGGAAAGCCTATGACTCAATGTCACACACATGGATCTGTGAATGCTTGACGCTCTACAATGTCAAAAGAACCTTTTCTGGAAAATCAATGGGACTATGGATGACAACATTGGAAGTCAGTTCAAGACAACTAGCACAAGTGACCATCAAATGCAGCATATATCAAAGTGATGCACTTCTCCCATTGCTGTTCTGCCTAGGCTTGACCTCCTTAGACAGATAATTATAGAGTCTGGCTTTGGATACAAGTTCAAAGGTGTAAGCACCATCAGCCACCTCCTCAACATGGATGGCATCAAGCTATACGCAAAAAGTTAAAGAGATATCAATTTGCTAATCCACCTGACAAGGATCTATAGCAAAAACATCAGTATGTCCTTAAAGCGGGCTTTACACGCTACGATTTTGCTACAGCGATCTCGTTGGGGTCACGGATTTTGTGACGCACATCCGGCCGCTGTAGTGATCTCGTAGTGTGTGACTCCAATGAGCGATTTTGGATCGTTGCAAAAACGTCCAAAATCGCTTCTCGTTGACATGGGGGTCCGCTCCCATTATCGATACTATCGCTTTCCCGTTGTTGTTCCTCGTTCCTGCGTCAGTGCACATCGCTGTGTGTGACCCCCGTAGGAACGAGGAACATCTCCTACCTGCCGCCGGCCATAATGCGCAAGGAAGAAGGTGGGCGGGATGTTCGTCCCGCTCATCTCCACCCCTCCGCTTTCATTGGGCGGCCGCTCAGTGACGTCGCTGTGACACCGAGCGGACTGCCCCCTTAGAAAGGAGGCGGTACGCCGGTCACAACGACGTCGCTATGCAGGTAAGTATGTGTGACGCGGGTGCGCGATTTTGTGCGCGACGGGCAGCGATATGCCCGTTTCGCACAAACAATGGGGGCGGGTCGCATGCTAGCGATATCGGGACAAATATCGAAGCGTGTAAAGCCACCTTTAGACTGGAGAAGTGCACATGGTTGGTAATAAAGAGAGGCAAGGTAGTAAAGACTGATGGAGTGGAAGTACTAGGGCACATAGCAGATGTACAGACCTTCTACAAGTACCTCAGCAGGAATATGTTAACCATGATGAAGAGGCATGATGAGATACTGCAAGAGATCCTATGGCAGAAACAACAACAGTCCTAGAAGGAAGAAAAGAAATATGAAGTGTCATGGCAAGGCAAGACACTGCATGGAATGTAACCTCGACAGATAATGGAGTTGGCTAACTTGGAGAAATCCTACTGATAGCTGGAGAAAGCTGGACTCCAAGACAGAACAAAGGCACTAATCATAGTAGCACAAGAGCAGGTGTACCGCCCTGAGAGGGGCCCGGCCGCTTCCTCCGCTTGCTTGGGCCGAGGCGCTCGAGGTCCGGGCTTGGGTTCTTGGTGGCACAAGCGCCTCCGGACCGGGGGCCACGTCGCTCTTGTTAAGGGAAGGCGGTGGGGGGGGTTGGTTGTGTAACGGGTCGTGACGCCACCCACGGGTCATGGTGACGGGGGATGCACCACCGCTGCGGCTGAAGTGATTGAGGGCTCATCCGGGATCGGTGTTGCGGCCGCAGCTGAGATGTTAATCCCTCCGTGGGTAGGGGCGGTGTGTCCCAGGGCCCCGGTGGAAGACTGGAAGGGGTGATGTTGTCGTTGGGGTGCAGGGCGCCGTGCCGCGGTGTAGCATTGTGCCCGGATGGCACTGGTGTACTCACAATTGATTCACACTCAGAGTCACTGGTAAACCAAAGTTCGGAAGTGGTCAGTCCCCACGGCCAGCTGCTGATGTCCCCTGTGGTGATGTCCCCTGTGGGGTTGATGGTGGCCCCTTTTCCCGTGCACCTCTGGATGTTTGTGTTTCGGCCCCCCTGCCTAAGCAGTGGTAGCCCGCTCCCCAACGTTGAGCTGCCGGAGGAGCCCTCGGTTGCCCGCAGGCGCTGGCCCATCAGGTATTTGGCCCTTGGCGGTGGCGCTCACCCGGTCTCGGTGGGATTGTGCCTTCTTTCGGGACTTTGGGTGTGGAGGAACCCGTGAGGTCCGGCCAGCAATCAGTCAATTTGCCTATACTCAGTGGCTTCTAAGCTAGGACGGGGTCTGAGTACCCTCCTGTTGGTGCTCTGGTACACGGTTGACTCCCCGGTTCGAGACCGGCGGGCTCCAACACAGGCCCGGTCCGTACGGTTCCGCCGGTTGCTGTATCGGTACTCCTGCAGACGGCCACCACCGTCTGCCTGCCTGACGTTCTCTAAGGGGCCCAGGCTACTACCCGGGTCCCTGACAGCTGCTCCTCTACCACTCACTGCCAACTGAAAACTCTTCTGTTTGAACTTCCTGCCCCAGGTCAGTAGTCCCCTCGGTGGGCGTGTCTTTCCGCCTGACTCTGCCCACCTGGTGTGCTCTACTCGCCCTGAGGGAGGCATCAGGTCTCCCTTTTGGGTGACATTCGTCTGACCTCACAGGGGATGGGGGGGGTGTGTGTATGTGGTAGATGTTATTACCTGTGACCCCTGGGGTCCAGGGCGTCACACAGGCACTAAGTACCAGATCCATAGAAGCAGTGCTCTACCACACAAAACAAGACTCATGGGGCAGCTATGCAAAGAATCAGTCCAACACATAGTGGAATGATGCAAAATGCAAACAGGAGCAGTGTATAGCGAACGCCATAACCAAGAAGCGGGTATTGTATACAGGAACAAGTGTACAGCATATGGGCTCAGTCCCCCTAACTCCAGGTAGGAGATGCCAGAAAAGGTTGTGGAGTAGGAAAAGGCAAAAATCCTGCAGGACTTCAAGATTCAGATGGATAAACAGGTGTTGGCTAACCAACCAGATATCGTAAGCGTAGACAAATATCAGAAGCCAGCAATGATAAAAGAAGTGACAGTGCCAAATGACAGTACCATACGAAAGAAGGAATATGAGAAGTTGGAGAAAAACTAGGCCATCAAAGAAAAACTGGAGAAACTATCAACAGTGAAGGCAACATTAGTGATAGGAGCACTTAAGGGGTCTTTACACGCTACGATATCGTTAATGTTTTATCGTCGGGGTCACGTTGTTAGTGACGCACATCCGGTGTCATTAACGATATCGCAGCGTGTAACACTGACCAGCGACCTTAAGAGACCTCAAAAATGGTGAAAATCGTTCACCATGGAGAGGTCATCCCAGACACAAAAATCGGTAAGGGTTGTTTATCCATGTTGTTCATCGCTCATGCGGCAGCACACATCGCTATGTGTGACACTGCAGGAGCGAGGACCGTCTCCTTACCTGCCGCCGGCCCCAATGCGGAAGGAAGGAGGATGTTACGTCCTGCTCATCTCCGCCCCTCCGCTTTGATTGGCTGGCCGCTTAGTGACATTGCGGTGACGTCGCTGTGATGCCGAACGTCCCTCCCCCTTGAAGGAGGGATTGTTCGGCAGTCACAGCGACGCCACCGACCAGGTAAGTACAAGTGACGCTGCCGTAGCGATAATGTTCGCTACGGCAGCAATCACAAACAATCGCATGCGTGACGGGTGCGGGTACTTACATGCTCAATATCGCTAGAAATTGCTAGTGATATCGCTACCGTGTAAAGCCCCCTTTAGAGCTGTGACCCCCAAGAATGGCTACAACAGATTCCATGAGCAACATCTGAACTCTCTGTCCAAAAAAAGCACACTGCTGGGAGCATCTAAGATCCTGTGCAGAACCCTCAAACCCCAGGCCTCTGGTAGAGGATCTGAGAATGAAGCAGGACAAAAAACTACCTCACAGGGGGAGGAAATATGGTATACTGTGTATATATATATATGTATATATATATATATATATATATATATATATATATATATATATATATATATATATATATATATATATATATATATATATAGTGTATATATATATATATACATATATATATAGTGTATATATATATATATATATATATATATATATATATATATATATATATATAGTATATATATATATATATTATACATTTAAAAAGCTATGGCAAAAATTAAGAGACCACTGCAAAATTGTCAATTTTCCTGATTTTTCTCTCTACAGGTATATTTTTCAGTAAAATATAGGTTGTTACTTTATTCTGTAAACTACTGACAACATGTCTCCGAATTTACAATTTCCAAGCAATAAATTTTGTATTTATTTTCTGAAAGTGAGAAATGGTCAAAATAACAAAAAAATGCATTGCTTTCAGACACCTAAAATAATGCAAAGAAAACAAGTTCATAATCATTTATAAACAACAATAATAATGTTTTAACTCAGGAAGAGTTCAGAAATCA
The DNA here is from genome assembly GCF_048569485.1 of Anomaloglossus baeobatrachus. Lineage (NCBI taxonomy): Eukaryota > Metazoa > Chordata > Amphibia > Anura > Aromobatidae > Anomaloglossus > Anomaloglossus baeobatrachus. The sequence goes on along the minus strand of NC_134358.1, from coordinate 294,434,737 downwards.
ATATTTTGTGGAATATCCATGATTTGTAATCACAGCTTTCATGCGTCTTGGCATGCTTTCCACCAGTCTTTCACACTGCTTTTGGGTGACCTTATGCCACTCCTGGTGCAAAAATATAAGCAGTTCTTTGTTTGATGGCTTGTGACTATCCATCTTCCTTTTGATTACATTCCAGAGGTTTTCAATGGGGTTCAGGTCTGGAGATTAGGCTGGCCATGACAGGGTTTTTATGTGGTGGTCCTTCATCCACACATTGATTGACCTAGCTGTGTGGCATGGCACATTGTCCTGCTGGAAAAACAAGTCCTCAGAGTTGGGGAACATTGCCTGAACAGAAGGAAGCAACTGTTTTTCCAGGATGACCTTGTATTTGGCTTGATTCATACGTCCTTCGCAAAGTTTAAATGGCATAAGGTCACCCAAAAGCAGTGAGAAAGACTGGTGGAAAGCATTTACATTTTACTCAAAAATCAAAAATATACCTATTGTAACAAGGCTACTCACTTGGCTGCGTGTTGAGGTAAGGACAGGAACGGTTTCATTAGAAAAGTCCAGCAGGTTTATTTTAAAAGTCTCATAACCTGCTTCAGCAGAGACATAAAGCAAGCCTTTTCGGCCACAAAGGTATAAAACAACAAAAAAAAACCCCAATAAGTCCGTGTCACTGCAGGCGTGCCCGCTCGGCATAAACAGTCCATTTTCACACAGAGCTCCTCTCTGCTAGAGTCCAGCAATCCCCAAACACAGACACAGACACCCTATGAGACTCCTGGTCTCCTTTTATATCCACAACTAGACCCAGAAGTGGAGGTATGTGAGCAGCCAGACCCACCCATCTCTCCGGCTGCTCGTAAAACCCGGCCCTAATATTCTCCCAGCACTACATGTACTGGAGCTTACTCCCGGGCTTACATTACAGAGGATAACCATCTCTGCGACACATACCTCCCATCGACTATAGGACCAGTAACCCTGTTACACTATAAAGAGAAAAATCAGAAAAACTGTCAATTTTGCAGTGGTCGCTTAATTTTTGCTATATATATATATATATATATATATATGTTACAGGCAATGTATGAAAACCCGGGATTCTATAGAATACCTAGGCAATGTATGCAATCCCTGTCATTTTCAGGCAAGGCATGAAATATCTGAGTTGTTCTATACTTTCCCTAGGCATTACATAAAATGAAAATATTATAAAGAATGACAAGAACTGCTCAGGCAATGTCTGATATAATGCATATAATGCACAGATTAGAAAAGTCTTTAGTAACAAACAGTCAAAAATCTAATGAAAGAAGTAACAAACAGTCAAAAAACTAATGAAAGAAGAAATCCTAAATGAACAACAGGATATCTTTACTGGGAAAAACACAAAGAAACAGTAGTGTCAATCCTGACTATTAAGGGGGCTTTACACGGTAGTGATATCGCTAGCAATTTGTAGCGATAGCGAGCGTGTAAGTACCCGCCCCCGTCGCGCATGCGATTGTTTGTGATCGCTGCCGTAGAGAACATTATCGCTACGGCAGTGTCACACATACTTACCTGGTTGGCGGCGTCGCTGTGACTGCCGAACAATCCCTCCTTCAAGAGGGAGGGACGTTCAGTGTCACAGCGACGTCACCGCATCGTCACTAAGCGGCCAGCCAATCAAAGCGGAGGGGCGGAGATGAGCAGGACGTAACATCCCGCCCACCTCTTTCCTTCCGCATTGGGGCCGGCGGCAGGTAAGGAGACGTTCCTCGCTCCTGCAGTGTCACACATAGCAATGTGTGCTGCCGAATGAGCGATGAACCACCTGGATAAACAACCCTTACCCATTTTTGAGTTTGGGACGACCTCTCCATGGTGAACGATTTTCATCATTTTTGAGGTCGCTTAAGGTCGCTGGTCAGTGTCACACGCTGAGATATCGTTAATGACGCCGGATGTGCATCACTAACAACTTGACCCCGACGACAAAACATTAACGATATCGTAGCGTGTAATGCCCCCTTTAGTCTTCAGTAACAAACAGTCAAAAACATGAAAGAAGAAATGCAAAGTGTGTTCACAGGATATCTTTTCTGGGAAAAAAAAAGGAATCAGAAGTGTCATTCCTGACTATTTGTTGCAGCACGGGAGGCTAGAATGGCATTTTAATGCTAAGGGCAACTGAGCCAGTTTCACAGATCTGCTGCAGCCTGCTCTGTCCACCTACTTTTGGACGGACCACCCCTGTAGTATTCTACACTCTGCCTGTTTGTCATTCAGGTATTCTATAGAATGACTAGGAAATGTGTGAACATCTGATGTGTTTCATACTTTGACGACCCATTTCAGGTACTGTATACATTGCCTAGGTATTCTTTAGAAGGCCTGTTTTTACACATTGCCGGTAACACATACTGTGTGTGTGTGTATATATATATATATATATATATATATATATATATATATGTATATATATATATATATATATATATATATATATATACACACATATATATAATAAAATTATATATATATATAATAGTATATGTTATATATATATATATATATATATATATATATATATATATATATATATATATATATATATATATGAACAACAACAAGGCAGAGTCCAGCAATAACGTGAGCAATCCAGGATGCTGTTAAAAAAAATTTTCCTTCTTTTTATTCATAATTTCATTAAAATATAATAGTCCAAGCAATTCAGAACAGCATTATCGCAGGAAAATAGCGCAGATAGGACTACGCGTTTCAGCGGTAAAATCCGCCTTCTTCACGGTCCAGAATCTGATCTGCTTTCCAAACATAGAACCTTATATACATCTCACTCCCATCAGGGTAATTACAAACATGTGTGAGAGATTAAAAACATAAGCTAGAAAAGCAAATCAAACATGTAAGCTATCCGCATATTAATCAATCAAAAGGTTTTTTTTGTTTTTTTTTTTTTTAAAAAGAAGGAAATTTTTTTTTAACAGCATCCTGGATTGCTCACATTATTGCTGGACTCTGCCTTGTTGTTGTTCACATTTGTATGGATGGACTCCTACGTCCTGATCCGGGCACAACGGAGTCAACCAGGTCAGCTGAGGATCCAGGTGATTTACAGGAGTGAGCTGGTCTACATTGTTGGACTCATATATATATATATATATATATATATATATAAAAAAAAATTTCAGTCTTACTGACCTGAGAAATAAGTTAATGGCATCCACAAATGGGTGAAAATGCAGCTGGTGTCAGATGTCAGGAGTAGATTATAGCTGACATCCTATGGCATTTGCCACAACTAGTGTGGCAGTTATCATGGCCATTTAACCCCCTACTTGTTGCTGTAAATTGCACCAGTGACACTTAGGGGGGGCTTTACACGTTGCGACATCGCTACTGATATATCGTCGGGGTCACATCATTAGTGACGCACATCCGGCGCCGGTAGCGACATCGCAATGTGTAAAGCCTAGGTGCGACGATGAGCGAGCGCAAAAGTGACAAAAATCGCTGATTTGTGTCACGTCGTTCATTTTCATAATGTCGCTCCTGCTGCAGATACAATGTTGTTTGTCGTTCCTGCAGCTCCACACATCGCTGTGTGTGAAGCCGCAGGAACGACAAACTTCTCCTTACCTGCGTCCACCAGCTATGCGGAAGGAAGGAGGTTGGCGGGATGTTATGTCCCGCTCATCTCCGCCCCTCCGCTTCTATTGGCCAGCCGTTTGGTGACGTCGCTGTGATGCCGAACGCACCTCCCCCTTGAAGGAGGGATTGTTCGGCAGTCACAGTGACGTCGCCGACCAGGTACAGTTAGGTCCAGAAATATTTGGACAGTGACACAAGTTTTGTTATTTTAGCTGTTTACAAAAACATGTTCAGAAATACAATTATATATATAATATGGGCTGAAAGTGCACACTCCCAGCTGCAATATGAGAGTTTTCACATCCAAATCGGAGAAAGGGTTTAGGAATCATAGCTCTGTAATGCATAGCCTCCTCTTTTTCAAGGGACCAAAAGTAATTGGACAAGGGACTCTAAGGGCTGCAATTAACTCTGAAGGCGTCTCCCTCGTTAACCTGTAATCAATGAAGTAGTTAAAAGGTCTGGGGTTGATTACAGGTGTGTGGTTTTGCATTTGGAAGCTGTTGCTGTGACCAGACAACATGCGGTCTAAGGAACTCTCAATTGAGGTGAAGCAGAACATCCTGAGGCTGGAAAAAAAGAAAAAATCCATCAGAGAGATAGCAGACATGCTTGGAATAGCAAAATCAACAGTCGGGTACATTCTGAGAAAAAAGGAATTGACTGGTGAGCTTGGGAACTCAAAAAGGCCTGGGCATCCACGGATGACAACAGTGGTGGATGATCGCCGCATACTTTCTTTGGTGAAGAAGAACCCGTTCACAACATCAACTGAAGTCCAGAACACTCTCAGTGAAGTAGGTGTATCTGTCTCTAAGTCAACAGTAAAGAGAAGACTCCATGAAAGTAAATACAAAGGGTTCACATCTTGATGCAAACCATTCAAAAATTCCAAAAATAGACAGGCCAGAGTTAAATTTGCTGAAAAACACCTCATGAAGCCAGCTCAGTTCTGGAAAAGTATTCTATGGACAGATGAGACAAAGATCAACCTGTACCAGAATGATGGGAAGAAAAAAGTTTGGCGAAGAAAGGGAACGGCACATGATCCAAGGCACACCACATCCTCTGTAAAACATGGTGAAGGCAACGTGATGGCATGGGCATGCATGGCTTTCAATGGCACTGGGTCACTTGTGTTTATTGATGACATAACAGCAGACAAGAGTAGCCGGATGAATTCTGAAGTGTACAGGGATATACTTTCAGCCCAGATTCAGCCAAATGCCGCAAAGTTGATCGGACGGCGCTTCATAGTACAGATGGACAATGACCCCAAGCATACAGCCAAAGCTACCCAGGAGTTCATGAGTGCAAAAAAGTGGAACATTCTGAAATGGCCAAGTCAATCACCAGATCTTAACCCAATTGAGCATGCATTTCACTTGCTCAAATCCAGACTTAAGACGGAAAGACCCACAAACAAGCAAGACCTGAAGGCTGTGGCTGTAAAGGCCTGGCAAAGCATTAAGAAAGAGGAAACCCAGCGTTTGGTGATGTCCATGGGTTCCAGACTTAAGGCAGTGATTGCCTCCAAAGGATTCGCAACAAAATATTAAAAATAAAAATATTTTGTTTGGGTTTGGTTTATTTGTCCAATTACTTTTGACCTCCTAAAATGTGGAGTGTTTGTAGAGAAATGTGTACAATTCCTACAATTTCTATCAGATATTTTTGTTCAAACCTTCAAATTAAATGTTACAATCTGCACTTGAATTCTGTTGTAGAGGTTTCATTTCAAATCCAATGTGGTGGCATGCAGAGCCCAACTCGCGAAAATTGTGTCACTGTCCAAATATTTCTGGACCTAACTGTATGTGAGTGTGAAGCTGCCATAGCGATAATGTTCACTACGGCAGCAAACACCATATATATATATGTATGATGGGGGCGTGTGCTATCGCGCTCGACATCGCTAGCCGATGCTAGCGATGTCGCAGCGTGTAAAGCCCGCCTTACTGTAGATGGTTAACAGAGGAAGAAGGCTCCCTTTGTAACCCCTTGAGACTGTGATTGTGTGGTCCTGATGGTTTGCATGGCAATCAAAGGCAAGTATTGGCTTCAGGGTCTGCCAGCTATGGTTTCTAGTTAGGCTGCTAGCAATAGTTTAGTGAAAAAAATATCATTTTTCATGTCATTTTTTTTCACTTTGGGTTCACTCCTATGTAGCACCTGAAAGACTAAAAAAATCCTAACTGTAGTTTTAATCATTTTGAGGTGTGCATCTTTTAAATGGTATCAATTTTGGTGCTTGTCAAATATCTTGGCCTCTCGAAGTCACTTTTGCTGCCAGTTCGAACATTGCAATCTGTATACTGACCATGAAATACAGCTGTTTTACCTAGCCTTAAAGGGATTGTGGATTAGTGGTAGTACTGCATAATCAATTCAACACCTCATAGAAAATAAAAATAATGTATACCTTTGCTATTCCAGGCCTTTATTATATGTCAGAGCAGATATGCGCTCTGATTGAATATTAATGAGTTGCGGCCAATCAGTAACCACTGCTTGGCTGCAGTGGTCACGTGACACAACAATGTCATTTAACCCTCCGGGAACAGCAGCACTGGCATTGCTGAGACAAACCAGCTGTGGGAGGGGAGTACACATTGCTATTATTTTCTATAGGGCCCTAATGGGACAACCCATTCAAAGGGAGTCTGTTTTGACCTTGAAAAATAGTTGACAAGGCTACATGCTGAGTGACGACGTCAGATAAGTGATAGGTTTGTCAGGCTTACAAATATACACTTAACAGAGAGTAATAGAGATAGGTGATAATGCCGCGCCAAAGATCACTTCTGGAACCGTAAGATTAACGTATCTTTATTGGCATAGGTCTACGCGTTTCAGGAGCACCACTCCCTTCCTCAGGACCGTGAAGAACCAAGAGACATCAAATCAAATGATTTGATGTCTCTTGGTTCTTCACGGTCCTGAGGAAGGGAGTGGTGCTCCTGAAACGCGTAGACCTATGCCAATAAAGATACGTTAATCTTACGGTTCCAGAAGTGATCTTTGGCGCGGCATTATCACCTATCTCTATTACTCTCTGCTATCTGCCATCGGGTGGCTGCAGCCTGGATCAATACCTTACATGTGATTAAAGGGGTTGTGACTTGCACAACTTTATCTGGTGAGTATTCACTCCCCCCTCCTCACCCCATATTATTGGGGTAATACCTTATCTGCGCTTCTTTTCCACAGCTTCGTACAAATATACACTTGGGACAAAAAGACAACTTTTTGTAACTGATATTCATTTATATGGAATTTACAGAAGCAAAATAGCTCAACTATACTCTTTCTGTAGTGCCACCTCCAGTGGTCCAAGTCTGGATGGTGTTATTTCCGTCTGAGCCATTTAGAAGAATGGAAGTATTATAAAAGGCCATTTGTGTGACAGACAGCTACTTCACTCAGAGACTTGACAGTGCCCCAACTGTCAGCCATAATGCCACAATGGCAGTCATGGTGCCTCCATAAGTGCCAGCTGCAGTGGTTCCACAATCTTTCTTAACCAGTTAATTAGTCTATCTGAGTTAATAATTGCCTGTTTTGCACAGAAACTACAATAGTTCTTCTTATGTTGGGCTTTGTTTGGGAGACAGAGAGTGATGGCTCCTTAGACAGCGCTTAATTAAGTTTATTTCACAGCTGCGGCTACCCCTCCCCTCTCATTAGATGGATGATACTGTTGAAATGATTATCACAGCTCTTTCTATTCGTTTACAGCACTAATATGATTACGTTAATTGGGTGACGAGTGAAGGACTTTTAGAAAATGCCTGAGTATTATACACTAGTTAAATGAAGGTCAGTGTAATTTTTTGGGAATTGATCTTCTTAAGTCAAAAACTCAAGAAATTAAACTTTATGGGGAAAGCATTTTTTTTAACTAAAAATCAGAATCAATAGAAATACATTGAATTCTATCTTACTAAAGGGCACATAAAAGTCATAAAATATGTGAGAAATCTTAATAGAATATTTTGCATAATATATAATGATAATGTAGCTAATTTTGGCAAAGTATCTAAAATATAAAGACCACATATATTTAAATATTCAGTAACATACTGTCTAATGAGTGACCACCATAATCGTCTTCTTGATGAAACCTCACAGCAGCATTGGTGTCAGCAATATTTGCTCCATATGGTGCTAACTACAAAGTGTTTCAATAAAGTGACAGCTCCAGTATAAACAATATTTTGCCACCAAATACGAGCTTTAATTGCTCATCAGGACTCAAAGATCCAGTCACAGCTTCTTCAAGTATATTTAGAACTTACCTACTGCACATTACCCTTGTGATGTCCTCCACAGCTCCTAACTTGTAAGATCAGCACAGAAGCAGAAACGTCTGGCAGCATGATACGTAACATGCTGCTCCTGCCAGAAGAATAATGAACGGTGCTGATGTCAAAATGCACAGAAATATTATGTGTATACATATTAAATTTCTATTGAAGGAAATAAATACCAGGCACCTGTTATGCCTCATGTTCCCGTGAGCTCTGTATGCTAACTTCTTCCTCTTGTCAATTGAGGTCAAGCTCAAAAAGGCCACCTTCTATTACACCATATGGACACGGGATATCTTATTAATCAGATAACACCTATTACAATTTTTTTCTCTTTACTTGTTTAAAAATTTTATAGCAAGCACAATTGGATTACAGCTCATAATGGAAAAATCATGTCAAGATTTCTGTGCTTTATCCAAGACTCCTTTTTGTGTGAAACTGAGTGGGAAAGTGCGGAAAAGGGCAAGTAAATTAGTAGGAGGTTGGAAAACAGAGAGCAGTTACAAGAAAAGGTTCTCCAAATTACAGTCGATTTATATACTCTGGAGAAGAGAGGATTAAAAAGGTACATGACTACTGAAATAAATACCGTAGATGGTGACCATTGCCACGAATGTGGGGACTATTTGTTGAAGTTCCAGTGTCAACATGAATTATTGTATGTGCAAAAATCCATACATCAGTGATGGGGAAGCGTGCTCATCATTGCTCGATACTAAATTGGGGTGCTCAGCCATGCTTGATACTAGATTGAGTATCCCTGGTGATCTAGCGTCATGCTCGGGTCCCTGCTCCACATGATTTGTGGCTAATTTTCAGCCACTAAACATGCAGGGATTGCCTGCCAATCACGGTAATGTCATAGCTATTTTTGATGCTTTACTGTGATTGGCCAGCTGCATCCCATCATCAGATATAAAATACACTCAGTCACGCTCTGGTCGGCTCACTATACCCTGGAAATAGAGTGTGAAGAGCTGCTAGAGAAGGGATAGTGTATTAGAGTGATTATTGCTTACAGTCCTAGCTGCTGGAATGGAAAAAATGTACTCTATTTTCTAAGGCTATGTGCGAACAGTGCGTTTTTCGCGGCGTTTTTCGGGTGCGTTTTTGGCCTCAAAACTGCATGACTTTGCTTCCCCAGCAAAGTCTATGAGTTTTCAATTTTGCTGTCCGCACACAACTGTTTTTTTAAGCTGCGTTTTTGAGCTTAAAAAAAAATGGACATGTCAATTCTTTCCTGCGTTTTTCTGCATTTTCCCCCCATGCAATGCATTGGAAAACCGCAGAAAAACGCAGAGATCAAAAACGCAGCAAAACGCAGCCAAAAACGCACCAAATCGCGGTAAAAACGCATTTTTTGCCGCGGGTGCGTTTTTGTGCGTTTTTAGCGGCCAAAAACGCACAAAAACGCAGCGTCAAAAAAACGCAGTGTGTGAACTTAGCCTAATAATACCTCTGTTAGCTGCATTTAGTGTAGGGCTACCTACTGGAGAAGGGATAGTGTATTAGAGACATCTAGGCAGGGACTATAGTCTTTCAGTCATTGCTGCTGCAACGTAAAACTAAAAGTCCTTTTCACGGCTAAGTCTAATCTATTTTAATCTCTAATAGTACGGCACTTAGTTGCATTTAGTGTGGGGCTAGATGCTAGAGAAGGGATAGTGTATTAGAGGCATCTAGACAGGGATTATTACCTTGTAATAAGTATCAGCTGAAAAAATTCTAAAATATGCGCCATAACTAATATAAGTCAAGAAGGTAGTAAGCCACTGGAGAATTCAAGGAATAATGTATCCGATAGAAAAACATCGTTCAAACTCCATTCTAAGTATGAAAATCTATATAAATTTATTAAATCATTAAAAAAAGATTCTAAAAAAGTGATATAACCATACATGGTGTGGTACACAAAAGATGAAACACATGACACGGATACAAAAATATATATAATGGGAAATGGTAAGTAAACAGCCACAGAGAGTCGGTCAATATATATGGAGCATATATAAACTCATTTTGTCACATACTGTGTCACGGCCCCCCGAGGAAACCCTACACGAAACGCGCATTGCCGTCCATAACTCACTGACTAGTACAGGGAATACTATGGGTAAGCATGGAAAATGTTTTTGCTACTATGTATTACTGTTTTACTGGCTGTTTTACTCTATCCCTAAGAAATAGGAGATCCATTGATGTTTTGTGGCCGTATTAGGATCATTTGAATAGGTAGCAGCATTGATATTATACTTAACATGTAGTGACCGGCTGTTTGCTTACCATTTCCCATTATATATACGGTATATTTGTATCCGTGTCATGTGTTTCATCTTTTGTGTACCACACCTGTACCTCCATATGTATGGTTATATCACTTTTTTTTAGAATCTTTTTTTTAATGATTTAATAAAGTTATATATATTTTCATACTAATAGTGGAGTTCAAACTTTGTTTTTCTTTCGGATACATGGATTATTACCTTACAGTTCTTGTTGGTGCAATGTAAAAAATTAAATTTATTCTCAAATAATACTGCTCTTAGTGCAGGGAGAGTAACTGGTGTACCGCTCCTGCAGCAGTCGGACTGCTCGGATCCGGGGTTGCTGTGGCTCGAGGGTCTCCGGACCCGGAGACTTGCGGCCACTCGAAAATAAAAGGGGACTATTTACAGGGGATTAGTGTTCGTGACACCACCCGTGGTTCGCGGTAAGGGGAGTACCGCCGCTGCCGATGGGAGTACCCAGGGGAGATGGGGCAGCCAGATGACGTTCCCTCCATGGGTAGGGGAGGCCTCGGGACTCTGGATGGCAGAGGTGTAAGGAAGCGTGGTGCAGGCTATGCGGCAGGCAGGACGCAGGGGGGGAAGCAGCGTACTCACTCAGGCTGTGTGGATGTTGGTGCGACCATTAAGTAGTCTCTGACACAGGAGTAAACCAAGTCTCTAGGTGCCACTGCCACTCTGGGGAGTTCGTCCTGGAATCCGTTCCCGTTGGTATTGCTGATAGTCCTGGGCCTGCCTCCATACACTTGTGTTTAGACGTTTCTGAGTGACCCCTTGGCCTGAAGCTGTTGGGGTCCTGCTCCCTACATTTAAATAGAGGAGCTGTGCTCTCAATGGCTGACACTTGGGATTTCAGTGGGCCGCATGAACTGGAAAGCCCTATCCCCCTTGTTGTGTTGGTGCCTTCGATCTCTGAGCTCTTGAGGAAAGTTCATAAAGAGACTATCCTCCACAGGTTAATTATCAGGTTGCATGAAGCTACTCCCTGATCTAGGGTCCGGTACCCCGCCGTGCTTGGTACCGGTCCAGTTACTGGATTTTCCGGTACCGAGTGTTCTCCAAAACTAAGTCTGGGCACCTTTCTCCAATACCCTGTGACCGGGTCGCCGACTCCTCCGATCCCAGACCACCGTCTGCGACCTAGCCAAAGTCTCCCAGGGATCTAAAACTCCCCCAGCTCCTCACTCTCTGAGGGCTACTACTAGACTGACTATAATTCCTCCCACCAGCCTGCCTGACCCCTAGGCGAGGGGCCCTTTTCCAGCTAGACCACCCACTGGTGTGCCTGACAGGGCGTGGTGTGAGGTGTGACTAGGATTTGAATGCTGATGGAAGCAATACCAATAGGTAGGATCCCAGAACCATGGAGGGTGAGTTCTGCACCATAAGAAAAACGGAGTGCAGTTCCCTGTGACACCCTGATAAGATCAGGAGCGTCACACTGGAGAATAGCTATTTTAGCATTACATGCATCTAGCCAGGGGTTATTACCTTACAGTTCCTGCTACTGCAACATAAAACAGGAAGTAATTTTAGACCTGCATCTGATGCGCCCACAGGGTTTCTGGGGTTTTTGGGTTACTCGTCACTGGCCCGGTTTGGGGATGTCACAGCATCCTGGCCCCTTTCTGTGACACCGTCAGTGTCAATAAATATGGGGATGGGGTTATTTACAGGGGAGGATAAAGTTTGTCCTCGTGACGCCACCTCTGGTGTGCGGCTATGATGGGAGCCGCCGCTGCAAGATATCTTTTTCTCTCTCTGGGGCAGATGGTAACGCAGCTCAGATGGTCCAGCTCTCCACAGGCAGAGCTCAGGCCCCAGAGAGGATGTTGGGAGTAGTAGTCTACTCCAATATGGGAGCGCGGGGCGCGGAAAGGATTAGAAGACACAGCGGTTGCAGTTTAGGTTGTTTACTCACTGAATTGGATAGCTTGGAGGTCAGAACCAGTGGGTTTCCCTGTGAGTCCTTCCTCCCTGCGCTGTGTTGTGCAAGTCCCTGCGGCTTGAAGCTACGCTGGGACCCAAGTCCTTGGGGTTTGTTCAATCCCCCATCCCGTATAGCAGGCAGCGCGAGTCTGTAGATGGAGCCGCCCTATGGTCACGACTCCTGGCTCTATGTGCGGCTTTGCCTCGGGCGCTGTGTGTGTAGGCGTGAAGACTTGAAATCCTCTGCCTGGCGGATTCTGCTGGTGGAACTTCCAGTGCCCAGCAGCCTAGGGCTGCGCACCCTGAGGTGTGTGCTGGTCCTGAGACAGCTATGAGCTCTCCCCTGAGCAACCATGTTCTCCTGCGTCTCACTTGGTTGAGAAATTGCCGAGTGTATGTGTGTGTGTCGCCTTGCTCCCCTGGACAGTTGCTACACCCCCCGGGTTCCTTAGCTAGTGGGTGGGAGGCCCCAGACGATATTGTGACCATTCTAAATGACCCTACCCTAACCCAGTCCCGGTGAGAGGGCAACTAGATATGTGTGTTGGTGAAATGTGGTTTACCGGCAATGGCCTCCTCCGTACCCTGGATGAATACTGCACATCTGGTGAGGTGCAGTACCCTGTGGCGACTGAAGCCTCAGGGGTGCCACACATCAATTCTATTCTAGTCCCTATTAATACCGCTTTTAGCTGAATACATAATTTGAAATACACAAGTCGTACTGTAAGGGCCAGGGAAGTGGACGGCCTGCTAATGGTGGTGCACGCGGAGGCCGTAACCGTGGTCCAGGGAAAACTGGGCCTGCTGTGGTAGCACAACAAATATACTCATCATCTAGACCTAGCTTCCTGTCCCACTTAGCAGGGGTGTGTAGGACACCACTGTTGATGCCAGAACAGTGTGAACAGGTTGTGGGTTGGATGGCAGATAATGCTTCTAATCTGTTTCACAGCACCACCGTGTTTTCCACACAGTATAGCTTCACTATCTAAGAGTCTGGACCACATTATCCTGACCCTGATCCTCCTTTCTGCTACCATGATAAGTCAGAGGAGTTAAGTGATCTCATACTTAGACACTCAGAGGAGCTCCTTATATTTACATTAAATGTTTCTGGCCTCTTGCCCTGCACGTTTCAAGAAGGACATGAGGATATTGTGTGCAGTGATGCCCAAATATTTGAGCAAAAAAAGACAGTTGCACTTTGAAATGCTAAAGCATGCAAACCATGAATGTAAGGATATACAGTGCCTACAAGTAGTATTCAACCCCCCTGCAGATTTAGCAGGTTTGATAAGATGCAAATAAGTTAGAGCCTGCAAACTTCAAACAAGAGCAGGATTTATTAACAGATGCATAAATCTTACAAACCAACAAGTTATGTTGCTCCGTTAAATTTTAATAAATTTTCAACATAAAAGTGTGGGTCAATTATTATTCAACCCCTAGGTTTAATATTTTGTGGAATAACCCTTGTTTGCAATTACAGCTAATAATCGTCTTTTATAAGACCTGATCAGGCCGGCACAGGTCTCTGGAGTTATCTTGGCCCACTCCTCCATGCAGATCTTCTCCAAGTTATCTAGGTTCTTTGGGTGTCTCATGTGGACTTTAATCTTGAGCTCCCTCCACAAGTTTTCAATTGGGTTAAGGTCAGGAGACTGACTAGGCCACTGCAACACCTTGATTTTTTCCCTCTTGAACCAGGCCTTGGTTTTCTTGGCTGTGTGCTTTGGGTCGTTGTCTTGTTGGAAGATGAAATGACGACCCATCTTAAGATCCTTGATGGAGGAGCGGAGGTTTTTGGCCAAAATCTCCAGGTAGGCCGTGCTATCCATCTTCCCATGGATGCGGACCAGATGGCCAGGCCCCTTGGCTGAGAAACAGCCCCACAGCATGATGCTGCCACCACCATGCTTGACTGTAGGGATGGTATTCTTGGGGTCGTATGCAGTGCCATCCAGTCTCCAAACGTCACGTGTGTGGTTGGCACCAAAGATCTCGATCTTGGTCTCATCAGACCAGAGAACCTTGAACCAGTCTGTCTCAGAGTCCTCCAAGTGATCATGAGCAAACTGTAGACGAGCCTTGACATGACGCTTTGAAAGTAAAGGTACCTTACGGGCTTGTCTGGAACAGAGACCATTGCGATGGAGTATGTTACTTATGGTATTGACTGAAACCAATGTCCCCACTGCCATGAGTTCTTCCCGGAGCTCCTTCCTTGTTGTCCTTGGGTTAGCCTTGACTCTTCGGACAAGCCTGGCCTCGGCACGGGTGGAAACTTTCAAAGGCTGTCCAGGCCGTGGAAGGCTAACAGTAGTTCCATAAGCCTTCCACTTCCGGATGATGCTCCCAACAGTGGAGACAGGTAGGCCCAACTCCTTGGAAAGGGTTCTGTACCCCTTGCTAGCCTTGTGACCCTCCACGATCTTGTCTCTGATGGCCTTGGAATGCTCCTTTGTCTTTCCCATGTTGACCAAGTATGAGAGCTGTTCACAAGTTTGGGGAGGGTCTTAATTAGTCAGAAAAGGCTGGAAAAAGAGATACTTAATCCAAACATGTGAAGCTCATTGTTCTTTGTGCCTGAAATACTTCTTAATACTTTAGGGGAACCAAACAGAATTCTGGTGGTTTGAGGGGTTGAATAATAAATGACCCTCTGAATAAACTTTTCACAATTTAAAAAAAAAAATAAAAAAAGAAATAACATTCTTTTTTGCTGCAGTGCATTTCACACTTCCAGGCTGATCTACAGTCCAAATGTCACAATGCCAAGTTAATTCCGAATGTGTAAACCTGCTAAATCTGCAGGGGGTTGAATACTACTTGTAGGCACTGTACATATGGATTGCTGCATAAGGAAATATAAGAAAAAAGGAGATATTTATCAAACAAAAATGGCCATTTCTATATCTGCCCAGTAGCCATGTCGCAGCATTTCTCATTTACTAGGTACCTACACTGAACTAAAGCCGTATGGGCAAATAGGAACCTGCTAATAGAGAATAAAATCACCTGTGGCTAATTGGGGAGGGCTGACCCCATGATCTATATAATCTACAGTTAGGTCCAGAAATATTTGGACAGTGACACAATTTTCGCGAGTTGGGCTCTGCATGCCACCACATTGGATTTGAAATGAAATCTCTACAACAGAATTCAAGTGCAGATTGTAACGTTTAATTTGAAGGTTTGAACAAAAATATCTGATAGAAATTGTATGAATTGTACACATTTCTTTACAAACACTCCACATTTTAGGAGGTCAAAAGTAATTGGACAAATAAACCAAACCCAAACAAAATATTTTTATTTTCAATATTTTGTTGCGAATCCTTTGGAGGCAATCACTGCCTTAAGTCTGGAACCCATGGACATCACCAAACGCTGGGTTTCCTCCTTCTTAATGCTTTGCCAGGCCTTTACAGCCGCAGCCTTCAGGTCTTGCTTGTTTGTGGGGCTTTCCGTCTTAAGTCTGGATTTGAGCAAGTGAAATGCATGCTCAATTGGGTTAAGATCTGGTGATTGACTTGGCCATTGCAGAATGTTCCACTTTTTTGCACTCATGAACTCCTGGGTAGCTTTGGCTGTATGCTTGGGGTCATTGTCCATCTGTACTATGAAGCGCCGTCCGATCAACTTTGCGGCATTTGGCTGAATCTGGGCTGAAAGTATATCCCGGTACACTTCAGAATTCATCCGGCTACTCTTGTCTGCTGTTATGTCATCAATAAACACAAGTGACCCAGTGCCATTGAAAGCCATGCATGCCCATGCCATCACGTTGCCTCCACCATGTTTTACAGAGGATGTGGTGTGCCTTGGATCATGTGCCATTCCCTTTCTTCTCTAAACTTTTTTCTTCCCATCATTCTGGTACAGGTTGATCTTTGTCTCATCTGTCCATAGAATACTTTTCCAGAACTGAGCTGGCTTCATGAGGTGTTTTTCAGCAAATTTAACTCTGGCCTGTCTATTTTTGGAATTGATGAATGGTTTGCATCTAGATGTGAACCCTTTGTATTTACTTTCATGGAGTCTTCTCTTTACTGTTGACTTAGAGACAGATACACCTACTTCACTGAGAGTGTTCTGGACTTCAGTTGATGTTGTGAACGGGTTCTTCTTCACCAAAGAAAGTATGCGGCGATCATCCACCACTGTTGTCATCCATGGACGCCCAGGCCTTTTTGAGTTCCCAAGCTCACCAGTCAATTCCTTTTTTCTCAGAATGTACCCGACTGTTGATTTTGCTACTCCAAGCATGTCTGCTATCTCTCTGATAGATTTTTTCTTTTTTTTCAGCCTCAGGATGTTCTGCTTCACCTCAATTGAGAGTTCCTTAGACCGCATGTTGTCTGGTCACAGCAACAGCTTCCAAATGCAAAACCACACACCTGTAATCAACCCCAGACCTTTTAACTACTTCATTGATTACAGGTTAACGAGGGAGACGCCTTCAGAGTTAATTGCAGTCCTTAGAGTCCCTTGTCCAATTACTTTTGGTCCCTTGAAAAAGAGGAGGCTATGCATTACAGAGCTATGATTCCTAAACCCTTTCTCCGATTTGGATGTGAAAACTCTCATATTGCAGCTGGGAGTGTGCACTTTCAGCCCATATTATATATATAATTGTATTTCTGAACGTGTTTTTGTAAACAGCTAAAATAACAAAACTTGTGTCACTGTCCAAATATTTCTGGCCCTGACTGTACATACACATAGAAGTTTTTAAACCCTAAGAGAATCTTTAATTCAGTCTAGGTACCCAGTAAATGAGATATGCAGTAATGTGGCTACTGGACAGATATAGAAATGTCCATTTTTGTATGCTAAATATCTACATTTCCTTAAGCAGTAATGCATGTCTAAATTTTTACATTCATGGTTTGCATGCTTTAGCATTTCAGAGTGCAACTGTCTTTTTTTTCATTATCTGTCATGTTCAGTTATGCACCTGTTCAGACTGCATGTTAGGGAGTACCATCATTCTTTTTGTTTAGATTATGGGGTCATAATCTCGACAAACTGGTGGCAGCAGTGGGATACTACTCAGCCTGGCTGATCTGGGGGAGCTGCAGGGGACTGGTGTTTTTGTAAACACCATCCAAGGGCTCAACAACCAGGCATACCCAGCAGGCCATAAGTGAAGCATACAAATTTTAGACATTACCTTGTCCAGAAGAGGACTATAGTGGTCATACAGCCTTAGCAGTAAATGGCTACTACAGGAGCTGCACCAGTTTTGACAGATTGAATACAGGGTCACGGACACCCAGTAAGAGTGAATCCAGGAATTAGTTAGTTGGGATGCCCAGAACGTCGTAGAGGATGATTAAGACCCTGAGGAGGGTAACAAAGAGGGATTAAACTGCTTGCCAGATCAAAGACTCCATGCCAGTCTGCAATCAACAACCCAGTCACAAGCAGCCCGACTCAAGGAGTTGTTGGCTGCAGTTGGGCTGGAATCCTCAAACGAGGAGTGGACTTGAGTTCTGAAATCAGTTCCAGTTCACCTACTACCAGCTACTCAAGCAAGACTATCCCATTACCCAACAAATGTACAAAGATTGTCTCCAAAGCCGATGCTCCACGGAGACCGCCTGCAGGGCCAACCAGTCAAAGTTTGCCGAGACAAACCATCGGGATCTGAGGGATGCTGCCCCTTGGATTCACCAGCAGAGGAGGAAGTTATCTACCTGGTGGGACACCCTACACAAGCCACCCTCTATCATGCCATGCCTGGAGCCCGCTTGAAGGTCCAGTCTGACAACATCTGCTGAGACAAGCCATCACAGTCCTAAGGCATGCTACCCCCGGGAAATACCAGCAGTGCAGAAAGTGATCTACCCAATCGGACACCCTACCCCAGCTAACCTCCATTGCC
This sequence comes from Anomaloglossus baeobatrachus, assembly GCF_048569485.1. NCBI lineage: Eukaryota > Metazoa > Chordata > Amphibia > Anura > Aromobatidae > Anomaloglossus > Anomaloglossus baeobatrachus. The sequence continues at coordinate 294,416,672 of NC_134358.1, read as the reverse complement.
CCATGCCTGGATCCGGCCTGATGATCCACCTATACAACGTTTGCCAAGGCAAGCCATTGGGGTCTGAAGGATGTTACCCCAATGGACTAAGTGATCTACCTAATTGGACACCCTACCCCACCCAACAGCAATTGCCACATCCAGCCCATTGAGCTTGGTAACATACAGGCTCAGGGACTTTGAGACACTGGGTTTTCCATCAACCTCGTCAGCCCAGATATTTTTCCTCAGAAAACCCTTTACGAGGCCACCAAGTGGCCACCTCCATTGTTATTGTCCAGTTCTTGGACATCCCTCTAACACATGTGCAGCTGGACTGGGGAACTGATAAGGGAGAGATTGAAATGGGGCTCATGGGTGGCCTCCCAACAACTTTAATTTTGAGGAACGTTCTAGGACAAGAACTATCCTGTCAGTTTGTCACAGCCATCACCCACAACCAAGCCAAGCAGCACCTTAATGATGTTCTTTCTGCCACCTTCTGCCACCTCTTTGTAGGAGAACCCATATCCCCTGCCTCCATCACCCTCCTGCTAGCCTATTACAATGAGTACAAATAATCAGACTGAGGCCACTGACTGGGGCAGATAGATTGTAAGGAGTAGAGATGAGCGAACCGGTCGCGGTTCGGCTCGAGGTTGGTTCGCCGAACGGACCTCCCGTTCGAGTTCGGTTCGTCGAACGTTCGACGAACCGAACTCGAACTGCATAGGAAACAATGGCAGGCAATCACAAACACAGAAAAACACCTAGAAAACACCCTCAAAGGTGTCCTAAAGGTGACAAACAACTCAAACACATTGGAAAGTGACAAGGACATATACTCATGCGAAAACAAAACAGCTGGACAAGGAAAAAGAGGAGGACACACAGATATAGGCATGGCACGCCCTTCTAAAATCATGTAAAACACCGCAAGGTGACTCCAAGCGGAGTCTCCCTTTTTTCCAAAAATTGGGCCACACACACACCCACCCCTTCAGTGGCAGCACTTGTGCCCCAGTTGTACACTTCACAGCTACATTTGCATCAAGCACATTCAAAAATACGCCATTCTTATCCGTCCCCAGGATGACACCGGGGTAGGTAGCAAAGTCTTTCCTGATCCCAGCTCTGTTCATCTTGGCTTCTTTTAAAAACACAGCAAGCAAGGGTTACTCCAAGCGGAGTCTCCCTTTTTTCCAAAAATTGGGCCACACAGACACCCACCCCATCAGTGGCAGCACTTGGGCCCTAGTTGCAAACAGGATGTTTTGATTTGCATCAAGCACATTCAAAAATACGCCATTCTTATCCGTCCCCAGGATGACACCGGGGTACGTAGATAAAGTCTTTGCTGATCCATGACTTGTTCATCTTGGCTTCTTTTAAAAACAATGTAAGCAAGGGTTACTCCAAGCGGAGTCTCCCTTTTTTTCCAAAAATTGGGCCACACAGACACCCACCCCATCAGTGGCAGCACTTGGGCCCTAGTTGCAAACAGGATGTTTTGATTTGCATCAAGCACATTCAAAAATACGCCATTCTTATCCGTCCCCAGGATGACACCGGGGTAGGTAGCAAAGTCTTTCCTGATCCCAGCTCTGTTCATCTTGGCTTCTTTTAAAAACACAGCAAGCAAGGGTTACTCCAAGCGGAGTCTCCCTTTTTTCCAAAAATTGGGCCCACACACACCCACCCCTTCAGTGGCAGCAGTTGTGCCCCAGTTGTACACTTCACAGCTAGATTTGCATCAAGCACATTCAAAAATACGCCATTCTTATCCGACCCCAGGATGACACCGGGGTAGGTAGCAAAGTCTTTCCTGATCCCAGCTCTGTTCATCTTGGCTTCTTTTAAAAACACAGCAAGCAAGGGTTACTCCAAGCGGAGTCTCCCTTTTTTCCAAAAATTGGGCCACACAGACACCCACCCCATCAGTGGCAGCACTTGGGCCCTAGTTGCAAACAGGATGTTTTGATTTGCATCAAGCACATTCAAAAATACGCCATTCTTATCCGTCCCCAGGATGACACCGGGGTACGTAGATAAAGTCTTTGCTGATCCATGACTTGTTCATCTTGGCTTCTTTTAAAAACAATGTAAGCAAGGGTTACTCCAAGCGGAGTCTCCCTTTTTTTCCAAAAATTGGGCCACACAGACACCCACCCCATCAGTGGCAGCACTTGGGCCCTAGTTGCAAACAGGATGTTTTGATTTGCATCAAGCACATTCAAAAATACGCCATTCTTATCCGTCCCCAGGATGACACCGGGGTACGTAGATAAAGTCTTTGCTGATCCATGACTTGTTCATCTTGGCTTCTTTTAAAAACAATGTAAGCAAGGGTTACTCCAAGCGGAGTCTCCCTTTTTTTCCAAAAATTGGGCCACACAGACACCCACCCCATCAGTGGCAGCACTTGGGCCCTAGTTGCAAACAGGATGTTTTGATTTGCATCAAGCACATTCAAAAATACGCCATTCTTATCCGTCCCCAGGATGACACCGGGGTAGGTAGCAAAGTCTTTCCTGATCCCAGCTCTGTTCATCTTGGCTTCTTTTAAAAACACAGCAAGCAAGGGTTACTCCAAGCGGAGTCTCCCTTTTTTCCAAAAATTGGGCCCACACACACCCACCCCTTCAGTGGCAGCAGTTGTGCCCCAGTTGTACACTTCACAGCTAGATTTGCATCAAGCACATTCAAAAATACGCCATTCTTATCCGTCCCCAGGATGACACCGGGGTAGGTAGCAAAGTCTTTCCTGATCCCAGCTCTGTTCATCTTGGCTTCTTTTAAAAACACAGCAAGCAAGGGTTACTCCAAGCGGAGTCTCCCTTTTTTCCAAAAATTGGGCCACACAGACACCCACCCCATCAGTGGCAGCACTTGGGCCCTAGTTGCAAACAGGATGTTTTGATTTGCATCAAGCACATTCAAAAATACGCCATTCTTATCCGTCCCCAGGATGACACCGGGGTACGTAGATAAAGTCTTTGCTGATCCATGACTTGTTCATCTTGGCTTCTTTTAAAAACAATGTAAGCAAGGGTTACTCCAAGCGGAGTCTCCCTTTTTTTCCAAAAATTGGGCCACACAGACACCCACCCCATCAGTGGCAGCACTTGGGCCCTAGTTGCAAACAGGATGTTTTGATTTGCATCAAGCACATTCAAAAATACGCCATTCTTATCCGTCCCCAGGATGACACCGGGGTAGGTAGCAAAGTCTTTCCTGATCCCAGCTCTGTTCATCTTGGCTTCTTTTAAAAACACAGGAAGCAAGGGTTACTCCAAGCGGAGTCTCCCTTTTTTCCAAAAATTGGGCCCACACACACCCACCCCTTCAGTGGCAGTAGTTGTGCCCCAGTTGTACACTTCACAGCTAGATTTGCATCAAGCACATTCAAAAATACGCCATTCTTATCCGTCCCCAGGATGACACCGGGGTAGGTAGCAAAGTCTTTCCTGATCCCAGCTCTGTTCATCTTGGCTTCTTTTAAAAACACAGCAAGCAAGGGTTACTCCAAGCGGAGTCTCCCTTTTTTCCAAAAATTGGGCCACACAGACACCCACCCCATCAGTGGCAGCACTTGGGCCCTAGTTGCAAACAGGATGTTTTGATTTGCATCAAGCACATTCAAAAATACGCCATTCTTATCCGTCCCCAGGATGACACCGGGGTACGTAGATAAAGTCTTTGCTGATCCATGACTTGTTCATCTTGGCTTCTTTTAAAAACAATGTAAGCAAGGGTTACTCCAAGCGGAGTCTCCCTTTTTTTCCAAAAATTGGGCCACACAGACACCCACCCCATCAGTGGCAGCACTTGGGCCCTAGTTGCAAACAGGATGTTTTGATTTGCATCAAGCACATTCAAAAATACGCCATTCTTATCCGTCCCCAGGATGACACCGGGGTAGGTAGCAAAGTCTTTCCTGATCCCAGCTCTGTTCATCTTGGCTTCTTTTAAAAACACAGCAAGCAAGGGTTACTCCAAGCGGAGTCTCCCTTTTTTCCAAAAATTGGGCCCACACACACCCACCCCTTCAGTGGCAGCAGTTGTGCCCCAGTTGTACACTTCACAGCTAGATTTGCATCAAGCACATTCAAAAATACGCCATTCTTATCCGTCCCCAGGATGACACCGGGGTAGGTAGCAAAGTCTTTCCTGATCCCAGCTCTGTTCATCTTGGCTTCTTTTAAAAACACAGCAAGCAAGGGTTACTCCAAGCGGAGTCTCCCTTTTTTCCAAAAATTGGGCCACACAGACACCCACCCCATCAGTGGCAGCACTTGGGCCCTAGTTGCAAACAGGATGTTTTGATTTGCATCAAGCACATTCCAAATCCACAAGCATTTACTCTCCCCAGGATGACACAGGGGTAGTAAATTCCTTCTGGATCCATGACTTGTTCATTTTGATGAACGTCAGTCTGTCCACATTGTCACTGGACAGACGCGTGCGCTTATCTGTCAGCACACACCCAGCAGCACTGAATACACGTTCAGAGACAACGCTGGCAGCTGGACACGACAAAATCTCCAAGGCGTAACTGGAGAGCTCTGGCCATTTTTCTATGTTTGAAGCCCAAAAGGAGCAAGGCTCCAGTTGCACAGTCATGGCATCGATGTTCATTTGGAGATACTCCTGTATCATCCTCTCCAGCCGTTGAGTATGTGTCAGACTTGTTGTCTCTGGTGGCCTTGCAAAAGAGGGTCTAAAAAAATTATGAAAAGATTCCATAAAATTGCTGTTACCGGCACCAGATACGGTCCTACTGGTACGGGTAGACTGGTGAAGATGACGAGACCGTCCCATGTTTGTCAAGTTACAACTGGGAGATTCCCTCCCTGCACCTGCACGGTTGTTTGGTGGAAAAGCCGAGCTAAGATCGAGTAACAGCTTCTGCTGATACTCCTGCATACGTGCGTCCCTTTCTATGGCTGGAATTATGTCACAAAATTTGGACTTGTACCGGGGATCTAATAGTGTGGCAATCCAGTAGTCATCATCACTTCTAATTTTGACAATACGACTGTCATGTTGGAGGTAGTGCAACAAGAAGGCACTCATGTGTCTTGCGCAGCCATGCGGACCAAGTCCACGCTGTGTTTGTGGCATAGAGGTGCTAACCGTTCTTTCTTCCTCTGACATCTCCCCCCAACCTCTTTCAACTGAAATTTGACCAAGGTCTCCCTCATCCGCTGAGTCTTCCATGTCCATGGACAGTTCGTCCTCCATTTCTTCATGTTCTCCTGCACCTTGCTCAACATTTCGCCTGCTACTATGCGCCCTTGTCGATCCCTGTTCCCCATGGTCCCATGCCTGCTGCGTTGGTGATGATGAACGTCTGGATCTTGGTGATGTTGTTGTCCCTTGCACATATGAATCCTCCTGTAGTTCCTCCCCTTCATGTTGTCCCACCCCCTGACTCCGAATAGTGTTTAGCGTGTGCTCCAGCATGTAAATGACTGGAATCGTCATGCTGATAATGGCATTGTCAGAGCTAAACATATTCGTCGCCATGTCGAAACTGTGCAGAAGGGTGCATAGGTCCTTGATCTGAGACCACTCCATCAGGGTGATCTGCCCCACCTCTGCATCTCGTTGGCCCAGGCTATACGTCATGACGTATTGCACCAGGGCTCTGCGGTGCTGCCACAGTCGCTGTAACATGTGTAGAGTTGAATTCCAGCGTGTCGCCACATCGCATTTCAGGCGATGAACCGGCAGGCCGAAAGACTTCTGGAGCGATGCAAATCGCTCAGCTGCGGCGCTTGAACGCCGGAAGTGAGCAGACAGTTTTCGTGCCCTGTTCAGAAGGCCATCTAGGCCGGGATAGTGTGTTAAAAATTGCTGCACGACAAGGTTCAACACGTGAGCCATACAAGGTACGTGTGTCACCTTGCCCAGGCGAAGGGCCGCACCCAGGTTTGCAGCATTGTCGCACACGGCCTTACCAGGCTGCAGGTTGAGTGGAGACAACCATTTATTAAACTCGGACCGCAGAGCTGACCACAACTCCTCAGCTGTGTGACTCTTATTACCAAGACATGTCAAGCTAAAGACCGCCTGATGCCGTTGCGCTCGGCTGCCAGCATAGTAATGAGGCGTGCGTGATTCCTTCTGCGCAGTGAGAACGCTGGTGGCCTGACCAGGCAGGCTTGGGGCGGAGGTGGAGGACCCAGATGAGGTGGAGGATGCAGAAGCTGTGGCGGAACTTGGACAGACAGAGGATTGACACACAAGTCGTGGGGACGGCAAGACTTGTGCAGCAGACCCTTCACCATCTATCACCATAGTTACCCAGTGCCCAGTCAGCGACATGTAACGTCCCTGTCCATGCTTACTGGTCCAAGTATCGGTGGTGAAATGCACCCGTTCACACACAGAGTTTCTCAAGGAAGCGGTGATGTTGTGTGCGACATGCTGGTGTAGCGCGGGCACACCTTTCTTAGAGAAGTAGTGGCGACTAGGCATCTGGTACTGGGGCACAGCGACAGACATAAGGTCTCTAAAATCCTGTGTGTCCACTAGGCGGAAAGGCAGCATTTCGGTAGCCAACAGCTTACAGAGGGATAGAGTCAACCTCTTAGCTTTGTCATGGGTCGGAGGAAGTGGCCTTTTATTTGACCACATCTGAGGGACAGAGATCTGGCTGCTGTGTGTAGACGGTGTTGAGTAGGGTGTCCCTGGAAAAATGCAGGTTTGTGAGGAAAGTGCAGGCGGAGACATGATGTTGCCTTCATCCAACGTTGGTGCTATCGATGTCTGAGAGAGCTGTACACACTCACTTGTTTCCCCTTCCAAACCAACTGACGACCTTACAAGCAAACTGCCTGTTGCGGTTACAGTGGTGGAAGTTTTGCGTGGAAAAACAGGTGTGACAGCTGTCCCCACAGTCCTAGAAGATGAAGAGCGCGCGGATGCACTGGAAGGGGCGGGCGGTGGATGGTTCGCTCCGCTAGCCGGCATTGCAGCACGGTGAGCTTCCCACCGGGACTTATGATATTTATTCATGTGACGATTCATGGAAGAAGTTGTCAAACTGCTGAGGTTTTGACCTCTACTAACAGAATCATGACAAATGTTACATATCACATGAGTTGGGCGATCTTTTTCGATGTGAAAAAAGGCCCAGGCTAGGCAAGGCTTAGAGGCCATGCGACCTGTTGATCCACCCCGAATAATGCTCATAGGCAGAGTGGTGGCTGAGGATGCAGTTGTAGACGTGCTACCAGTGCTCCGACTCTGTCCAGGAAGGCGCAAGGTAACTTCGTCGTCGGTTGCATCCTCCTCCACCGCCTCTGTTGACCTCCTCGAGTGCCTGACTGGGGGTTGACAGTAGGTGGGATCTAGAACGTCATCATCAATTGTTGTGTTTGCACTCCCCTCCCCCTCAGACCGAGCCTCTTCTTGCCCTGACCGAATATTTAAGTTGTCATCCCAATCGGGTATCTGCGTCTCATCTTCATCAGTATGTTCCTCATTGTCTATAACCACAGGTGTTACAGTTTGTGACAAAGGGTCAACATTATGCTCAGAAACTTGGTCCTCACGGCCTGAATCTGAGTCACAAAGGTTCTGGGCATCACTGCAGACCATTTCCTGTTCTGTACTCACTGTAGCTTGGGAGCAGACCTCTGATTCCCAGGCTATAGTGTGACTGAACAGCTCTGCAGACTCAGCCATCTCAGTTCCACCATACTGTGCAGGGCTGATGGAGACTTCAGAGCTGGGAGAAATCAAGTGTGATTGGGATGACAACTCAGAGGAATGGTGTTTTTTGGATGCGGTACTTGAAGTGGCTGAGAGGGCACTTGTTGGACCACTTGAGATCCATTCAAGCATTTTCCTTTTTTGCCCATCATCTACCTTTGTTCCTCTTGTTCGTGTCCGTAAAAAAGGGAGCACATCGGATTGTCCACAATAAGTAGTAGACATCTTACTTTTGCTAGTAGATGGTCTATCTTCAGCAGATGATAATGGAGCTTTGCCACCTTCCCCACTGACAAAACATTTTTTGCCTTTTCCACCACGCCTCTTCCCCTTTCCACCAGCATCTGTCATTTTGCCACTCATGTTGATTGCGACAAGATTGTGGACTGAAAATGTGGTAGTAAAAATTGAGAGGTGGTGAAGATTGCAGTGGTGGTCTAGCTTTATTAACAGCAGAATAATAAAGAATAAATATCCCTGACAATGTAACTTAGTTATAATTCGTTGGAGTGTGCAACGCAGGCAGACGTGCTGCAAATGTCTTGGCACTAGTGGGACTATAGCAAAGTCCAATAGCCACGTATAGGATGCCACTAGGTACACTGAGTGTTTGCTAGTATAATGGCTTCGTTATAATTTGTTGTAGTGTGCAACGCAGGCAGATGCGCTCTGCAAATGTCTTGGCACTAGTGGGACTATAGCAAAGTCCAATAGCCACGTATAGGATGCCACTAGGTACACTGAGTGTGTGCTAGTATAATGGCTTCGTTATAATTAGTTGGAGTGTGCAACGCAGGCAGATGCGCTCTGCAAATGTCTTGGCACTAGTGGGACTATAGCAAAGTCCAATAGCCACGTATAGGATGCCACTAGGTACACTGAGTGTTTGCTAGTATAATGGCTTCGTTATAATTTGTTGTAGTGTGCAACGCAGGCAGATGCGCTCTGCAAATGTCTTGGCACTAGTGGGACTATAGCAAAGTCCAATAGCCACGTATAGGATGCCACTAGGTACACTGAGTGTGTGCTAGTATAATGGCTTCGTTATAATTAGTTGGAGTGTGCAACGCAGGCAGATGCGCTCTGCAAATGTCTTGGCACTAGTGGGACTATAGCAAAGTCCAATAGCCACGTATAGGATGCCACTAGGTACACTGAGTGTGTGCTAGTATAATGGCTTCGTTATAATTAGTTGGAGTGTGCAACGCAGGCAGATGCGCTCTGCAAATGTCTTGGCACTAGTGGGACTATAGCAAAGTCCAATAGCCACGTATAGGATGCCACTAGGTACACTGAGTGTTTGCTAGTATAATGGCTTCGTTATAATTTGTTGTAGTGTGCAACGCAGGCAGATGCGCTCTGCAAATGTCTTGGCACTAGTGGGACTATAGCAAAGTCCAATAGCCACGTATAGGATGCCACTAGGTACACTGAGTGTGTGCTAGTATAATGGCTTCGTTATAATTAGTTGGAGTGTGCAACGCAGGCAGATGCGCTCTGCAAATGTCTTGGCACTAGTGGGACTATAGCAAAGTCCAATAGCCACGTATAGGATGCCACTAGGTACACTGAGTGTGTGCTAGTATAATGGCTTCGTTATAATTAGTTGGAGTGTGCAACGCAGGCAGATGCGCTCTGCAAATGTCTTGGCACTAGTGGGACTATAGCAAAGTCCAATAGCCACGTATAGGATGCCACTAGGTACACTGAGTGTTTGCTAGTATAATGGCTTCGTTATAATTAGTTGGAGTGTGCAACGCAGGCAGATGCGCTCTGCAAATGTCTTGGCACTAGAGGGACTATAGCAAAGTCCAATAGCCACGTATAGGATGCCACTAGGTACACTGAGTGTGTGCTAGTATAATGGCTTCGTTATAATTAGTTGGAGTGTGCAACGCAGGCAGATGCGCTCTGCAAATGTCTTGGCACTAGAGGGACTATAGCAAAGTCCAATAGCCACGTATAGGATGCCACTAGGTACACTGAGTGTGTGCTAGTATAATGGCTTCGCTATAATTAGTTGGAGTGTGCAACGCAGGCAGATGCGCTCTGCAAATGTCTTGGCACTAGAGGGACTATAGCAAAGTCCAATAGCCACGTATAGGATGCCACTAGGTACACTGAGTGTGTGCTAGTATAATGGCTTCGTTATAATTAGTTGGAGTGTGCAACGCAGGCAGATGCGCTCTGCAAATGTCTTGGCACTAGTGGGACTATAGCAAAGTCCAATAGCCACGTATAGGATGCCACTAGGTACACTGAGTGTTTGCTAGTATAATGGCTTCGTTATAATTAGTTGGAGTGTGCAACGCAGGCAGATGCGCTCTGCAAATGTCTTGGCACTAGTGGGACTATAGCAAAGTCCAATAGCCACGTATAGGATGCCACTAGGTACACTGAGTGTTTGCTAGTATAATGGCTTCGTTATAATTAGTTGGAGTGTGCAACGCAGGCAGATGCGCTCTGCAAATGTCTTGGCACTAGTGGGACTATAGCAAAGTCCAATAGCCACGTATAGGATGCCACTAGGTACACTGAGTGTGTGCTAGTATAATGGCTTCGTTATAATTAGTTGGAGTGTGCAACGCAGGCAGATGCGCTCTGCAAATGTCTTGGCACTAGTGGGACTATAGCAAAGTCCAATAGCCACGTATAGGATGCCACTAGGTACACTGAGTGTTTGCTAGTATAATGGCTTCGTTATAATTAGTTGGAGTGTGCAACGCAGGCAGATGCGCTCTGCAAATGTCTTGGCACTAGTGGGACTATAGCAAAGTCCAATAGCCACGTATAGGATGCCACTAGGTACACTGAGTGTTTGCTAGTATAATGGCTTCGTTATAATTTGTTGTAGTGTGCAACGCAGGCAGATGCGCTCTGCAAATGTCTTGGCACTAGTGGGACTATAGCAAAGTCCAATAGCCACGTATAGGATGCCACTAGGTACACTGAGTGTGTGCTAGTATAATGGCTTCGTTATAATTAGTTGGAGTGTGCAACGCAGGCAGATGCGCTCTGCAAATGTCTTGGCACTAGTGGGACTATAGCAAAGTCCAATAGCCACGTATAGGATGCCACTAGGTACACTGAGTGTGTGCTAGTATAATGGCTTCGTTATAATTAGTTGGAGTGTGCAACGCAGGCAGATGCGCTCTGCAAATGTCTTGGCACTAGTGGGACTATAGCAAAGTCCAATAGCCACGTATAGGATGCCACTAGGTACACTGAGTGTTTGCTAGTATAATGGCTTCGTTATAATTAGTTGGAGTGTGCAACGCAGGCAGATGCGCTCTGCAAATGTCTTGGCACTAGTGGGACTATAGCAAAGTCCAATAGCCACGTATAGGATGCCACTAGGTACACTGTGTGTTTGCTAGTATAATGGCTGAGTTTAAAAAACTTGGAGTGTGCAATGCAGGCAGATGTGCTCTGCTAATGTCTTTGCACTAGTGGGACTATAGCAAAGTCCAATAGCCACGTATAGGATGCCACTAGGTACACTGAGTGTTTGCTAGTAAAATTGCTTAGTTTAAAAAACTTGGAGTGTGCAATGCAGGCAGATGTGCTCTGCAAATGTCTTGGCACTAGTGGGACTATAGCAAAGTCCAATAGCCACGTATAGGATGCCACTAGGTACACTGAGTGTTTGCTAGTATAATGGCTTCGTTATAATTTGTTGGAGTGTGCAACGCAGGCAGATGCGCTCTGCAAATGTCTTGGCCCTAGTGGGACTATAGCAAAGTCCAATAGCCACGTATAGGATGCCACTAGGTACAGAGTGTTTGCTAGTATAATGGCTGAGTTTAAAAAACTTGGAGTGTGCAATGCAGGCAGATGTGCTCTGCTAATGTCTTTGCACTAGTGGGACTATAGCAAAGTCCAATAGCCACGTATAGGATGCCACTAGGTACACTGAGTGTTTGCTAGTAAAATTGCTTAGTTTAAAAAACTTGGAGTGTGCAATGCAGGCAGATGTGCTCTGCAAATGTCTTTGCACTAGTGGGACTATAGCAAAGTCCAATAGCCACAGATAGGATGCCACTAGGTACACTGAGTGTTTGCTAGTATAATGGCTTAGTTAGAATGAGTTGGAGTGTGCAGAGGACAAGAGGGTACAGTGGCAGGATTGTGGTGCTCTGGGTAGAGGAATGGAAGCCTGCCTTTCTATTCCCTCCTAATGGTGAAATGCAGGGAGGAAATCCCTGACCTGGGCTACACAGACGCTGTTGCTGTTTGCAGGACCTGTCACCTATGGCTCTCTGACCCTGCCGGTACGAGCCCTTAAAAGGACTGCTAGAATGTGCTCTCCCTAAGCTGTCTAACGCTGTGTATGCAGCGCATACAGCTGTATCGGCGATAGGACAAAGGACGGAACTGCGACAGTGATGTCTGACACCAAAGACGCAGAAGGCAGATAATGGCGATCGTGAAGAAAATGTCCGGTTTTATAATGCAGGGACATGTGACATGCAGATCCTATCACACATGCCGTTGCTTCTCTGCCTCAAAGTCCACTTAGGTGTGTGTGTGTCTGTGATTGGCTGACATGCTGGCCAGCCCCACAAGACGCGCGCGCTTAGGGAAGGAAGACAAGAAAAAAAAAAAAAAAAAAATGGCGATCGCCATTATAGAAACAGCAGTGATCTGAAGGCGCTGTTCACGCACACTATACACTGAAATGTGATAATAGTTTGATTCACAGAGTGACTTACACTATTACAGCAGAAACCAAGCTAAGATTTAGCTGTTTTTTGGCTGCTAGAACCGTTCTCGAACGTTTCTAGAACTATCGAGCTTTTGCAAAAAGCTCGAGTTCTAGTTCGATCTAGAACATGCCCCAAAATCACTCGAGCCTAGAACTGGAGAACCACGAACCACGAACCGCGCTCAACTCTAGTAAGGAGTTTAGGGAAGCCCATCCCAAACCTGGAGCCTGAACTAGAGCATGAAATCAGAGAAAGGTGTATAGATAAGAGCCTTTGTTGCTGACCTCACCACCAAAAGGGCAAAGATTATTGAAATGCATGCAAGCCATCCCGAGAAGTGCACAGGGATGATAGGAGGCTTATCACATCTGGCTGACCCATCAACTGTGACCCTTACCAAGATCCAGCAGTTTTCAGAGCTAATTAAGAAGGGGGAGGAAGGTGACACTTCAGTGTTTTGCCACTTGTGTGGAGGTAAACTGCTTATAATTAGGCCAGAAGTATGGGTCCTTTGTTTGTTAAATCAAGAGAAGTTAGTCAATGTCTTTTGCCAGACTGATTGAAGCCCTATTGTCTATAAATGTGTATTCCCTCAGCCCTTCTAACTACACAAGTCAGAGGATAATTATGCAGTCGGATTGAACTTGTGATCAATGAGAGAACAGCTGTCTACACCAATCCTGTAAGAGAAATCTGTTACAAAAAGAGCCTTGCTTCTTTCACCATTATAGGATTCTAAATGATCTCAGCCGAGAATCTTCAGTTCCAGCTCAGGAAACACAGAACTGCTTCACTTCAGATTGTCTACAGGATTTCAGTCAAGGAGCTACAGTTCCAGCTGAAAGAATACAGAACTGCTTTACTGCTTAGCGCTGAGCCCACAAATTCACTAGGAGAACCCAGGTTGGGACTACACGGCCACCTGGCTATATATCTTGCTGTGTTCAGTCAGCTTCCTAAGCTTGTCGCAATCTGTTCTGCCCAACAAAAGCGAGTCACTGTCGGACTGAGATAGTTGGCCCTTGAAGCCTCAAAGTAACGAAGATAATAATCCATGGCGGGCCAACGGAAGGGTGAGACTCTGTTGCTTGTACATTTTGCAGGGAATGTACTATGTTTTTGCCTGTTGTGGAACCAATAAAGTCTGACCAATGTATGGGTCCCTCATCCTGTGTTGTCTCAGTAGTGTTTTCTGGATGGGGTAGGAGTACGAGCAGTCTGTGGGATGAACCCCGGTCCGTGTAGTCTTTCTGAAGACAGTCAGGTTAGAGCACGAGAGCACCCACTGACCCTCCTGTCACCACAGTACTAAATTAGTCCATGCCAGACCATATAGATCATCACTGTTTATGTGATAGAGGAACTACTTGACAGGTAGCTCACTATAATTTGACATAATTTGTTTTCCAAAATCATCACAAACTAATGTTTCATAATTTGTCTAGTATAAATAAAACAATTTGTTGATTATAATGTCTCCATCACATCTTGTTGGATCAGTTTTGTGGTAAATTATTTTTCGAGAATTTCTCATTTAAATGTTTTGACTTGTAGTGATTGATGACAAGGAAACCATGAGGATACTTCCAAATGATTCAAAGAAAATCATGCTTTCTTAATTACAGAGTCTTTGGTGCAGATCACTTCCCATCAGTTCCAGTATTAGCTATTGTTACGTGTAGGTTTTCCTAGTTGCTAAATGACTGATTACAGTGTAGTTAATTTCTGCATCTTTGATTAGATTCTGAATAAAATAAAACGAAAATAGAATGAAACTGGATGGTTAAAAGCAAACTGAAATCTGTACTAAAAACATAATATGAGTATATTTGACAATATTAGAAGACTTTAGGCAAATACAAAAAAATTAACTTAACTTTCTAAAATTAACATCAAAACCATCATAAAAATGTTAATTTGTAGGAATGATTTAACCTTTGGAAATTAGAATTCTGCAGGTTCACAGAATTTTTGCTAAAAATTCAATTCAGGATATGTATAATTTCAACAAGTCTTATGTACTCCAACTTCCCTGAAAAAATGTGTATAATACTCTGAGGTCTCCTAGAACTGTATGCAACCAATGTATTTATTTTTTTCTATTCATTTTACTAATTTGTATAGTGTCATTAATTCCACAGAGCATTAAAAACATCATTATCATCACTGTTTCCACTGGGACTCATAATCCATATTCTCTATCAGTATGTCTTTGCAATGTGGAAGCAAACCGTATTACCCGATGCACTTCTAACCAACAGCCCATCTATTAACATACTGCACTGAGTGACTTTTAACAATTTTGAAAATGAAAAACAAAAATGGTTAAAAAATTATCCCTCTTAGACATTTGTAATCTTTCAGACTACTCTGTACAGAGCTTTGACTCAAATTGATAGTATCACTATCAGAGGGTACATTCTTAGTAATGTCAAAATGGTCTCAACATATTAACGGATGGTAACCTGGTAGTAACCAACAGCCATTTAGTGATAGTCTTTTCATGCTTTTTATAATTAAATAAACACTGTCCAAATATTATCTCTTTTAGTTATTTTTAATCATGAAGGATCTGGGTCTGGGTTGTAATCAATTATACTTGCAAGTACTAGGCGTTGCAGAAGCAGGTTCCATGGTCATTAGACAGCTAGAGGGCGGTTCACAGTATTGGCAGTAAGGTTTGGAAATAGCGGGGTCAGTAGCTAGACAAAGGTCAGTAGTCAGAAACAATAGTATGGTTTGAAGGGGCAACAGGTACTGAGGTCAGTGTATAGCCAGAGGTAGGTATACTGTAAGAGCAGTTCAGTATGGAAGGCCAGCAGGTAGCAGGAGACAACTAGACTAGAGGCTGGAAGCTCACAAATCTGGCAAGGAAGGAGTGCAAGACCATGTTTAAATAGTGTGTTAAATCAGAAGATCACAAGGTGCAGGCAATCAAAAACAATAAGGCTAGGTTCGCACACTGCGTCTTTTTGACGCTGCATTTTTGTGCATTTTTGGCCGCTAAAAACGCACAAAAACGCACCTGCGTCGAAATAACGCATCAAAAAACGCATGCATTTTTGCCGCGATTTGGTGCGTTTTTGGCTGCATTTTGCTGCGTTTTTGATCTCTGCGTTTTGCTGCGTTTTTCCAATGCATTGCATGGGGGGAAAACGCAGAAAAACGCAGGAAAGAACTGACATGTCCATTTTTTTTTTTAACTCAAAAACACAGGTAAAAAAAACAGATGTGTGCGGACAGCAAAAATGAAAACTCATAGACTTTGCTGGGGAAGCAAAGTCCTGCAGTTTTGAGGCCAAAAACGCACCCGAAAAATGCGCAAAAACGCCACGAAAAACGCACTGTGCGCACATAGCCTAAGGGTACTGTTATCTTATTAGCAAAGAGCTATCTAGAGAGCTGACTTAATCAAAGGAAAGAGCTACTGTCTGGTGCACAGAAGTTGTTGGGTTCAAGTCCTGACAGGTAGACTGTCCTGTGCAGAGCACTGATGCAAACTGAGGGTATCACTGACAGAGGTAACATTATTCTGCGGTGTCTGAGGTAACTAATGTGACATTTCATAACACACCCTAACATGTCCCCACTAATATACTTGCCAGAGGCCAAAGAGGCCATTTGTGGCCTGCATTTGATATTATTATTATTATTGTCAGGAGCCAAAGGTGGTGCTATTGCTAGTGCTAGGGACTCCCATATTCTTAGCTATGTAATGTTTTTTTTGTTCACATTAGACCATCCATTTCCATTGTCACTTTATCTTTTACCTTACATTTTGTGCTACACTAGAATTAACTTTTGACAATCTTTACAACCCCAATTACTCAACCGTTGCCAAAAGGAACTTAATAATAAATACTAGGTAAGTATGTGTACAGTGAAGGAAGTAATTATTTGATCCCTTGCCGATTTTGTAAGTTTGCTCACTGACAAAGACATGAACAGTCTAACATTTAAGGGTAGGTTCATTTTAAGTGAGAGATAGAATATCCAAAATAAAATCCAGAAAATCACATTGTATAAATTATAAAAAATTATTTGCATTTTGCAGAGAGAAATAAGTATTTGATCCCCTCTCAAACATTAAGAGTTCTGGCTCCTACCGACCACTTAGACGTTCCTAATCAACTCCTTACCTGCATTAACCCTTAATGACTGCGGGCCATAAAATTACGTCCTTGCGGTCATAATGTTACTGCCCGCGGTCTGCCGGCAGCATCATGCTGCGATCGGCACACATCTCAGCTGATTTTCACAGCTGAGATGTGTGCCTGCTAGGCACGAGCAGAATAGTTATCTGCTCGTGCCGTTTAACCCCTTATATGGCGCTGTCAATATGTGACAGCGCCATTATAAGCGCGATCGCGGTAAACATTTACTTTCCGCCCGATACCGGAAGTCACGTGACGCGATCACGTGACTTCCGATAGTTGTCATTGTAGCACAGGGTCATGTGATGACTCCTGTACTACACCTGACTTGCTTTCACTTTCGCTGTGCCAGCGGCACAGCAAAAGAGAAAGAGAGCGTATCTGCTGTTTACAGCCTTGTAGCTGTGATCAGCAGATACTGCAGAGCGATCAGAATGCTGATCGCAATAGCCCCCTAGGGGGACTAGTAAAATAAAAAGAAAAAGTTAAAAAAAAAGTTTTAAAAAATTTAAAAAAAAACAAAAAAACCTAAAAGTTTAAATCACCCCCCATTCGCCCCATTGAAAATTAAAGGGTTAAAAAAATAAAAAATATACACACATTTGGTATCGCCGCATTCAGAAACGCCCGATCTATCAAAATATAAAATCAATTAATCTGATCAGTATACGGTGTAGCGGTAAAAAAATTCCAAACGCCAAAACGATGGTTTTTTGTCGCCACAACTTTTGCGCAAAATGCAATAAGAGGCGATCAAAACGTAGCATCTGCGCAAAAATGGTACTGTTAAAAACGTCACCTCTAGACGCAAAAAATAAGCCGTCATTGAGTCAAAGATCCCGAAAAATGAGAACGCTACGAGTCACGGAATATGGCATAAAACGTGCGCCACTTTTTTCGGACAAACTTCAGATTTTTTTTAACCCCTTATATAAAAGTAAACCTATACATGTTTGGTGTCTACGAACTCGCACTGACCTGAGGCATCACAGCAACACATCAGTTTTACCTTATAGTGAACACAGTGAATAAAATATCTCAAAAACCATAGTGCTATCGCACTTTTTTGCAATTTTTCTGCATTTGGAATTTTTTTGCTGTTTTCTAGTACACTATATGGTAAAACTGATGGTTTCCTTTAAAAGTACAGCTCGTTCCACAAAAAATGAGCCCTCACATGACCATATTGACTGAAAAATAAAAAAGTTACGTCTCTCAGAAAAAGAATGGCGAAAAAAAAACCGGAAAGCGAAAAATCGGCCGGTCGTGAAGGGGTTAAAGACAGTTGTCTTAAATTCTCACCTGTATAAAAGACTCCTGTCCACAGACTCAATCAGTCAGACTCTAACATCTAAAACATGGGCAAGACCAAAGAGCTTTCTAAGGATGTCAGGGACAAGATCATAGACCTGCACAAGGCTGGAATGGGCTACAAAACCATAGGTAAGACCTGGGTTCACCAACTCTCCAGTCCTTGAGGGCCGCCAACATTGCATGTTTTCAGGATTTCCTTAGCATTGCATGGGTGTTGGAATCATCAACTGTGCAGGAGATTGAATTATCACATGTGCAATACTAAGGAAATCCTGAAAACATGCACTGTTGGCGGCCCTTGAGGACTGGAATTGGGGACCCATGGGTAAGACGGTGCGTGATAAGGAGACAACTGCTGGTGCAATAGCAAGAAAATGGAAGAAATACAAAATGAGTATCTATCTGGGGCACCATGCAAAATCTCACCTCATGGGGTATCCAGGATCATGAGGAAGGTGAGATATCAACCTAAAACTACACGGGGGAACTTGTTGATGATGTCAAGGCAGCCGGGACCACTGTCACCAAGAAAACAATTGGTAACACATTACGCCGTAATGGATTAAAATCCAGCAGTGCCCGCAAAGTCCCACTGCTCAAGAAAGCGCATGTGCAGGCCCATCTGAAGTTTGCCAATGAACACCTGGATGATTCTGAGAGTGATTGAGAGAAGGTGCTGTGATCAGATGAGACAAAAATTGAGTTCTTTGGCATTAACTCAATTTGCCATGTTTGGAGGAAGAGAAATGCTGCCTATGACTCAAAGAACACCATCCCCACTGTCAAGCATGGAGGTGGAAACATTATGTTTTGGGGGTGTTTCTCTGCTAAGGGCACAGGACTACTTCATTGCATCAATGGATGAATCCATGTACCATAAAATCCTGAGTGACAACCTCCTTCTCTCTATTCCCTCTATTTTTTTTTTTCAAAACCAGTCAAGGTACAGCTGAGGGTTACAGCTTGCAGCTGCTGCTGTACCTGCACAGAATATGAAAATTAGGGGGACCCTCACTTTTTTTTTCTTTAATTATTAAATTATCTATCGATCTATCTATCTATCATTTATCTATCATTCTTCTAGCTTTGCACATCTTACCACATCATAGTATCATCTATTTTTTTTTTCTGGTACATGTTATACGGATGTCACATGAATGCCATCCATGGGATATCCATATTTTCCACCAGAAAAAAATTGACTAAGGTCTCCGTGAAAATCACCGAGGCACGCAGTTTTTTTTACATTGCCACAGGGTCTGTGTGAAAACATGGAGATGGGAAGATCTCTATTGACTTTAATTAGTATGTGTGTGAACGTGTCTCCGGTACTTGTGAAAACGACGCCACACGTACGGTAGACACTGACAGAGGCCTAAAACAAAGCATTTATTTTTTTACAATAAGAAACTTTTTGCATCTCCACATTTTAAGAGCTATAATTTTTCTTTATTTCTGACAACGGAATCATGGAAGGGCTTGTTTTTTTTGCGGGATAAGTTGACATTTTATTGTTAAGATTTTTGGGCACATAATTGCACATATTTGCTTTCTATTCTGATTTTTAGCAGGCAGAAGGAACATAAAACAGCAATTCTGGAACTGTTTTTTTCTTTTTTTTTACATGATTCACTGTGTGGTAAAATTGATAAGATTACTTTATTCTTCAGGCCAGTACGATTACAGCCATACCACATTTATATTTTTTTTTATGTTTTGCCTTTTTGAAATAATAAAAACAATTTTAAAGATATAAAATTGCATTTCTCAGCTATACCATTTTTATTACAGACAACTTATTGAGAGCATTTTCTTCCACTAATTTTTGTCTGACTGATGAACAAGCATTTTTTTTTTGCCATTTTTTATATGGTGTTCACTAAAGGAGTTAATTACTGTGATATTTTTATAACTCAAGTTATTCTGGACAAGGTAAACAAAAAAGTTATTTTTTTTTTACATTATTTATTTTTTTATTAACTGCTGCAGCGCAATCTTGAGCCATAACAAATTAATGGATAAATGCTCTGTAATAAGATCGATCTTGTGCAAGCCTAGATCGGTCCACCAAGGTACTCTCTACCATTCAGTTGATTGCATCAAGCCATTAAGTTGCTGGTCCTAAGGCCCCGTTACACGCAACGACATCGCTAACGAGATGTCATTTGGGTCATGGAATTCGTGAGGCACATCCGGCCTCGTTAGCAACGTCGTTGCGTGTGACATGTACGAGCGACTGCTAACGATGCAAAATACTTACCAAATTGTTGATTGTTGACACGTCGTCCATTTCCAAATTATCGTTGCTGCTTTTAGACGCAGGTTGTTTGTCATTCCTAAGGCAGCACACATAGTGATGTGTGACACCCCGGGAATGACGAACAACACTGTACCTGCGTCCTCCAGCAACGAGGTGGGCGTGACTTTCATACGGCTGCTCTCCGCCCCTCTGCTTCTATTGGACGCCTGCCGTGTGACGTCGCTGTGACGCCGCACGAACCGCCCCCTTAGAAAAGAGGCTGTTCGCAGAGTCATGTCTGTGTGCCCCCCCCTCAGTCATGTCTGTGTGCCCCTCCTCAGTCATGTTTGTGTGCACCCCTCAGTCATGTCTGTGTGCTCCCCCTCAGTCATGTATGTGCCCCCTCATTAGTGAAGCCTGTGCCCCCCTAGTGATGCTTGTGGCCCCCTAGTGATGCCTGTGCCCCCCTAGGTATGCCTGTGCCCTCTTAGTGATGTCCATGCCCCCCTAGTGCTCTCTGTGCCACCTTAGTGATATCTGTGGCCCCCCAGTGCCATCTGTGCCCCACAGCAATGCTTATGCCTCCCAGTGACCTAGTAATGTCTTTTCCCCAGCCCTTCTTGTCATGTATATGCCCACAGCATCTCCTGTCATGTATATGCTCCCAGACCCTCCTGTCATGGATATGCCCCAGCATCTCCTGTGATGTGTATGCCCCAACCCCTCCTGTGATATATACATCACATTGGAGATGCTAGGAGCATATACATCACAAGAGGGGATGGGGCATATACATCACACTGGAGATGTTGGGGCCATACATATTACAAGAGAGGCTGTGGTATATACATCACAGGAGCAGCTGGGGGCATATACATCACAGAAAGGGCTGGGGAATATACATTACAGGAGGGGCTGGGTGCATATGCCTCACAGGAGGGGCTGGGCGCATATACCTCACAGGAGGGGCTGAAAGCATATACATCACAGAAGGGGTCTGGGGGCATATACATGTCCCCAGCCCCTTGTGTAATGTATGTGCCCCCAGTGTCTCCAGTGATGTAGGTGTCTCCTGTGATGTACAGTATATACAGCAGTTCCAGTGTCTCCTATGTGATGTATATACAGCAGTCCCAGCGTCTCCTCTGTGATGTATATACAGCAGTCCCAGAATCTCCTATGTGATGTATATGCCAACAGCCCCTTCAGTTATGTATGTGTCTCCTGTAATTTATATACACCAGTCCCTGTGTCTGTTGTGTGATGTATAGGGTCTACCAATCTTATTATCAGGCCGAAGCCACACGGCGAGAAAATCGGTGCAAGTGGAGTGCGATAAAACATCGCATTGAACTCGGACCAATTTTAGCCTGTGTGTCAGTGCACATGAGCGATTATTTTCTCAGCCCTAATCGGACCTCCACAGCGCTGTCCCGCCCCTCCGCAGCGCCAGCCCACCCCCCGCAGCTGAGGTCCGCTCGCACAGTCGGACCTCAGTCGCATGGATACTAGCATGACACTCAGCTCCTGCTGTGCTGCCAGCGCGAGCCGAGTGTCATGTGAGCATCGCACTAGTGTCCCGTGTGGCCCCGGCCTTACAAAGAGTTGCCTGCGCTCCAAACCGTGACAAACCTGGAAAAGAGAGAAGCAACATAAGTATCACCGAACATCACAGCCGCACAAAAGAGAAGCCGCTCCAGACACCACAGTAAGGGTGAGTTAATTAACTGTTTGACCAAATATAGCTGGTTCATTTTCACATTGATAATTTTGTGCGGCCCCCAAAGGTTGGCAGAAATTTCCAAATGGCCCCCAAAAGTAAGAAAGGTTCCCCACCCCTGATGTAAAGGTTCCCACTGAGACTGGTCAGATGGTTTGGCGCACACATATCCTTCATGTTATTTCAAAGTTTCTGATGATCAACACAGTCAAAAGCTTTGCTGTAGTCGATTAAGCAAAAATAATAAATAAAGAAATCAATATTATATTCTTTGGCCTTTTCCATTTCATTTCAAGGTTAGCAATTACATCTCTTGTTGGAGTTAAAAACTAAATGTAAAAAATCAGATCTATAGTTTTACCCGGTTAACACAAGATGGGAAGCTGTGGATATATTCAAAACAAAAATTGAGAATAATTTAAAGAACCTGCATGACTAAACTAATTGTAACCGCTATAAAAACAATGTAACTCTTGGGTAGGGCTGAGCAGATCTGGACTGTAAGGCTATGTGCCCACGCTGCAGAAAATTTGCATAATGTGCCGTGATTGTTTTGCGGAAATTCTGCAGATTTTTCAAAAATCCGCAGTACAGCGAGTCCCCAGCCATTTTTATGGCATTTGGGGAGTGCTAAGCCCATACTGCGTTTTTTTCCGCAGCGGAAATAATGCGGATTTCCCTGCGGAAAAATCTGCAGCATGTGAATTATTCCTGCAGATTTCTCTGCAGGGTCCAATACTTATCTGCCTTGATTGTAAACACTGGAGTCACTTCCTCCGCAGAGGAGCGCAGTGGAGCCAGGAGCAGGAAGCAGGAGGTGAGCGGGGCCTGCCCGAGCTCCGGTCATGTGACAGCCAAAGCTAGTGCAGGCCCGCCCACCTTCTCCTGCAAAGTGCAGACAGACACGGCTGGAAAGTGAAGTTCTGCGTGATGGAGGTAAGTATGAACTTCCCGATCACTGCAGCACTTGTTCTGCATTGAGGATGCAGTGCCGAAGCCATGGTACTGTATCCTCAATGCAGATTGACCGCAGCATATCCGCAGGACATTCCGCAAAAAAAACGCAGATTGTAAACAGATAAAGTTATGCTGTGGTTTTCTGGGAGCTCCTGCGGAATGTCCTGCAGATATATTCGCGTGGTTTCAGCGCTATCTGTGTGCCAGACCCGGGCGCGGGATTCTGGGTGTACGATCCGGATTCGGCAATTAATAAAAATAAACAAAACAAGAAATAAATGAGAGTTTCATACTTATCGAGACTCAGTGTCATGGCGGCACACTGCTTCCGGGTCGCGCATTCACTTCCTGTACTGTCCATCGCATACACACAGCATTCTGTGTTTTCCCCGCCCACCGGCCATCCTATCATCTATGATTTGTTCCAGGCTGACGCGCCCCCAGCCTGTGACAGCTCTACCTGCAGTCATCGCTTATGGCGGCTCAGTAATTGGCTGCACTCAGAGCTGGCAGTCGTGTTCTATGGCTGCTCGCGCTAAGATGTAGCAGAACTGGATGTGTTGTCGTGTCACCTCGTGTGGATTACGCTGGAGCTGCAGGGTGTTAGGGGTTAATAAAGTGGTGAAGGAGGGGGCGTTTTGTACTTTATTTCAAATAAAGGATTTTTCTCTGTGTCTGTGTTTATTTACATTCACTTACAGGTTTGTGATGCAGGTATCTGATAGACGCCTGTGCTATCACAAACCTAGGGTTTAGTAGCAGCTGTACGCTTCTATTAACCTATCATTACCCCAATTGGCACCGCATCAGGCCACCGGGAAGAGCCGGTAATGCACTGGGATTGTCACATCTAATAGATGTGGCAATACCGGGCGAGAATATACCAGCTCCCAGTTGGCGTTATCAT